>NW_015164181.1:1592380-1650166 GCF_001447785.1 Gekko japonicus | reverse complement strand
GAGGAGGGCAGGGCTGGGGGGCTGAGGAGGGCGGGGTTTGCGGAGGGGTGGGCCCTCAGCAGAGCATTAATGCCATAGAATCCACTTTCCAGAGTCACCTTTTTCTCCAGGGGAATGGATCTCTGTTGTCTGGAGACGACCTGTAATTCTGGGGGCTTCCCAGCCACCGCCTGGAGGCTGGCATCCCGCCCTCCTGCACCCGGCGCAATAGCTCCCATGAAAGGGGGAGGGGCTCCCCTGTTTGAAACTTTTCAGGTTTTCAAACCTGTCATGAAAGAGTTGGTAATCCTTTTCCAGGGAGGGATTTGGGGCAAAGAGCAGCACCCGCGAACCATTCATCAGTTCATGCTACCAGATCTGTCTTTTTTACAAAAGGAAGAAAAATCAAAATCAAAATCAGCTATCCAAGCAAAGAAAGTGTAGAATGGAGAGAGGGAAAGGATCCTGGAGCCAGACATACACTTGGTATTTAATATTTCAGGTGAAACACTCAACATCAATTATCTTTACTTCTGCCCCCGCCTTGCATTATAAGGAAATTGCTGGCTGCAGCCTTCTAATTGCTCGATTGAATGACTGAAATTTTTAGGGCAATTAGATACACAACCTCCCCCCCCCCCCCCGTATTTTCTATGATGCCTTTCATCCACCTTCCTCTCCTTTCTAGTCTGGAGCCGTTTTCTAACTTGGAAGTGGTTCCAAGAGGAAAACAAACCTTGGAAATGAAGACTTTTTTTTTTTTGTCTCCCCAGATTTCCCCCATGATTACGTTGCAGAGGCTAACAAGGAAAGAGAGAGCAGGCGAGTTTCTTCTAGCCGTTGGGTAGCTGGGTCTGCTTCACAAACATGCAAAGAAATGGGCCTGATCTGTGACAATGATGTGAAAATAAGCTTTCTGCATTGGGTTGGGTCCATGGCTCAGCAGTAGAGCATTTGCTTTGCACGCAGGCGATCCCAGGTTCAATTCCCGACATTTGAATCGAAAACGAATCAGCCAGTATCATAATGCCCCTGTATAAATCGATGAGATGACCTCACTTGGAGTACTGTGTGCAGTTCTGGTCACCACACCTCAAAAAGGATATTATAGCATTGGGGAAAGTGCAGAAAAGGGCAACTAGAATGATAAAAGGGTTGGAACACTTTCCCTATGAAGAAAGGTTTAAAGGGCTTGCGGCTCTTTAGCTTGGAGAAACGACGGCTGAGGGGTGACATGATCGAGGTTTACAAGATTATGCATGGGATAGAGCAGGTAGAGAAAAAAGTCCTTTTCTCCCTTTCTCACAGTTCAAGAACTCGCGGGCACTCCATGAAATTGCTGAGCAGTCGGGTTAGAACAGATAAAAGTTCTTTCTTTCTTTCTTTCTTTCTTTCTTTCTTTCTTTCTTTCTTTCTTTCTTTCTTTCTTTCTTTCTTTCTTTCTCTCTCTCTCTCTCTCTTTCTCTCTTTCTCTCTTTCTCTCTTTCTTTCTTTCTTTCTCTCTTTCTTTCTTTCTTTCTTTCTTTCTTTCTCTCTTCAATTTATACCCCACCCTCCCCGCAGGGAGCTCAGGGCAGCTTACAATAGTAGCACCAGTTGCCGATAAAACCATATAAAACATATAAAACAGTACTAAGCAGAAAAAATCATAAAATCAGAAGGTGCTATTAGTTATCCAATTCATTCCTTACAGTGGCATGCTACAGATGTCTCCAACAGCTGAGTTCCAGCTCAGTGTCGCCCTGAGTCACTCAATGGAATGAGCCAGATATTAGAGCTGAGGGCCGGGCTCGTTGATGGTAATAGTGGGGGCGGCTCCTAGTTGAAGGCCTGGTGGAAGAGCTCCGTCTTGCAGGCCCTGTGGAATTGTAAAAGATCCCGCAGTGCCCTGATCTCTTCCGGGAGCTCATTCCACCAGTAAGGAGCCGCCACTGAAAAGGCCCTGTCCCTCGTCGCAGCGAGCCTGGCATCCTCGGGGCCCAGGAGGGTCAACCGATTCTGTGACTCTGACCGCAGTGTTCTCTGGGGTATATGTGGGGAAAGGCGGTCCCTCAAGTATGCCGGACCCTGGCCATATAGGGCTTTAAAGGTGAGCACCAGCACCTTGAGGTGGATTCGGTATGCTATTGGCAGCCAGTGCAGGGCCGTCAGCACAGGCTGGATGTGCTCCCATCTAGGTACACCCACAAGGTATAAATAGAAATTCTCAGTCTGGGGCAAGTGATGCTCTGTATTCTTGGTGCTTGGGGGGGGCAACAGTGGGGGGGCTTCTAGTGTCCTGGCCCCACTGCTGGACCTCCTGATGGCACCTGGTATTTTTGGCCACTGTGTGACAGAGTGTTGGACTGGATGGGCCATTGGCCTGATCCTACATTGGCTTCTCTTATGTTCTTATTTCTACCTAAAAGAACCACATAGCAGAAGACCTTAGATAGCATTGCTGCCAGTCTCCCACTATTACAACTGACCTCCAGGATACCAAGATCAGTTCTCCTGGAGACAATGTCAACTTTGGAGGTTGGACTCTATGGCATTATGCCCCGTGGAAGTCTTCTCCTCCCCAAACCCCGCTCTCCCCAGATTCCAACCCCCAAATCTCCAGGTATTTCCCAACCCAGAGCTGGGAACCCTACCTGGAGAGCTGCTGTTAGTCAGAATGGACTATATGGACCCTGCTAGACTAACAATCTGAATTCAGAACAAAGCAGCTTCATGTGTGTGAACTAGTTTGGTGTAGTGGTTAAGTGCGCGGACTCTAATCTGGGAGAACCAGGTTTGATTCCCCACTCCCCCACTCACAGCTGCTGGATGACCTTGGACAAGCCATAGTTCTGGCACAGCTGTCTTTGAAAAAGAGCAGTTTCTGTCAAGAGCCCTCTCAACCCCTCCTACTTCACAGGGTGTCTGTTGTGGGGAGGGGAAGGGAAAGGAATTTGTAAGCCACTCTGAGACTCCCTTGGGTAGTGAAGGGTGGGGTATAAATCCAATCTCCTCCTCTTCTTCAGTGCCATTCTAAGCAGAATAACATCCTTCTAAGTCAATTGGGGCCAGTAGGCTTAGAAGAGTGTCACTGAGGGCCCAGTTTTAAGTGGAAATAGTACCTGAAGGTTATTTAAACACGGTGATCTTCCACCATGTAGCAGATTAACATAACCATGCTAATACGGACCTTGGCCATGCTGTTCTGTCACCTTATGCTGTTCTTGTCACCTTAGAGCTGAATTGGTCTGGACAGGAATGTGGCTTTTCAATCATCTGAACAAGGGGTTTGAACTGCCTTCCTCATGTGGAAAGGAGTGTGGGACTTCAGGACTTTAAAAAAAAGAAAGATATTTGGGTAGAACATGATATAGCATGTTGTGGAAAAAGAGGAGGGAGATGCTCCAGTCACCCAGTGAGGATGATGGGTTGTAGACAGTGTTCACTCTAAGCTGAGCTAATGTGAGCTAGCTCACAGTTTTTTTAGCCTCCAGCTCACAGATATTTGTCTCCGGTCAGGAAGGATGGCTCCAGAGCAAACTAGTTTATGCAGTAGCCAAATCGCTCACTCACAACTTTCATGCCAGTAGCTCACAGAGTAGATCTTTTGCTCACAAGACTCCACAACTTACAGGGAGCATTGGTTGTAGATTAGGACAGACAAAAGAACATGAGAACCTAAGAACAGGGTCCATCCAGTCCAGCATCCTGTCTCATACACTGGCCAACCAGTTCATCTGGAGGTCCAACAACAGGGCCTAGAGGCTGAGGCCTTTGCCTGATGTTACCTCCTGGTACTGGGATTCAAAGTAAAGTACTTCATAAAAAAAAACCTATCAAAAGATGTGATCATGTCCATTATCTTAGATGACTATAAAAGGAGACGAGACAAATTTACAGAGGACAGGCGCATCAATTACTACCAGCTATGTGGAATCTCCTTATCCAGAGGCAGAGTACCTTGAGATTCTTCCTCAAAGTCTATGGGTTCCAGAGGTCATTTCGGGGGGGGGGGGAACGCGGGGGAACGCAGTTCCCCCGGGGGAGGGGCAGGAGGGGGGGCATATGACGAAGCCATGCCCCCGGCCGCCCCGCTTCCGGCCCTCATTCAGCCAGGAGGAGGCAGGAGAAGAGGGAGGGTAAGTTGCTTCCTCCCCGCCTCTCCCCGCCCCTGCCTGCCTGGGGCCAGGGAGGGCCTTGGCGGGGCTTCCTCGCACTCCCGCTGGCCTTGCAGGTCCACCGCCGGGCCCCTGATGTCAGGGTGTGTGGCATATGCTAATGAGTTATGCTAATGAGTTCCACTAGCTCTTTTTCTATGAAATGACCCCTGATGGGTTCCATGCTCTTCTTGTGGGCTTCGTGGAGGCACCCAATTGGCCATAGTGGGAAACAGGATGCTGGACTTAGATGGACCTTTGGTCTGATCCAGCAATGCTCTTATTTTTACTTTCTTCTGGAATGGCAAATTTGTTGGAATTGCAAGTTGCTTACACTTCAGTCATTACAGAGTTAAATGTTGTTTGTTAGCAAACAGGATGTTACGTTACATAATGTATTCAACAGCGGGAAAGTTTGTGGGAGTTGTTTATCCTAATGAAGTGACCTGTAACCTTTGTATTGGTCAACTAACATCTTGTTTGTAGAAATGCTTTGATCTAGCATTAATGTATTCACATGTTTATGGCCCTTTGTGTGAACCAAAGCGGTAGTTCTCTTCTAGAAGCCAAGACAGATAGAAAGATGTAGCTGTTAGCATATATTACTGAGAGTAACTGCAAGTATGTAACCTTTTATTGTATTTCTTTTATCCATAGTACCATACCCATGTTTTATTTATTTTTTTAGTAAAGATATATATTTTTTTACTAAGTGTGGCTCTTGTGTTTGCAATACAACCATCGACCCTGAATCAAAGAATCCCAACAAAATTTAAAGACATTAAGCTTTCAGTTTTGTTTCCTAAGACACCCCTCCCCGCTTACGTTCTTGCCATGATTTATTTTATTTATTATTTATTTATTATTTGTATTTTTATCCCACCCTCCCCGTAGGCTCAGGGCGGCTTACAGGGCATATTGCCGAATCATACCAGAAAACAGTACAAACATTAAAATATTAAAACCAGTTATACTCATAGAAAAATATATTCAGTACTCCTCTCATAAAAAGCAAGATGGCCGTCTCTTAAAATCTCATCCAAGTGCTCAACCTCCAGATGCCCCTGTACCCAAATTCTAGTGCATTGATGGTACCATGGCGTTGGTGGTATCATAGCGGTGGCGGCTCCTATTCAAACGCCTGGCGGAAGAGCTCCGTCTTGCAGGCTCTGCGGAACTGTACTAGGTCCCGCAGAGCCCTGATCTCCTCCGGGAGCTCATTCCACCAGATAGGAGCCGCCACCGAAAACGCCCTGTTCCTGGTCACAGCGTATTTGATGGCCCAGGGAACTGGCACATTTAGTTTACATGATAGCATGTAAACTAAACTACACACACTTTTTATATTTGTACATGCCTACATTTGTACATGCATACATTTTATGACTCTTCAGGGGGTTTTTTTGGGGGGGGGCGGCGACAAGATCTTGGTAATTTAAAATTGTGTTTCGCAAAAAGAAGCACTGAAAAGTTAAAATCGCATTTCGCAAAAATAGCACTGAAAAGTTATCCTGGCTTCTGTGAAGGGGTTTCCTTCTGTTTGGCTGTGTTTGCCTATCCAGCCACATGGCCTACTTGAATGCAGTATGAATTCTATGGATGCAAAACTGATGGTGGACAGCGAATGCTTGGAATGGCGCTGAGGTCCAGTTGCTGTGCTTTTCCAGGCTCGTCTCTATTGTCTAAACTTAGACTGGGGCATATTTTCACTCCTGAGTGATTCTATATATAGAGGGACAATAGCCATTGTGTGGGGCTGGCTTGCTGGTTGGCACAGAAGGTGAAGAGCAGATTTTTCAGCATGGTAGGTTTTGTCTTCTGTCCCCTTCTTTTCTCCGTCCTCTCTTTCTGTCTTAACTCCCCTCATGAGAATCCCTGGAAGGCAAACTCATTCTTGGTATTTAGTTTTGCATTCTCTCTCCTTTCTTGCAACAAACAGTTTCTTCTTTCCTTCTGAGATGCCATGGTGCTATGGGGTGAGATGATTCCTAGCTTCCAGACCTGGTATAGAGTCCGTTAGGGATGCCAGTCTCCAGGTGGGACCTGGGGATCCCCCGGAATTACAGCTCATCTCCAGAATACAGAGATCAGTTCCCCTGGAGATAATGGCTGCTTTGGAGGGTGGACTCTATGGCCTTGTACTCCACTGAAGTCCCTGTCCTCCTCACACTCTATCCCCAAATCTCCAGGAGTTTCCCAACCTGGATCTGGCAACCCCTACCCCCCATCCCCCGTTAGTGGCCAGGGGGGAACCCGGCAAACTTAAGTCCACCGATTGAGAGAGAAGCACTGCCATCTTGGCTCAGGCCTTCCGCCACTTAAGAAAGCCCGCCGGAATCCTTTGTGGCAGTGCAAGGGATTCTGGGGTACATTTCTTCTTCCCCTCTGCCTTAACCTGTTGTACCTTCACCCCAAGTCCCCCAGCATCGAGGGGACAGATGAGACCAAGTTGCTAGAGGTGCCCATCAAAAGTTTGCCCAGCTAGTCACTGAGAGCAACATCAACCTAGCCTATGTCACCATTCCAATCTGCATGTTTTGTTCACAGGTTAGTTTCCTGTGCGAAGCACCAGGGTATTTGGGGGGGGGGGGGCACTTGTTCTAACTTGTGCTTTAAACATTATCTGTGCTGTTTGTTGGCTGGTAAGTTGCCAGCTCAGAAGCACCTGGGAATTGGAGGGGAAATCTCTTCCAGCCCTTAGCAGAGACACTGAGGTACCGGTGAATTTCCCTCCTAAGAGAGACCCAGGACGCTCCCTCCTTGCAAACTTCTTGGAAGGCAAATGAACTGAGTTCTCCTTAGCACAGTAGACATTTGGGCTGGCCAGCCGAGGAACTGTCAGGACCACTGCATTATTTGATGCTTGAGGGTTGTTGGCAAGGCTGCCTCTTTGCTCTGTTTTAGCTGATAGTGCGGCTAGTTACTTTTTTTTTTAATGTTTGATTTTCAACATAATAACTGCTTTCTGGGAGGCTGGAGGGAGCTCCATAAAAGCTTACAACTTTTTCATGGTTTTTGTTCTGCGCAGCTCCTGTTCCCCCACTGCTTTCATGTAGGTTTAAAAAAAAAACAAAAAAACCCTCATCCTTGTCTCTTTAAAGTTTGGTGTAGTGGTTAAGTGCGCGGACTCTAATCTGGGAAAACCGGGTTTGATTCCCCACTCCTCCACTTGCACCTGCTGGATGACCTTGGGCAAGCCATAGTTCTGATAAGGGCTGTCCTTGAAAAAGAGCAATTTCTGTCAGAGCTCTCTCAGCCCCACGTACCTCACAGGGGGTCTGTTGTGGGGAGGGAAAGGGAAAGGAGTTTGTAAGCCGCTCTGAGACTCCTTTAAGTAGTGAAGGGCGGGGTATAAATCCAATCTCTTCTCTTCTTCTTCTTCTAAAGCCCTGATGGCTCCGGCTAGGCTGGATCTTGTCAGGTCTTGGAAGGAGGGCTGGCCCTGGTTACTACTTGGATGGGAAACCAGCAAGGACGCTCATGCTCACTATGAAGAGGCAGGCAATGGCAAACCTCTTCCTCTATGGCCCTAAAAACCCTAGAGGTCGCCATAAATCGATTGCCACTTGACAGGACCTTCTGCCATACCTCCTTAAAGCTCCATGAGCATCCAAATGAGCATTAAAAGACCCCTTAAAAAAACTGCTGTTCACTGATGCTTACAAACTCCTGGCTTTACAATTACAGAATTAACAGTGCAACTCTAAGCAGAATTACTCCAATGTAAGCCCATTGATTTCAGTGGTCTTAGACTGGCATAGGATTGCACTGTTAAGTCCACTGTTGCATTCCAATGTGTACATTAGTATTTCTGAAGAATTGTAACATTACGCAGAGCAGCAATGTGCATTAATCATAGAATCAGAGAATTGGAAGGGGCCATTGCAGGCCATCTAGTCCAACCCCCTGCTCAATGGAGGATTAGCCTAGAGCAGTGGTGGCGAACCTATGGCATGGGTACCAGAGGCGGCACTCAGAGCCCTCTCTGTGGGCACGCGTGCCATCGTCCCAGCCAGGCCCAGACCATCATTAAAGTGTCGTATTCTCTGCCAAATAATTTTAAGTCAATGAAAGCATTTGGGATTGCTTTCCTTACTTTGTTTGGATCATCTTAAGTTAATGTATGGGTTGTTTTTTCTAAAGTAAAACCTCAGTATTCAGGTTAAATTGCCGTGTTGGCACTCCGCGATAAATAAGTGGGTTTTGGGTCGCAGTTTGGGCACTCGGTCTCTAAAAGGTTCGCCATCACTGGCCTAGAGCATCCCTGACAAGTGTTTGTTTAGCCGCTGCTTAAAGACTGCCAGGGAGGGGGAGCTCATCACCTCCTTAGGCAGCTGATGCCACTGTTGCACAACTCTGACTGTAAAAAACGTTTTTCCTAATATCCAGCCGATACCTTCCTGTCCTTAATTTAAACCCATTATTAAGACAGAATCGAACCTTGTTGCTCTGTGCCCCATATAAATGCGTAGATTTTAAAAAAAAAAGACATCTGTGAACATTTGGTGGCTTTGGTGTGCCAAGTTACTGAAAACAAGTGTGTGTGTGCATGCGCGCACACACACTTTTCAAAACCACGCTTCCTTTCCTGCCTCCCAGATAAAGTTTTTAATGCCAATCTGTTCTGCCAGGATTTCTCTCTGCATCCTCTTTCACTCCAGTTTAACTAGGAATATTTTTAAAGAATTATTCTTGGAATTGCACAGTTTGCCACAACTTCCGGTGCCTCCTTGTACGCCTTCCCCCTCACCATGTTATCAGTGTATCCATGTGCCTTGATGAACCTCTGTTGATGTGATTGTATGTACAATCTTCGTGTGATTGTGACTTCATCAAGGATATTTTTGTGCAGCCTTTTACTCACCCAAGGAATCATGACGAAAACAATGATTTGCTTGGGGGTGTGTGTGTCAGTGTTTTATCAATGTACACCTGTAGATCAATAATGCAGCAGGGGAAAATGTATATGGATGGATGAAGTCGAAAGCTGAGCGTGCATAACACGTGTGGTGTACAAAAAAGGGGGGTGAAAAAACACCCCAGAAGATTTCAAAGTGCTGTGTTTCCACTTCAAAAACAAAACCAAATAGTTCAGAAGCACTCCAGAATCTGCAGATAAATTTATACAAGCAGAATCTTGGAAGCACCCTTTCTTTAGACAAAGCCAATGTTCTCCCAGTTGCATCCCCAGATTTGCTACATGGAGATATTCATATTGGTTTTCTTTTCCATGTCGTTGTCAGAATTTGGTGATGTTCTATACAAATTCTAAGCTCTGTTTAGAATCCTTCCTTTGTGCACCAGAAAAATGCCTCTCTGAAGCACCTGGGAGCTTGAGGAAACATCAGACAAATTTGAAATGATGGAAGGAAGGAACTCAATCCTCCCCCTTCCCCGATCTCCCCAACTGAATAATGATGGTAATAATCCTAATGAAACAACCTGAGGATGTCTGTAGATAAGGAAGCAATCGTGCTTTATTAATCAGAGAAATGTATATGCAATTATGCTAAACGAACTCTGCAGGGAGGTTTTCCCACTCCCCTCGCAGCAGCCCCCCCCCTCACGCTAGACAATGTCTTTAAAAGATTTATAAAATATTACAGAGGGTTTATGGCGCTGTAATGTTTCAGCTGTTCTGTAATGTGCCGTTCAAAGGATTACTGGCGACAAAGCGCCATTGTCAAAACGGATGCGGTGATAGTTAAAAGGCCGGAGACGCTGGCAATCCTGAAATCAAGAGGCTGAGGAGAAAGAGAGTCGGCTTCTGATCTAGAAAAGTCTGCTGTCTGACAAACGGGCAGGCCACAACAAACATGGCTGTCACCCCCGTATCAGCAGTCTCAGTTTACCAGGGACATTCACTGTTTTCTGACACCTAGCCCTGGTAAATAGGGTTGCCAAACTTAAGGTGGCAACTTGGAGATCTCCCGCTATTACAGTTGATCTCCAGGTAACCAAGATCAGTTCCCCTGGAGAAAATGGCTGCTTTGGAGGGTGGACTCTATGGTGTTACAAGAAGAAGAAGAAGAGGAGGAGGAGGAGATTAGATTTATACCCTGCCCTTCACTACCCAAAGGTGTCTCAGAGCCCCTTTCCCTCCCCACTACAGACACCCTGGGAGGTAGGTGGGGCTGAGAGAGCTCTGACAGAAACTGCTCTTTTTCAAGAACAGCTCTTATCAGAACTGCGGCTTGCCCAAGGTCATCCAGCTAGGTGCAAGTGGAGGAGTGGGGAATCAAACCCGGTTCTCCCAGATTAGAGTCCGCACACTTAACCACTACGCCAAACTGGCTCTGAAGAAAAAGAAGAGGAGGAGGAGGAGTTGGTTTTTATCCCCTGCTTGCCTCTACCCATAGCAGTTCGAAAGCAAGAAATTGCAAGTAGATAAATAGGTACCACCTTGCTGGGAAGGCAACACCATTCCATGCACCTTGGCATTTAGTCATGCCAGCCACATGACCACGGAAACGTCTTCGGACAGCGCTGGCTCTTCGGCTTGGAAACAGAGATGAGCACCGCCCCCTAGAGTCAGATTCAACTAGCTTTTGAGCAAGGAAAACCTTTACCTTTTGCCTTTCTCTACCCAAAGGAGCTGTGGTGGCTCAAGTGGTTAAGATGCTGAACTGCAAGCTGTGGAAGGTCAGTAGTTTAGCAGTTCGAGACCCGGGTGCTGCAAGACAGAGTGAGCAAGAAATTGCAAGTAGATAAATAGGTACCGCCTTGCTGGGAAGGCAACAGCATTCCGTGCACCTTGGCATTTAGTCATGCCACCCACATGACCACGGAAACGTCTCCGGACAGCGCTGGCTCTTTGGCTTTGAAATGGAAATGAGCACCGCAACCCTAGAGTCGGATTCGACTGGCTTTTGAGCAAGGGAAACGTTTACCTTTACCTTTTTACCCAAAGGAGTCTCAAAGCAGCTTACAATCACCTGTCCTTCCTCTCCCCACAGCAGACACCCTGTGAAGTAGGTGGGGCTGAGAGGGTTCTGAGAGAACCGTGACTGACCCAAGGTCACCCAGCAGGCTTCATGTGTAGGAGTGGGGAATCAAACCTGGTCCTCCAGATTAGAGTCCACCGCTCTTAACCACCACACCACTCTGGACACATGGTCCTTCCCTTCCCCAAACCCCACCCTCCCAAGTCCTGCCCTCCAAATCTCCAGGTATTTCCCAGCCCAGAACTAGCAATTGGGACATTTGGTTAATACAGCAGAATTTTGCCCAGTCATAGAAGCGTGATACTGTGTACAGTAAATAAATCTCCCAAGAAGTTTGCTGCAAAAAAGGTAAACTTACATTTATTCAAATAGATCCAGTTCACATTCAGGCTGCAGCTGAAAGGAGAGAAATAGAAGCCTAATCTAAAGAGTCCTTTCCCTATCACAAATGGCCAATTCGTGCGGCATCACATGTATGGGAGTAAGAGGACATTGTCTCTGCAGGAGAGACCTGCAGAGACATGTGTCTCCATGGAAGGCCATGTGAGGTGAGGGAGAGGACAAAGAGAGAGGAGGGGGTCAGAGGGCAGCTCCCAGGTTAAGACTAGGGTTGCCAGCCTCCAGGTGGGGCCTGGGGATCTCCCGCTTTTACCACTGATCCCCAGCTGACAGAGATCAGCTCCCCTGGAGAAAATGGCTGCTTTGGAGGGTGGACTCTACGGCCAGGGCCGGCTCACTCACTAGGCGAACTAGGCGATCGCCTAGAGTGGGACGGCCCTTAGGGGCACCAAACTGCACCCGGGCCCCGTACTCTGGGAGTTTCTTGATTATTTGTGTTTTTCATTCTTCCTAAAATGCATTTATTTTTGAAAATTAGTGGGCGCAGGCGGGGGGGCAGAAAGGATCCTCGCCTAGGGTGCAAAATAAGCTGGAGTCAGCCCTGTCTACGGCATTGTACTATACTGAGCCACCTCCCTTTCCCAAACCCCGCCCTCTCCTGGCTCCACCCCCAAAGTCTCCAGGTATTTTCCAACCCAGACTTGGCAACCCTAGTTAAGACAAAGAGAGGCACCCTATTCAAGGAGCTGATGGAACCAGAGGCCTTTGCACTGCCTCTTAGCCTCAGAGTTCAGAGTGGGCTACCATAGAGTCAGGGACAGAAAGGCACTGGCCCGTAGCTAACATGGGGCCCATGGGGCCCGGCCCCCTAGTGTTTCTTCTGGGCCCCCTCTGTCTTGGGCTACCCTTAAAGTGCTCCAACATACCACCTGCATGGTACTTTCATTTAATTAGCTGGCAGGCCCCCTGAGGCCCCCTCCAAAAAAATTCCCTAGCTATGGGGCTGGAAAGGCACAGAACGCAGAGTATCCTTTCCTTTCTTCTCTACTGCTCTCCCTTTGAAGTGTAGATTGCTACTCTCAGGAAAGTTCCTTTCTTCCGGCTTGAGACCTCAATGTCCAGGCATGCTGAGTAGCTCACTCCAACACTGGCCACCCTGCTGGTAAAACGCTGTCCTCAGTCATTCCAATTTTTAGTTTTGAACAATTCCTTTTTTGAAAAGCCCCTAAAGTAATTTTTTAGATTTAGCTCCTCCTGAGTTCTTTAGATGAAAACAGCAAATGGGAGGTCCCGGCTTAAATCCCTGGCATTAAATAATCTCAGTTACCAAGTCTTGGGGGGAGTAAACCGTCTGCCCGAGACCATGGTGGCCCCACCGCCAATCAGATTAGACAATCCTGAGCTCAGTCTTCATATACAGGACACAGCGATGGCCACTAGATGACTTTCGGGGGATATTAAATGGTCGAGGACCAACTTCCCCATCCGTTCCCCGGAGAGCGCTAAGATCAGGGTCCCGAAATCGTCTGGCCCTCCCAGGCCCTAAAGAAGCCAGGCTAGCTGCGACAAGGGCCACGGCCTTTTCTGTGGCGGCTCCTTACTGGTGGAATGAGCTCCCAGATGACATCAGGGCCCTTTTACAGTCCCGCAGCTCTTCCACCAGGCTTTCGATTAGGAGTCGCCTTTCACCAGGCTTTCGATTAGGAGTCGCCTTTCAACATCCCGGCCCTGGCCCCAACACCAGCACTAACTCAATAACTAATAGCCTGGCAAGAACCCGGATTATGGTGGTAGCTGACATCTGGATGCCGCCATCTTTTATTAATACTTTGTTTATTAATACTTATGTTCTTTAATACCTAAATTTTACATGTTGGGATTTTAACGTGTGTGTGTGTGTGTGTGTGTGTGTGTGTGTGTGTGTGTGTGATGGTCTGGGGTAGCCCAATCTCATCTGATCTCAAAAGCTAAGCGGGGTCGGCCTGGTTTGTACTTGGATGGGAGGCCACCAAGGACGTCCATGCTTGCTACGCAGAGGCAGGCAATGGCAAACATATCTGTTCCTCTATCGTCCTGAAACCTCTAGGCAGTAGCTAGAAGCCAAGATGGAAGCCAAGATGACTAAAGGAACTTTCACATTCAGCAGCAGTAAACCTCTGAATACCAATCCTCAAAGATAGGATCGGAGAAGGCCTTGGCATCTACGTCCTGTTGTTAGCCCTCCAGGGCATTTGGCCAGTATGTTACGCAGGACGGTAGACTAGGTGGACCACTCATCTTCTCATCCAACATCTCAGCCACTAATCTTCTCATCCAGCAGGACCTCCCTTCCCCAAAGCAGTCTGGTTTGAATTCTTATCTTCTAATTTGGATACGGCCCTGACCTGGATGGCCCAGCCTAGCCTGGTCTTCTCAGATCTCAGAAACTTAGCAGGGTCGACCCTGGTTAATGCTTGGATGGGAGGCTACCAAGGAAGTCCAGGGTTGCTACACAGAGGCAGGGCCGGCTCCAGCTTATTTTGCACCCTCGGCAAGGATCCCTTCCTTATGCCCCCCCCCCCGTGCGCCCACCAATTTTCAAAAATAAATGCATTTCAGGAAGAATAAAAAACACAAATAATCAAGAAACTCCCAGAGTATGGGGCCCGGGTGCAGTTTGGTGCCCCTAAGGGCCATCCCGCTCTAGGCGTTCGCCTAGTGAGTGAGCCGGCCTTGCACAGAGGCAGGCAACAGCACAAACCACCTGCATTTATCTCCTGCACTGAAAACCCTGGGGGGTCACCCCTGTCCCTTGACATCATTTTCCACCAAGCTGTTAGCCATAATGCCTAGATAAGTAAGGTAAAGGTAAAGGTTCCCTTGCTTGAAAGCCAGTTGAGTCCGACTCTAGGGTTGCGGTGCTCATCTCCGTTTCAAAGCCGAAGAGCCACCGCTGTCCAAAGACGTTTCCGTGATCATGTGGCCGGCATGACTAAACACCAAGGCGCACGGAACGCTGTTACCTTCCCACCGAAGTGGTACCTATTTATCTACTTGCAATGTCTTGCTTTCGAACTGCTAGGTTGGCAGGAGCTGGAACTAGAGACGGGAGCTCACTCCGTCATGTGGCACTCGGGTCTCGAACTGCTGAACTACTGACCTTCCACAGCCTGCAGTTCAGCGTCTTAACCAGAGGTCATTTCTGGGGGGATCGCAGGGGATCGCAGTTCCCCCGGGTGAGGTACGGGGGGCGGGGCACATGACGAAGCCCCGCCCCCTGCTTCCGGCCGCCCCGCTTCCGGCCCTCATTCAGCCAGGAGGAGGCAGGAGAAGAGGGAGGGTAAGTTGCTTCCTCCCTGCCTCTCCCCACCCCTGCCTGCCTGGGGCCAGGGAGGGCCTTCGCGGGGCTTCCTTGCACTCCCGCCGGCCTTATGACACACTTCCGGTGATGTCAGGGGGTGTGGCATATGCTAATGAGTTATGCTAATGAGTTCCCCTAGCTCTTTTTCTACGAAACGACCCCTGGTCTTAACCACTTGAGCCACCGCAGCTCCATGCCTATACCTCTGAACACTAGTTGCTATGGAGCAATAAAAGCAAAGGCTTTGGCCTCTGTGCCCCCCCTCCCACTTTAGAACCTTGTGGGGCATCTGGTTGGCCACTGTGGGAAGGAGATTGCTAGCCGACCGAGATTATCGGTCGGATCTGCCAAGGCATGATAGAGAGGCATAGCCCTTTATTCAATCAGGACTTTCTCCAGAAGCAAAGTCATCCTGGTGACTTAGAGATGAAGACAAACAAACTACCCTGCGTGTGGCAACATTTCTAGCAGCTGGTGTCAAATCACGTGACAACTTTTGCAGTAAGGTTAAGGTAAAGGTTTCCCTTCCTTGAAAGCCAGCTGAATCCGACTCCAGGGATGTTTCCAAGCCGAAGTGCCATCTCTGTTTCCAAGCCGAAGTGCCAGCGCTGTCCAAAGACATGTCATGTGGCCGGCCGGCATGACTAGATGCCTAGGTGCACGGAACCTAAGTGTTACCTATTTATCTACTTGCAATTTCTTGCTTTCGAACTGCTAGGTTGGCAGGAGCTGGGACTAGAGACGGGAGCTCACTCCATCATGCGGCACCCGGGTCTCGAACTGCTGAACTACCGACCTTCCGGTCTGCAGTCCAGCGTCTTAACCACTTGAGCCGCCACAGCAACCATTAATTCTTCCATGTTATCCTCCAGTTGCAAAAACAGTAAAGACGATAAATAAAAAAGATAAGGCCAGGTCCATGTGATCTCAGCCAGTCTTTATATTGAAATGTCAGAGTCCGGCCCTCTCGCCACAGGTCAGTTCAGGCTGCCCCATCCTAGCTTGCTTCCCTCCACCTCCTGCAAAGAGGTCATGGGATCCTTTGCTGGGGGGCAGTTGCTTCCCTCTCCCCACCTCCCAAAATGTCTTCTATATTCAAAGGTCTCCTCTGCCGGATGAATCAAACCGCTCCGCGCCGAAAGGAATCTGAACACAAAGCCCTTTTCCACTCTCAAATACTCAGGCGTCACTGTATCGGCATGCATTGTGATGTCATAAACCAAGACACTCGGATTAGATTTATCATCTAATTATAGCAGAACTGGAAAAAAGGAGGGAGAAAAAAAAGAAATGATCAGAGGTATGGAATGCTTTCCATAAAAGGAGAGGATCGAAAGATTGCAATTCGCTGGCTGCAAACGGCATCGGTTCCAGTGGGGTGGAGGGGCAAACCAAAACGTTAAATAATATGGCTGGCTTGATGACAAGGTAGACCTAGGCGGCTGTCTAGGGCAGCTCCTTTTAAAGGGCAGCCCTGTGGCTGTTGAGTAGATTGACAGGAAAGTCTTCCAGATCTGCTGCTCTCTGTTTCTCAGTGCCGGCAATGAGTCAATATTCATGTCTGCTCCTTGGACTTGAGCGTAACGAGAAATCAATTGGCTGGCTTGGGACCAGACGGGCGACTCCTTGAACTGGATGATAATAATAAAATAGGAGACACTTCTGAGCATGTGCAAAGTGTGTTTTGCTCAGCCCTTAGGTTTCCTGGGTTTCTTGACCCCGTATTTAGGATACAGCACACACACAAACCCAGAAGGAGCCATACTCTCCCTTTCTGATCTTCGCCCTGAATGGCAGGGCTGATTCATGCTGTCTGTAGTCTTTTTCAAAAGTCCCATCCATGCATAGCAGGAGCAGGGCAACTGCAAATATTGGGAGTGCTTTCTCCCCATGGTTTCTCTGATATGCACGGTCACACCAGGTTTTCTGAACGTGGAAACGTACATATTTTGCATGCACACAAAGCTTTGTTACGTGCAGACCAGAACCCTGAAAAGTCCATGCAAAACACACATGCAAAAGAACATGTTCCCCTGTTTGGACAACATGGCTACTGCATCTATGTGCAGTGGGGAGGCTCCCAGTACATGTGGATATAACTTCTGAAAAGCACTTGTGTCCAATTTGGTGTAGTGGTTAAGTGCGCGGACTCTAATCTGGGAGAACCGGGTTTGATTCCCCACTCCTCCACTTGCACCTGGCTGGGTGACCTTGGGCAAGCCATAGTCCTGGCACAGCTGTTCTTGAAAAAGAGCAGTTCCTGTCAGAGCTCTCTCAGCCCCACCTACCTCACAGGGTGTCTGTTGTGGGGAGGGGAAGGGAAAGGAGTTTGTAAGCCGCTCTGAGACACCTTTGGGTAGTGAAGGGCAGGGTATAAATCCAATCTCTTCTTCTTCCTCTTTTACCTCCCAGAGTGTCTGTTGTGGGGAGGGGGAGGGAAAGGAGATTGTAAGCCGCTCTGAGACACCTTTGGGTAGTGAAGGGCCATGGGGTATAAATCCAATCTCTTCTTCTTCTTCTTTTACCTCCCAGAGTGTCTGTTGTGGGGAGGGGGAGGGAAAGGAGATTGTAAGCCACTCTGAGACGCCTTCGGGTAGTGAAGGGCCATGGGGTATAAATCCAATCTCTTCTTCTTCTTCTTTTACCTCCCAGAGTGTCTGTTGTGGGGAGGGGGAGGGAAAGGAGATTGTAAGCCACTCTGAGACGCCTTCGGGTAGTGAAGGGCCATGGGGTATAAATCCAATCTCTTCTTCTTCTTCTTCCTAGTCTGGGGGCCCACGGGGCTCTCAGCAGCCCTTGTCTGGATGTGTGCACATGGGACAGATGTCATTCTGGAAGAGCTGGGCGTCCGTGAGGGGTTTTCCAGAGAGAGGCTGTGGCTGCAGTGAATGTGTTTGGCTTCCTTCGCTCTCACACGCTCAGCTGTTGGAGGGCTTACTTGAGAGAAGCCCATGGTTCCCCCTCCCCCTCTAACCTTCATAACTGTTGATCAAAAGGCAGGATATAAATATTTGAATGAGTAACATGAAACAAAATTAATAACCTCCCAGGTTATAGATAGTTAGCAATGACGGATCCAGTGGAACACCATGGGTCAGATATTCAAAAGCCATTTGTTTGATTCCCCACTTCTCCACATGGAGTCAGCTGGGTGACCTTGGGCCAGTTCCATTTCATTCAGAGCTCTCTCGGACCCTAAAAACAAATCTACCTCACCACTAGCCTAACGCCAAGAGCTAGAACTTACGGCTGCCAGACTTTCTTTGGATCTCCTGCCTATTCTACACACAATGCCACACAATAATTAATTAATTAATTACTCACATTGGGTTTTGCCATTTTAAAGTTTTGATTGTAAGTATTACGGGTGGCTCAAGTGGTTGATGCTGAACTGCAGGCTGGAAGGTCGGTAGTTCAGCAGTTCGAGTCCCGAGTGCCGCATGACAGAGTGAGCTCCTGTCTCTGGTTCCAGCTCCTGCCAACCGAGCTGTTCGAAAGCAAGAAATTGCAAGTAGATAAATAGGTACCGCTTCGGTGGGAAGGTAACAGCGCTCCGTGCGCCCCGGCGTTTAGTCATGCCGGCCACATGACCACGGAAACGTCTTTGGACAGCGCTGGCTCTTTGGCTTGGAAACGGAGATGAGCACCGTAACCCTAGAGTCGGACTTGACTGGCTTTCAGGCAAGGGAAACCTTTACCTTTACCTATTATGGGAGCAGGGACCTAACTTTGACCCATGAAACTCTGTTAAGCACTGTGTATATGAATGGTGATTGGACAGTGGTGTCAAGCCACGGCTAACTTATGGCAACCCCACAGGGTTTTCAAGGCAAGAGATGTTTGGGGTGGTTTGCCACTGCCTGCCTCTGCGTAGCAACCCTGGACTTCCTTGGTGGTCTCCCATCCAAATATTAGCCAGGGCCAACCCTGGTTAGCTTCTGAGATCTGACGAGATCGGGCAAGCCCGGGCCATCCAGGTCGGGGCATGGATGTGAATGACATTTTATTTATATTTATTACTCTGTGAAGCCGGCATGCAGGTCATTAATGCTCTACTAATACAAATAGAATTAACATTTGTAGTCCACTCTCTTACCAAAATGGCACAGAGAGTAGCTTACAATTCTGAACACAATATAAACCACAGGATAATAATTTTAAAAAACCCCGAAGCAATACGAAGATCAGCATAAAGAAATAAAAGCACTGGCTACAGCATAACTAAAGCCGGAGTAAAACCCAATCCAATAAGTGCAAGAAAAGCAAGCCGAGCATAGCATCAAAGCAATCGAAGCTACACATAGCACGTACTGCCTGTTTCCCTCTTATCGCCACTGCAAAAGCAGAGATATTTGTACAGAGCATCCATGCAGGAGTTCCGTGCACAGTCTCCTCCACCAGCCACCATTTCCCTTGCATTTCCTTCTCCTGCACAGCCAGTGAGGTTTTTTTCCTGGTTTTTAGAATCAGCAATTGCTGTCGTTCTATAGCACAGGAACGTTATAATGCTCTATCACCATGGTCTAAAAGTTCCTCTCAATTCCCAGCTGTCATTCTGTTTTTAAAAAGGAAGGCTCTAGCCCTTTTTGTTATAAAGATATAAGAAGTTCAGAGCAGCGGACACAAATCCAGAGAACCGTGTTTGACTCCCCACTCCTCCATATGCAGCCAGCTGGGTGACCTTGGGTCAGTCACAGTTCTCTCAGACAGGGCAGGCCCGAGGCTTTTTTGCGCCCTAGGCGGGGCTACTTTCTGGCACCTCCCCCCGCGTGCCCACCAATCGCGGGGTCTGGAGAGAAGGAAGTCTCCGTGAATCCGCCAAAGAATAATCCCCCCGTCTTTTCATTGACTTCGGAGAAGTCCGGCCAGGGTGGGCAAAGAGCCCTTCGGTCTGCCCCTTCCGTGCTCCTGGGGGAAGCCCGCCTCTTGGCGAGTTGCGCCGTGCGCCATGTTCCACGCAGCTGCAGCTGCCTCCTTGTCTTCTGCCCGGCACCGCCAGCCGGCGAGCCCAGGTGAGGGAAGGCCGAGGCTGGCCGGCGATTCCCTTTCCTGCCTCCCCCGTCACTTGGTCGTGTGGGGACAACAGTTTTCATGGTGGGTCAGATTCAGTGGAGAGGGGCTGTGGCTCATTGGCAGAGTCTCTGCTTTGCATGCAGGAGGTCCCAGGTTCAATCCCCAGCATCTCCAGTTAAGTGGACCTGGTAGTAGGTGATGTGAAAGGCTTCTACCTGAGACCTTGGAAAGCCACTGCCAGACTGAGTAGACAACGCTGACCTTGAAGGACCATTGGTTGGGTTCTATATAAGGCAGCTTATATTGCCCAGTCAGAAGTCTGAGGACAGTACAACTCCTCTCGACCCTAGCAACTAATTAAGAGCCAGTTTGGTGTAGTGGTTAAGTGCGCAGACTCTAATCGGGGAGAACCGGGTTTGATTCCCCACTCCTCCACTTGCACCTGCTGGATGACCTTGGGCAAGCCATAGTTCTGGCACAGCTGTTCTTGAAAAAAGAGCAGTTTCTGTCAAGAGTTCTCTCAGCCCCACCTACCTCACAGGGTGTCTGTTGTGGGGAGGGGAAGGGAAACGAGTTTGCAAGCCACTCTGAGACTCCTTTGGGTAGCGAAGGGCAGGGTTTAAATCCAATCTCTTCTTCTAATCATGAATGAGCCAACAGGTGTTATAAGCAGGATGAATCTGATTTTCAAACATGTTATTTGTGCGGATTGCAGCATCACTGGTTCTACACAACTATTAGAAGATGTATGATCACTTTTGCCTCTGGGGACCTCTGCTTTTGAGAGCCCCGGCAGAAGGCTTCCTGGGGGACAAGTCTAGCTCCTAATCATTATACCATTCCACTCTAAAAATACATCAGCCTGCAAAATATTGCCTCATTTGGAGCCCCTTAGTGACAAAGAAGTCTGAGTGTTAGTGACTATTCATTTTTTTAAAACAACTTGATAGGCCCCCAAAATGGCAAGGAAGAAGAAAGAAGGAGGAGGCTCCAATGTCTTTTCCATGTTTGATCAAAGCCAGATCCAGGAGTTTAAAGAGGTAGGTTCATTTTAATACTACAAAGGGTTGTCAGTGTGTGAAAAGTCGGTTATTGATTCGTGATCTGAATTATAACCCATGAATAGTCATCACTGAAACTTCCCTTAGCTGATTCCATCAGATAGCAGGCATGTTCTTGACACAAGAATTGTGGAACCAGTGTCAGACACGGAATATAGATTCTACATCTAATACTGGTTGCGAATAGATTATGCTGCATGAAATGCTTATATGTCTGCCTCGAAGTCTGCAGGATCGAGAATGTGCAACTGCAACTTCCTGTGTATTAAGCAGCTTTAGCCCGAGGTTTCCTAAGCCATGTTTAGAGATAGAGGATGCTTGTAAGTGCCTATGGGAAACGTAGGTGTGGGTATACAGCAGATGTAACATCTAGGGCTGAAGATCGAGGATCCCACCCCCGGGCCCTTGAATAGGTGGTTGCATTCTGATGTGTGGCACATATGAAGTCCAGGAACCTCTCCAAATAAGCCAAGCCTCTCCCTCCCGCCCCAGCCAGTATTGCTAGACAAGTAGAAGGGACCCTGAAAAAGCAGTGAGATAAGAGGAACAGAAGAGACAATTTGCTGAGGGTCTTGACAAAAGGGCTACGAAGATGTCAACAAGGAATGAGCAAGTCCTGGGCACACCTGCAGGGCTCTTTTTGTAGAAAAAGCCCAGCAGGAACTCATTAGCATAATAGGCCACCCCCAACAACAGAAACTCATTAGCATATTAGGCCACACCCCTGACAGCACAGCTCATTAGCACATTAGGCCGCACCCCCATGTTACCAGAAGTGTGGTCATCCAGCCACACCCACCTTTTGCTTGTTATTCTGTTTACCTTGTTTGTTGTCAAAACCCAGGACTTTTTTTTGGTAGAAGGAACTCCTTTGCATGTTATGCCACACACCCCTAATGTAGCCAATCCTAATGAGTTTCTGGTGTTGGGTGTGGCCTGTTATGCTAATGAGTTCCTGCTGGGCGTGGCCAACTTGGGAGCCAGCCGGAACTCCGTTCCTGTGCGTTCCTGCCCCAAAATAGCCCTGCACACCTGCCTTTTGGAGAGTAAAGGGGAAGGGGAAAAGAGGCGAAGCAAGAGCGAAGAAGGACCAGAGACACTGTGACATCATCAGCCCGACAAAAAAGGGAGCCAGAGATGGGCCAGGCAGAGTTCTACTTTCCATCATCGGTGGAGCTCTGCATGCAACTCACTGCTTTGGCGAGGGCTGCCATTCCTTCATCTTTCATCCCAATCCCCTTCCCAATCCTTAGCTTCAAGAAACTGAGGAGCAGGAGGGGGGGGGGGAATGGCAGGAAAATGGCCTCCATAGTGACGCTTGAGGAATCGTCCTTGTCTTGATGGTCTTTATCATTAAAATGATAGGAAGTTCCTCCGAGCATCACCCGGAGGTGACATCACATCCTGCCCAAACTCCACCCTCCCCAAGTAGTACACTCCAGATCTCCTGACATTTGCCAGGACAGTGCGGGCAACCAATGCTCCCTCTAAGCTGTGGAGTCTTGTGAGCAAAAATTCTACTTTGTGAGCTACTGGCATTAAAGTTGTGAGCGAGCAATTTGGCAACTGCATAAATTAGTTTGCTCTGGAGCCGTCCTTCCTGAGCTGAGACAAAAATGTGTGAGCTGGAGGCTAAAGAGCTGTGAGCTAGCTCACACTAACTCAGCTTAGAGGGAACACTGTGGCAACGCTGGTGAACGATGGGGTTGTCACATAGGAATCTGCAGAGGACAGTCTAGGAAGCTGTGCCAAACCCAGTAGAATCGTCCGAGTGGTGTCCGGATGGGGCCCGACTGCCATCCGAGGGCTCCCAAGTAAAGTGGGAACGGTTTAGGAGTCGAGAGCATTGGCTGCAACCAGTCTTCCCTCTAAGCTGAGTTAGTGTGAGCCAGCTCAAAGGTTTTTAGCCTCCAGCTCACACATTTTTTGTCTTCGCTCAGGAAAGGTGGCTCCAGAGCAAACTAATTTATGCAGTGGCCAAATCGCTCGCTCACAACTTTCATGCCAGGAGCTCACAAAGTAGAACTTTTGCTCACAAGA
Organism: Gekko japonicus; assembly: GCF_001447785.1. NCBI lineage: Eukaryota > Metazoa > Chordata > Lepidosauria > Squamata > Gekkonidae > Gekko > Gekko japonicus. Next base: position 1,627,314 of record NW_015164181.1, on the reverse strand, counting down.
CTCCACACCTTAAGAGGGGGCATTGGCTGCAGCCCAACTTCTCATAGTGCTGAGTGCTGATTTACTAAGGAGACGGCGAGGTGGAGTTAATGACGCTTCTCTCCCACAGAGATTTAAGCGTCTTAATGCATAATAGTCTGGTATGGATTCTAGACAGAAATGGGAAGATGGGCTGCGATGATCAAGATTCACGTGGGAGGATCCGTAAGAGCTTTGGCTTCATCAGAGTCAAGAGGCAGGGATAAATCGCATCCATTTTGGCCAGGGGAACACCAAGAAAGGCCCACACTGTCTACCTATGAAAATACTGGTGTGCCAGCAAACAAAAGGGGAGGGGGCCCCCTAGGGGCACTGCCATACCTCAGGGCAGGGCTCTTTTTGTAGAAAAAACCCAGCAGGAACTTATTAGCATAATAGGCCACACCCAACAGCAGAAACTCATTAGCATATTGGGCCACACCCCTGACAGCACAGCTCATTAGCCCATTAGGCTGCACCCCTATGTTACCAGAAGTGTGGTCATCCAGCCACACCCACCTTTTGCTTCTTATTCTGTTTACCTTGTTTGTTGTCAAAACCCAGGGCCGTTTTTTGTAGCAGGAACTCCTTTGCATGTTAGGCCACACACCCCTAATGTAGCCAATCCGAATGGATTTCTGCTGTTGGGTGTGGCCAATTATGCTAATGAGGTCCTGCTGGGCGTGGCCAACTCGGGAGCCAGCCGGAACTCCGTTCCTGTGCGTTCCTGCCCCAAAATAGCCCTGCCTCGGGGGACCTAGGGGTGCCAGCCCCCAGGTGGGAGCAGGGGATCCTCTGATTTGGCGGGATCCTGCCCGCTGCCAGACTGGGGGAAGCCCTGCCCCCAATGAGCACCACCTGGCAGCTGGGGAGGTCCAGGTGATGATGATGGACATAGACCATCCCCTTTGCCTTCTTCCATGCTGCTGGCCCCAGTGGCACTGACCACATCTCAGGACCTTGCCTGTGTTGCTTTGGTGGAAAGCCAGCCCTGTGCGCCGGGCAAATGGTCTGCCATCCTGTTCCACAGGTTTGTCAGGGGGTTGGTTACCGAGCAGCAGCATGGTTTCCCCCTCTTCCCTCCATCTTCTTTTGTTTCTCAACAGGCATTCACGATCATGGACCAGAACCGCGATGGCTTCATTGACAAGGCTGACCTTAGAGACACCTTTGCCGCATTAGGTGAAGACGGATGTTGTCTACTGACAGTCAACTAAAACCACTGCTTTGTGGTCTCTGTTATAAAACGCAGGAGATATGATATTCTCGGTTTAAATGTTGAAGTGTTATGAGAGCCAGTGGGGTGTAGTCAGGGCTTTTTTTTGTAGAAAAAGCCCAGCAGGAACTCATTAGCATAACAGGCTACACCCAACAGCAGAAACTCATTCGCATATTAGGCCACACCCCTGACAACACAGCTCATTGGCATATTAGGCCACACCCCCATGTTACCAGAAGTGTGCTCATCCAGCCACACTCACCTTTTGCTTGTTATTCTGTTTACCTTGTTTGTTGTCAAAACCCAGGGCCGTTTTTTGTAGCAGGAACTCCTTTGCATGTTAGGCCACACACCCCTAATGTAGCCTCCTAACGAGTTTCTGATGTTGGGTGTGGCCTATTATGTTAATGAGTTCCTGCTGGGTGTGGCCAACTTGGAAGCAAGCCGGAACTCCGTTCCTGCCCAAAAATAGTCCTGGGTGTAGTGGTTGAGAGTGTTGATCTAGTATCTGGGAGATCTGGGTTGGAATCCCCACTCGCGCCGTGGAAACTTGCTGGATAGTTATTTATTTATTTATCTGTCATATGGCAGAGTTACACACAGGAAGTATATAACAATATGAAACATGTAACCAGGTTGATACAACGGGTATGCAGACCAATTGGGCAATCCCTCTAAATACTACTATCTAGATTTTCAATCCACTCAGTCGCAGCTGGGGAGAGCAAAGAGCTCCGTCACATCTCCCCGGAAAGCATGACACTCACATTCTCGTGACAGATGGAAAATAGTTTGGCGGGCTGCACCACAGTCGCATTTGGGTCCTGGTATTTTGCCCCGTTCAAACGACAGGTCTGCACAACTGCCAAGGCCTGTTCGTATTCTGTTAGCAATCTTCCATACTTTACGTGGCAAGTGAAATCCCGTGGGCCTCTCAGTGGTGTTTACCAGGTTATGGATATCGGGTGGAACTGACTGCATCCATGTTCACAACCATTGATTCCCTGGAGCCAAATTTAGTGATAGCAGGATTTGTGCAGATCTTATTACTGGGTGTCGGGATCTTACTGGGTGTCTGGATAGGCCTGTGTCAGCCATATCACTGGGTGACCTTGGACCAGTCGCACCCTCTCAGGCCAACCTACCTCACAGGGTTGTTATGAGGATAAGATGGAGGAGAGGAAAATAATATAAGCCACCCTGGGTCCCCATTGTGGGGAAAAGGGAGGTACAAGTGAAGTAAATAATAAATAAATAAATATCTGGAGTATAAATAAATATCCTCTTTGATGCCCCCTAGTTAGTTGCTTATAATCATTTAACCACGAACAATGGGTTATCCACCAGTATCCCTTTCCCATTTTATCTGAACACAAGTGATTCTAAGGATATTCTTCTGAATCTGTGGCCGCGGGCACACGGGCAGGAAAATGTGGGGGGGAAGCATGGCTGTTTGCCCCGGGGCAAAATAACGCATGGTTGCGCGAGCAGATATCCCGTGGACGTCCCGTGGAGGTCCCATGGAGATCCCGTGGTAGGAGGGAGGTGCCGAGCACACCACAATCCTGCGCTGTGACAAAAAAGCGGCATGGCACGGCAAACGGGTGTTTTTTTCTCCAGACACCAAAGTGTGTGCATGCCCCGTTGGGTGCTCGTGCGCATCCCATGAACAGTTGAAAAAAATAAAAACCTTTATACGAGGGGGCATGGGCAGGCACCGGAACTACCACTGGAAACGCAATCAGACGCCCGCCCTTGCCCCGCGGTTACCGGAAACTAGTACCTCCGAGGTACTAGTTTTTAACCGCGCATCTTCTGCGGGAAGCCTCGGGTTTGCCACGGGAGCTCTACGCTTCCCAGATGGGGCGGTGAGAACGCGCCCGGAAAATCCGCCTATCTTCCGTCTCTCTAGCGTGCCTAATGCTCCGTGTGGCCGCGGCCTGTAAGAAGTTTACAACTAGATATTTTGAAAGATCACACACACACAGCTTTATTCCAGTTCAGTACCTTTCTCCCTAAAAGGGCTACTGTTTCTAAATAACCATGTAAAGAACATACATTAAAATTGGACTCACAGGTTTAGCGACTGACTGGGCATGATGCTCAAAGAAAAACCCCCCAGAAGGGTCAGTTCTATTCTGTGTTCCTCTTCCTGACTGGTAGCTGTTCTCCTGGCTGCACGGCATGTTTCTGTGCAAAATTGATTTTACAGAATGGGAGCCATCCCACGCTCTCCTGGTGCCAAAATGTGTGGCTGGCATCCCTTCTAAAGAGCTCTGATCCTTCTTTCTATCCTCAATCCTTTGATAAAAAAGCCCTCCCCCTTTTCAACTTAAGAATGCCCTCTTGGGTATTTCCAATTTTGGCTTCCCATCTGGACTTTTCGAGATGACCCACTTACTTTTTTGAAAGCATCCTGTAATTCCTCTACATTAAGATTTCTCATCATGAACCAATTCTCTAAATATGGTGCAGCTAATAGGCGGTTGGTGGTGGCTTATTCTTCATGGCCAGTCACAGATGAAAATGTACATATGTGGCTGGACACATTGGCCACAGTACCCAGATGGTCTATCCCAGAATTTTCAGTATCTTTTGCAGGTGCTGGAAACTGTAAGGTAATCGGTTAAAGATATTTCTCAATTGAACTGGTAAGGGCCAAAGGACAGACTGTTGGTACTTTATACCAGCCTGGCCAATCTACAGGCTTGATACTATCTGCCAGTCTTAGAAGCTAATGTGGCACACCCTCTGAGGCATCTTGGCACCTAGCAAGCATCCTGGGTATATACTAGTAATTCACTGCTCTCCCAGCTCACCCCACTGTTTCTCTCTTGCTTCTCCTTCAGTGCACTGCCACCAATTAGTTGTTTGTGGAATTACCCACAGAGATGGCCAGAACTCCCAGCTTCCCTTCCTGTATTGCCATTCTAAAGCTTTGCATAGTGCCTGTGTCACCCACTACCCAGTGACTGGTTATCATGGGAACAGCTTAATGCACTTACACACTCCTGGAGAAATTGTGATTTAGCACCTGAACATGTCCCTGCCCGTGGCACCTCTTTTTAATGGTGGTCAACATGGTACAAAGAAGGACTACCAGCATTTTAAATAGTAAAGAATGTGTTAAAAAAACAACAGTCTACACACATACTTTCTACACAGCAATGGATTGAGCAAGGAGCACAAGAGAGAGGTTCAAACATGCAATTCCCCTGTCCCTCACTCTATACATACCCTAGGTGAACTTGTTCTAAGGCAGGCTCTTTAACTTTGTAGTTACAGTTTGAGAAAAGCTTCCCATTACCTTCGAGTCATTGTCTAGGCAGCAGCCCTTTGTCTGCTTCATGTAGCAATGGCAGCCATCAAGATGAAGCCCAGGTATGAGAGCTCCCTTGTCCAAATGGAATCAGCCAAAACGGACCTGCCATTCTCCCTTTGTGTCAATGTGTTTTATATCTTCGGTTTTGCCACCCCCTTGTAGGTTAAAGAATCCTTTCCTGAAATCTCCAGGAAGATACAGTCGAGCCCCTTGCTCCCCCAAGCCTTTGTATTCCTTCTAGATTTCAGATTACAGTTTAGGTGTGAGGTGGCCATTTTGTTGTCTCTGGCCCGGATGTCCATTAGCATTTCCATGGAACTTGAATGAAGCTTGGGAGCAATTGGCTTTCCCCCTCCTGCCTACCTTGTGCTAGGAGACAGAAAAACTTTTAAAACTCGATGTGGGGAGGTTGCCCAACCCCAAAGTAAAAAGGTATTTCTTCACACTCCTGAAGAGGGAGTCTGCATTGGTAACTCAAGGGGGCTTAAGACTTGAACCTGGCATTTGAATCACCGATCCAAGCTCCTGATATCCTGACAAAATAAAGAGGTTGCCAGGCATGCCACTAAAACTCACAACACTGCAGCCCTCACTCAGTTTGTGTAGTGCTGATACAGCAGACTCCTGCTGTGCAAAAATCCAGAGCAAAATGAGTACAGGTTTTTTCCTCCTCCTTAAGAATAAAGGTTAGCAACAGGCAACCCATCTGACATATCCTACCCCACCCCAGCACAGCCCAGAAAAAAATTATGGGGTATGGCAATACCTATCGCCGATCAGATATTAGGAAGCATATTCTGGGCTATGTTTTACCACTGTTGTTTTATATAACAGAAATAATGCTGTGATTTTATAGGCCGCCTGAATGTCAAGAATGAAGAGTTAGAAGAGATGATTAAGGAAGCTCCAGGGGCCATTAACTTCACTGTCTTCCTTACAATGTTTGGCGAGAAGCTGAAAGGTAAGTGGTGAGCGAGGGTGAACTCTGCTCAGTTTGCTTTGGAATTGGCTTGGTATAGAGCACCCCGGGGTAGAACAGCCTGCATGGTGCACGCATCTATTTACACAGAAGCGACTGCCTTTTAATGTCTGTCTAAGGCTCTGGTTTCTTTTCACATCCGCACAACGTGACATGCAGAAATCCAACTGGTAAGAGCCAATTTAAAATAACAGTTGGACTAGGAATGGGAAGAATTGGGTTCAAATCCACAACCCTCTCATGAAGCCCACTCAGTCTAACCTACCACCCAGGGCTGTTGTGAAGATAGAGGAGTGGATAACCACAATGACCCTGTGAGGTGGGTAGGTGAGGTAGATAGTTGGCTCAAGGTCAACTAGCAACTGTTGAAGATGTGAACCCAGATCTCCTGCTCTTGAAACTCTAACCCAGGGGTCTCCAACCTTTTTTGAGCTTGTGGGCACCTCTGGAATGTTTAGCTTGTGGGCACAAAAACAAAATGGCTGCCAAAGGAAGTTAAGTCCACCACAAAACGGTAGATGTCAGTCTTTTTAGGGGGTGCTATTTATACCAACTTGAATCCTTTAAAATATCATAAAATATCATTACAATATATATTATTAAAGTCATCAGCTTTGGGGAGGGGAAGTCTTCTCAGCGGGGGGGAATAAAAGAAACATTTTGCATCCTGTCTTCCTCCTGGACTTTTAAGCTTCCAAGCACAACAACGTGCCAAGCATCCCCTATTGATTAGTCGACGCATCAAGTGGTCTCTTTGATGAAGTGCGGCTCCTCTGTGTGGCGTACCAATTGCATTTCTTCCGACTCTTTGTAGAAAGGAGACCCATGTGGTTCGCATTAACACAAAACGCTTAGTTTAGCTATTGTTGTTGTAAGCTGCTCATCTGGCATCAGAATACATATCGCTGTTCAAAGCAGCTAGTTTGCTTCAGGAATTCCCATCTCTCTCTCCCCCTCATCTTTGCCCCCAGATGAATCTTTGACGGCTTGAATTGATTTCCAGCACAACGAATTCTGTTCTATAGGAAATCACCTCTCTCCAAACACACAGCATGCATTTTGGCTCCGGGAGAAAAAAAAGAATCGTGCTACCAAAAAAAAATGCTCCGATTCGATTAAGCTTTGGCCCAATTAAGGAAATGAGCAAGGGTCTTCTCTTTTTCTACGGTTCGTTTTGCACAACAAATCCAGGAGAAGGACATGACGAACCTAGGTCCGTTTCCTCCTTAATTCAGTACTGTGTCAGTAGAGGAAAAGAAATGTGAGGGAAGGGACATATTTACATCACAGAATTAAATTAGTTTAATAGGCATTCCAGTTCTCAGGGAACCCTGGGAATTGTAGTTCTGTGAAGAGTACTAGCAGAAGTGTCAAACTCATTTGTTATGAGGGCCAGATTTGACATAAAATCTGTCAAATCTGAGTGCTATAAAATGTAATGCCAGGTACAGGAGATATAAACTTTATAAAAACACAGGCAAACTCTATAAACGATATTATTTTTGACTCAAAATACAAACATGCTTAAAACATTAACACTCTTACAATATTCCCTTAAAGCAGAGGTGTCAAACTGATTTGTTACGAGGACCAGATCTGACATAAATGTCACTTTGTTTAGCCAGGCCATGTGTGCTATAAAATGTAATACGAAGTACCAGAGATATAAACTTTATAAAGATGGTTTCAGATGCCAAATGGCAACTGCAGGTGAATGACAATAGCAGGCTTGATTGGATTAGGTGTGATATGCAGAGGGGTAGTAGGTGTGGAGACACCAGCATTGGTAATGAGACAGGAAACCTAGGTCTCAATGCAGTCCAGGAGGATTCAATCCAGGAGGATGCAAAGAATAAATGGACATAAGTCTGACATCAGAAACCACAACATTTACAAAAAACCAATAGTAGGTGAACATTTAACCTTCCAGGACATTCAGTTGCTGACATAAGAGAAGCAGTTCTCTTACAAAGGAATTTCAAAGGGAGATTATAAAGACAGACTGCTGAATTGCAACTGATAATGAACCTCAAGACAATGCAACCCATACCCGCTCTTCTTATTTGGCATCTGAAATCACTGCACTCATAAGGATCAATGGACTCACATTCTACCTGTATCTGAAGAAGTGAGCAGTGATTTACGAAAGCTCATGCCCTGCCACAAATTTTGTTAGGTGCTCCTGGACTCTAGCTCCTTTCCACTAATAAAGATTGCAAGCTGTGCTGTTAGGTTTCTTTCTTTTTTTCTTCATCTGTTGAAACTGGAGAGGGGGATCTCTCCAAGTGAAATAATGTGTTGATTTCAGACTGGGCAAAATCCACCCAGTGTAGTGATAATAATGAAACAGTTTAAAAATCAAAGGGGGAGTGAAGAAAGGCAGGCAGGAAGATGGGGGGGGAGAGAAAGGGAGACCTGTTGAACTGGAATGTATGGAACCATAGATGTATTTTTAAATACTTAGCCATCTATTTCCAGTCATTAAACAATGGAATCCAATCCAAGTGTTCTAATTCCTAATCAGGGTCTTTTTGAAAAAAAAATAAAAACAGAGAACTCTAATCTTTAAAAAAAACTTTTAAAAATAAGTTAAAATAATTTCCTTTTAATTCTTCTTTCCCCTTATCCCAATGTGCCCCTTCTTCTTTTTTTTGGCCCCCCAGAGGGGATTTTTTTATTGCATTTTTATAAAGACTACAAACTACAACAGAAATAGGAATAGGGAAGGGGACTACATTAAGGGATAAAGAAAAAATACCCACTACTATCTAAAAACCCAAGAGAGGAGATCATCTAGTTAGCTTGGCACACGTTATCTCTCAATCACGCTAATCCCATTATGAACTGATTCAACTATAGTATTATCCTTTTCATATCTTAACTATCACTGTTAACCCGAAAAACCCCTAAGCATCTAGTATCAAAGAAAAAAACGTTTTTTCAAAGGCACAATTCAGAGTCCTTCAGCCTTCATTTCCCCTTGCCCAGTCTCTTCCACAATTTATAAGGACTTTTAGGGGCGGATGCCCCTTTCTCTGATAGAGAGTCCTCTCCGGAAGACCCCGAGTCCAGCTCGCCGCTGGACTTACTGTCCATCCCTTCTTTTTCTTCCTCCTCTGGCTCTCCTATCTGGACTCTCAAAAATTTCCTTGCTTTCTGAACAGAGTCAATCTTTTCCTTTTTATCCTTGATTTTGAAGATCACGCCTTCTGGTGTTAGCCATCTGTATCCAATTACTTCTTTCTCCTTTGTCTTATTTCAAATGGAATGTCTTTTAGAATTCTGATAGCATTATCTCCAACTTTCAAAGGAGCTCCAGATGCCGCTTTCAAGATTGCATCCCTCACACATCTCTTCGAGAATCTTATCACTATTTCCCCAGGCAGATTGTTTTTCTTTATATAGCCTGAATATGACCTGTAGGCCACATCCATATTGCTCAGCAAAGATTCCGCCTTCATCTCTGTCATTGGGGCCAATAATTCACTCATCTTCTCCATCAGATTCTCTCCTTTAGTCTCTGGAAGGCCCTGAAAGCAAAGAATCAAATTAGCTTTTTCCATTTGTAGTTGTAACAGCTGATCTTCCGTGGAGATTTGCTTCTTTTCCAGCTTTTGTACTTTCTTCTTCACCTTTTGTGCAGTGGCATTCACTTCTTTTACCTTCTCAGCTGTTTGATTCATCATTTTAAGTGTCTCACTCAACTGATTTTGCTGGGTGGTGATACACTGATTCATTATTGACAACTGCTGCTTGAGATTATTCATCTGGTCCAGCAGAGAGCGCATGGATTCTGCCAATGTCTTTGCCAGCTCGCTGGTTGCTTCCGGTCTTGGGCTCTCAGTCCCTTTCACTTTTAAAAGTTTCTCTTTCTCCATCCTCTTCCCCGCCATCTTTGTGGATTGTTTACTTTAACCGATATTTTCAAAGTCTCTGAATATGTGCTTGTACGCTTGAACTCATCTTGGTAAGTCTTTCTAACAGTTTTATTTGCTTTTTCTTCCACTCCCCCCTCCAATTCGCTTTTAAGTACGTGCATTTGGGAGGCGTCCCTCCCCCGCTCGCCTCACGTTCTGTTCCATGGGGGGTTTGGGGAGCTTTCTTTTCCTTTTATTTAAACGTTTAGATTGAACTCACGTTCATAGTTGGTCCTCAGACCTCGTTTAAGCTCTGTTTCTTTCGCTCGACCTCCTGCGCTTGCCCCGGTCAGAGTCGCTTGGTTCCATTCGGTCTCATAGCACAAAGAACCTTCAGGACGGAGAGGCGCCTCAATTCCCCAGCATCGCGCCGGCAAAGAGGCAACCCCTCAAGAGTCCCATGGCCAGAGCCCCTTCAGCCTGGTCTCTGGGGGGGGTTGACGATCCTGCGCACCCCCTCCTTCGGCCAGAGCGCAGCTTCACCCCCGGGAGGTCCGGGAGGTGCGACTGCTCAGCGCGCTGCCATAGACCGGAAACATGCCCCTTCTTTTTAACACATGATACGTGTGTGTGTGTGAGTGAGAGAGAAAGAGAGAGAGAGATCACGTCTAAAAGAAAACAGCAGATCACAACGATCTCAATGTAAATTGTGCTTGTCAGAAAAATCCTCCCTCCTTCTCTCTGAAGAAGAAGTGTGCGTGTACATGAAAGCTTATGCCTGAAATAAAACTTTGCTGATCTTAAAGGAGCCACAGCTGTTGATTTCCCTTGCTCTTTCCCCTCCCTCTCCCTTCCTCCCAAGGGAGGAAAGCTCAGCCAATGGAGGGAAGTGAGGCTTGGCTTTGTATTACTCCTGTGCAAACAAGAAGCAGGAAGCAGTGACTGAGGGACCTGTGTGTGTGTGTGTGTGTGTGTGTGTGTGTGTGAGAGAGAGAGAGAGAGAGAGAGAGAGAGAGAGAGAGAGAGCGAGAGCCTCCAGGATGCAGGAAGCAGGAAAGGAAGCTGGGTAAAATTGAGCTGCAATGTGACGGCGGCAGCAGCCTTGGGGAAAGAAGCAGGAGGGAGCCAGTTGCTCACAGGTCAGATTCAATCCCTGCAGGGGCTGGATCTGGCCCATGGGCCACATGTTTGACACCCATGCCTTAAAGCATCTCTCTGATGCCTACCTGCTCACTTCCACCGCCCATTACTCATCAGGACTGGGACAGTATACAGGGACATAATGCACCACCTCTGTCATCTGTAAATAAAGGTAATGACCAGTTGCTTGCAGCCCAGATAAGAGCCCTGGATGCCGGTTCTGGCCCACAGGCCATATGTTTGACACTCCTGAGCATGCCAAACTACAGTCCAATGCCTGGTATCCCCAAAGGAAAGTTAATTACCGTTTAGTGTCTTTTTTTTTTTTTACCTCCAGAAAACCCCTGGATTTTCCTACTGGGTTCTTTGATGCATTTTGAGTACAGGTACAAAGTTACCCCAGCTGGTTTGTTAGAAAATTAGTGAAGATCTGTTTTCAGCAGTGGAATGTTTATAGGTAATGCAAAAAGGTTACAAGCAGAGTAGGGGGCAGAGGGTGTGTGTGACATGTGAAGCTGTATTTGATAAAAATAAATGGGTGTAGAAATTAGCTCATTTGCACAAGTCCTCTGATATTCAGTGGAGTTGCTGCACATGTTCAGATTCCAGTTCTCAAGGCTTTAGTAACTGAGGGTAGATAAATTAAGTGTCAGGCACGTGTGAACTGGCTGATGCTTGTACAGAAGGAGCATTTAACATATGTCTGCTTCTCTCCCTTTTAGGCACCGATCCAGAAGAAATCATTCTGAACGCTTTCAGGGTTTTTGACCGGGAAGGAAAAGGTTATGTAAAAGCAGACTAGTAAGTTTGTCTTAAACTAGTATGTTTGTCTTAAACAACACTCCTCCTTTAATCTTTGTATACTTCCAAGTTCGGGTCACTGTTACATAAATGGACTAGTAATTCCCCCTCAGGTCTGCATCTTGCCACCCGTGTATATTTCAGTGTACTTGTCCAGGTGAAGTCCCTGAGCTTGATAGGCCAAACAGGTATGGTGTCACAGAATGTTCACAGAAAAGCAGATTTCAGTCCAACTCTTATGAAGGAAGGGTAGTTGTCAGTTTGGCTAGGATTAAACACATCAGAGCAGTTTGAGAACTAAAAGGCAAGGTTCCAAAATGGTAGGATGGAGAAGATCAGGGAGTCTGTAGCTCAGGCGATTTGAAGAAAAGGGCAAAGGGATTAGAACTTTGAGCACCTGGTATTTTTGGCCACTGTGTGACAGAGTATTGGACTGGATAGGCCTGGATGGGCTCCTGATCCAACATTGGCTTCTCCTATGTTCTTAGGCACTGAGGTAAAAAGGAAGTGTGAAGAGGGTCTTCTTTGCAGTGTTTTACATGCAAAATAGACTTGATGGTATGGAAGATAAAGGAAGGAGTGAGAAATGCTAGGGAGCAGGGTTGCCAGCACAACCTCAGAAAATGCCGGAAGATTTTGAGGGTGGTGCCTGGGGGTGGTGAAGTTTGGGGAGGATGTGCCACTTCCAGGAGATACTTTAGGGATCTCCCCTAATCTCTGTGTTAAAGACCATGGAGAAATAGGGAAATTCCTAGAATATTGCTATGGAGGCCATTTTCCATCAGGTTTTTTTGCTCCTGCTCCTCAATTTCTTGAGGGCAGGGAATTGGGTCTTCAGATGGGTGTTGCCCATTGCCGATAGGTGCATGATAAGTCTACTAGTGATTCGAAAAACGAGGTGGCTGCAGGAGGTAGTTGCTGAATCGAGATCCTTCCAGGGGAATTCTGTCTACTGGGAGCTTCTGCCCTTCTTCCAGCAGGGTATCCTTGTGAGTCCTAAGGAGCTGGTGAGGGCCAAGAGATCGCAGGGGAGGGTGCTGAATTTCAAATATTTATTTGCAGGGGTCATTTCGTAGAAAAAGAGGTGCAGGAGCTCATTAGCATAATTAATTAGCATAACTTATTTGCATATGCCACACCCCCTGATATCACCAGAAATGTGTCAGAAGGCAACACCCACCCCTCAGGCTCCACTGGACTGTTTTGGATTGCTAGCTATTGGGGCGGGAGGGAATGTGCAGATCTGCCCTCACAGAGGAGGGAGAGCTTGTACCTGAAGGCTGGCCGGGGGGGGGGGCTCTGCAACTTACCTGGCTGCTTCTTGCTCCTCATGGCCCGACTGAGGGCTGCTGGGAGCAGAGGGTGGGGCTTGCTGTATGTGCCCGCCCCCTGGGCTCCTTACTGCCAGAGCTCCACTCCTGTGTCCTCCCGCAGGAAATGACCTGTTTATTTGAACTAAATAGCATGTTATTGGGCTGCCAGCATCTACTATGAATTTAACTTCAGAAACCATTCACTTTTCATACTTTCAGCCTTGATTTGGAGAAACCTGGCTGAAACTGGAGGAAAGTTTTGCTTCGCAGGCTGCAGAGTATGACGCACAAGTTAGGGGCCTGGGTAGAATCAAAGAGGAAGGGACAAATGATTGAGGAATCCCCATCCAACTAAATCCCCTTTACCCCATTTCAGGATTCGATGAGCTCTCTGGAGCCGAGCAGGCTAATTTTATCATCTTGTTTTGTTTTTCCCCCTTTTAATGTACTCTTGTCTGTTCTCAACATTCTGGGCCTCTAGGGACATCCTTCTCCCTTACCAGGCTGTATCTTTTTTTATTTTTTTTTAAGGGGAGAGAGGTTCCTTTTTCTTTTATTTCTTTTTTTATTTTGGCTAATATAATAATATTCATATTATTCTGCATACCTGGGGAGTCCCTCAAGTGTATAAAAACACTGATCTTCTTTGTGGGTGGCCCATTTTATTCTGCTTTCACAATCGGCACAAGCCACCCACTTTCCTACTAGCTACAGTAATAATGTATTAATCAACACACACTAAGCATCATAGTGCCAGATGTACAAATAGATGCGGATGCCTTTCAGTAAAGGGGAACTCGGAGAAAGATGAATGAAACTTGCTGCCATTTGAAAATGAACACGTTTCTCTCATTTGCATTCCAAATGGCTTTCAGAATCCAGAATATCAAGCAAAATTAAGCAAACCACTTATCGGCAGAACCCCGCTTTGATAGTATAATGACAGTTGTGTAGGAGTAGATCAGGAATTCAGTTTCAACAATAATTTGGGAAGTGGATGGTCAATAGATTCAGGACAGACAAAGGAAGTAGTTCTCTACTCAGGAATTCACTGCTAGTAGGCATAGTGATGGCCTTAAAGGTCTTAAAGGTGCCATTGGACTCTACATTTGTTCTTGGCCATGAACATAGATGGCTTCAGAAGGGGATTAGACAGACTCATGAATGAAAAGCTAGGCAATAAATGGAAGCCAAGAATACTAAAGGAACTTTCACATTCAGCAGCAGTAAACCTCTGAATACCAGTCCTCGAAGATAGTAGCCTTGGCATCTACGTCCTGTTGTTAGGCCTCCAGGGCCCTTGGCCAGTGTATTAAACAGGATGCTGGACTAGATGGACCACTAGTCTGATCCAACAGACATCTTCTGATCCAACAGGACCCCTAGAGTTGCCTGGTCCTACCTTTCTGCTGGTGGGGGGAATGTAAGGCCTGTCTGGGAGCTTCTGTCTGGGACGGAAGTGATGTCATTGCACTGCCAACTTTGTGTGACAGTGCTCTAGTCTTTGGGCAAAACTCTATGGTTTGAGCCCAATTTTACCATAGGGTTTTGCTCAAAAACTAGAGTGTTGGCGGCACAATGACGTCGCTTTGGGCGAGGTCATCATGCCGCATTTGTGGGTGGGGGACAGACAATGGCAAACCACCTCTGTTCATCTCTTGCCTTGAAGACCCTTACAGGGTTGCTGTAAGTCAGCTGTGACTTGCTGGCATTTCCCACCACGTGCATTTTCCCCAGCAGTGGTAAAAGCAGCTTTTTCTACACCAAACAGGGGGATTTTCTGGGTTAAGAAAAAGCAATCGCAGATGCAGCATCTGCAAACAAACAAACAAACAAACAAACACAGAAGTAGCCATAAATTGTAGTTAAGCCCTTTGAGTATTGGACATATGGGATGAGCAATTCCTCACCAAGCCGAAAGATGATGTATCTGCTGACTGCAGGGTATTGAAAAGGCAACCATGGGATGTGTCTTTTTGGCTGTGAGACCACCCTGAAAAGTCACATTTCCATCTGTATTCCTTAAATTACACCCCTTCAAAGAGCTTCATCTAAGGTTCTTTGAAAGCTTCAAGTGACAGTAATACATATTAAGAACATAGGACCGAGATCCATACTTGCAAGATATAGATCTAAGCAGGGCTCTTTTTGTAGAAAAAGTCCAGCAGGAACTCATTAGCATAATAGGCCACACCCAACACCAGAAACTCATTAGCATATTAGGCCACACCCCTGCCAGCACAGCTCATTACCACATTAGGCTGCACCCCCATGTTACCAGAAGTGTGGTTATCCAGCCACACCCACCTTTTGCTTGTTATTCTGTTTACCTTGTTTGTTGTCAAAACCCAGGGCTTTTTTGGGAGCAGGAACTCCTTTGCATGTTAGGCCACACACCCCTAATGAAGTCAATCCTAATGGATTTCTGCTGTTGGGTGTGGCCTATTATGCTAATGAGTTCCTGCTGGGTGTGGCCAACTTGGGAGCCAGCCGGAACTCCGTTCCTGTGTGTTCCTGTCCAAAAATAGCCCTGGATCTAAGCTGCATAAACTTTGGGTTTTCTTGACTTCAAAAGATCACTTTTCCATTTTCACAGTCCCAAAGCTTGCCAACTTCAATATACAGTTGCTTCATTTTGTCACCACAACAAAACAAAGTTTTGCTTATTAGACCCGAAGGCAATGCTGATGATCACAGAACCAAACCATTAAATCAGTTCCACGACTGTGTTTGAGTGTCGGCTTATCCATAGATCCATACAATTCCAAAGTTCAGGGGTTTTTGGTTTTTTTTAAAGCGATGCTCACGCAGTCCTTTGAAAGCCTTGCCTCTTTCAAGACAAAGCTTGCTATTAATTAATGATGCTCCCTGTTTTTAAAAGGTAGTGGGGGAGGAAACGGCGGGACGGCGCCCCCACAACTGGCCATGCGTGACCTTTTAATAAGAACTTTCATATAATTAACATCCTTTCGGGGGAATTTCATTTTTTCCACTGCGTATTCACCTCTCGCTTGGAAACTCGTGACTCATTCGGAAGGCTGTTAGAACCGATTGCCAGCACACAATGACAACTTTTTTTTTCTTCCTCAGTAATTTAAAATACACACACACACACACACACACACACACACAGAGTGTGCAGCCATTCCCTACAGGGTTTAATTTAAGAAAGAGATGGAGTAGCCTCCTCATGCATGGGTGAAACTGCCCCAGCCATTCCAAAAGGAGGTCGTAAAGGTCCAGTTGAAATACGTGAGGGTTACTTATGTAGGGCTGCCAAGTCCCTCCGGGGGGCGGAAACCCCCCGCCCCAGAGGCCCGTTCCCCGACGCCGGGGAATCAGGCCCCGGGGGGAACCCCGCCCCAGCGTGTGACGTCATGACGCCGGGGACGCTGGGGGCGGGGCCACGGCCATACAAGGGAAAACTTGTATGGGAGTCCCCCGCCGGCAAGGTAGGTGCCACTTGGCAACCCTATACTTGTGAATCAGCATGTTGAGGGAAAGGGTTGCAACTGACACCACGTTTTTATGAGTCATCTTACAATGCCTGCCTTGTTGGTACCAACAGATTCTGCCAATGTGTACCAATTGAAGGCCAGCTGACTTGGGGAGTTTCAGCCACCCAGCCTAAGCTCTGTTATGGCCCTAGTAGGCTTCCCAAGTCCCCCCGGGGGGCGGGGAAACCCCCGCCCCAAAGGCCCGTTTCCCGCCGCCGGCGGTTCGGGTCCTGGGGGGAACCCCACCCCGGCGTGCGCGTCACCAGGAAGTGACGTTATGATGCCGGGCACGCTGGGGGCGGGGCCACGGTCATCCGAGGGAAAACTCTATGGTTTTCCCTCGGATGGTCATGGCCCCGCCCCCAGCGTGCCCAGCGTCATAACGTCACTTCCTGGTGGCGTGTGTGTGGCGCGCACACACTCCAGCCGCGGACCGGGAGTCCCCCGGTAAGTAGCTTTTTTGACTTGGCAACCCAAGGACCTAGTAGAAAAAAATTCATGACTAAGGAAGGGAGGCCCTGACCTGGATAGTCCAGGGTAGCCTGATCTCATCAGATCTCAGAAGCTAAGCAGAATTGGCCCTGGCTGGTAGTTGGATGGGAGACCTCCAAGGAATACCAGGGTCATGATGTGGAGCCAGGCAATGGCAAACCACCTCCCAACGTCTCTTGCCTTGAAAGCCCTACAGGGTCGCCATGTTAGGGTTGCTAGGGCAGGGGATGAGTGGCATAGGGTTGCCAGATCCAGGTTGGGAAACTCCTGGGGAATTGGGGATGGAGCTTTGGGAGGACAGGGACCTCAGTGGGGTACGATGCCACAGAGTCCACCCTCCGAAGCATCCATTTTCTCCAAGGGAACGGATCTCTGTATGGAGGTGAGCTGTAATTCCAGGAGATCCCCAGGTCCCACCTGGAGGCTGGCATCCCTAGTCGCCATAAGTCAGCTGAGACTTGATGGCACTTTCCACCACCACTACCAAGGGGGGGAGACATGATAGAGGCTTATAAAATTATGCACAGGGTGGAGAGAGTTGACCAAGAGGACTTTTTCTCCCTCTTCCAAAATACTCAAAGGCATCCAACGAAGGTGATAAGCAGTTGATTCAGGGCAGACAAAAGGAAATGCTTCTTTACACAGCGAATGATAAAAATATGGAATTTGCTGCCAGAGGAGGTAGAGATGGCCACAGGCATAGACAGCTTTAAAAGGGGATTAGACAGATTCATGGAGGAGAGGTCTAGCAGTGGCTACCAGCCATGGTGACTAAAAGGAACCGGCATGTTCAGAGGCGGTCAGCCTCTGAATCACAGAGCCAGGAAGCAACATCAGGGGAAGGCCTAGGCCTCTATGCCTTCTTGTTGGGTCTCCAGAGGAACTGGTTGGCCACTGAAGACGTGAGCTCTGACTCTTGAAAGCTCATCCCCTGCCACAGATTTTATTAGTCTTTAAGGTGCCACTGGAATCTTGTTCTTTTCTGCTGGTTGGCCAACTGGATGCTGGACTAGATGGAACACTGGTCTCATCCAATGTTCCCTCTAAGCTGTGGAGTCTTGTGAGCAAAAATTCTGCTTTGTGAGCTACTGGCATTAAAGTTGTGAGTGAGCGGTTTGGCTTCTGCATAAATCAGTTTGCTCTGGAGCCCTCCTTCCTGAGCTAAGACAAAAATGTGTGAGCTGGAGGCTAAAAAACTGTGAGCTAGCTCACACCAACTCAGTTTAGAGGCAACACTGGTCTCATCCAGCAGGGCTTCTCTGATCTTCTTCCCTCCTCCATTAACAAACTTATTTTATTATTTAGCATAAGCTTTCTACCCCCACAAATATAAGACTGAGGATGTTGTACAGTAGACACAAATCAATTCAACCTAGTAAGTGGGCTCTTTCCCCTAAAAACATATCAAAAGAACTGCCTCTTCCCTAGAGACAGTTTGGTGTAGTGGTTAAGAGCGTGGACTCTAATCTTGGAGAACTGGGTTTGATTCCCCACTTCTCTACATGCAGTTGCTGGTGTGACCTTGGATCAGTTGCAAGTTCTTTCAGAGCTGTCCTCTCATGAGCAGTTCTCGAGTGAGAGCTCTCTCAGCCCCACCTACCTCCCAGGGTGTCTGTTGTGGGGAGGGGGAGGGGAAGGGAAAGGGAATGTAAGCTGCTCTGAGACTCCTTTGGGTTGTGAAGGGCAGGGTATAAATCCAATCTCCTCCTCCTCCTAATGCCCCCCGTACCAGGTGCGGACCACAGGTTTCCTCCTGCTAGTCCCCCACACACACACACACACATACGGTGGTTTCCGTGTCATCAACGGGAATCTCATACCTTTTCCACTGCAGCTTCCACTTTGTGGAATGCCTGAGAAGATGAGGAGGGCATAGTCGCTTTTCATTTGCCAGGGATACATGCATGTGTTATGTGTTGTCAAGTTGCTTCCACCCGGGGCTTTTTTTGTGGAAAAAGCCCAGCAGGAACTCATTAGCATAATAGGCCACACCCAACAGCAGAAACATATTAGCCTATTAGGCCACACCCCTGACAGCAGAGCTCATTGGCATATTAGGCCTGTGGGCTCTTTCTGTAGCAGGAACTCCTTTGCATATAAGGCCACACACCCCCTAATGTGGCCAATCCTCCAAGAGCTTACAGTAGCCCCTGTCAGAAGAGCTCTGTAAGCTCTTGGAGGATTGGCTACATTAGGGGTGTGTCACCTAATATGCAAAGGAGTTCCTGCTACAAAAAGAGCCCTGCGGCACTCCCCCATGTTACCAGAAGTGTGCTCATCCAGCCACACCCACCTTTTGCTTCTTATTCTGTTTACCTTGTTTGTTGTCAAAACCCAGGGCTTTTTTGTAGCAGGAACTCCTTTGCATGTTAGGCCACACACCCCTAATGTAGCCAATCCTAATGAGTTTCTGCTGTTGGGTGTGGTCTATTATGCTAATGAGTTCCTGCTGGGTGTGGCCAACTTGGAAGCCAGCCGGAACTCCATTCCTGTGCGTTCCTGCCCAAAAATAGCCCTGCTTCCATAGGCGTAATCTTCGTGGGGGCGACGGGGCGTGAGCCCCCGCCGAAATTTTCAGGAAGGTACTCAGCCTCCCCCGGGAGCCACCCTTGCTCCTAGCAAAGCAATGCCTCTGGTCCAGCCCCAGCCCCCCCCGGGAAATTGGAAAGTCTACACCCTTGCCTGCTTCCACCTTATGGCGACCCTGTGAATTAATGACCTCCAATACACCCTATCATTGGCAACCAACCTTGCTCAGGTTTTACAAACTGAAGATCATGGCTTCCTTGACTGAGTCAATTTGTCTCATGTTGGGTCTTCCTCTTTTCCTGCTGCTTTCAACTTTTCCCAGCATTATTCTCTTTTCCAATGAGTTTTGTCTTTTCATAATGTGACCAAAGTACGACAGCCTCAGTTTAATCATTAAGCTTCTAGGGAGAGTTAGGGCTTGATTGGATCTAGAACACATTTTTTTTTTTGGCAGTCCACAGTACCTGTAAAAAGACTC
This sequence comes from Gekko japonicus, assembly GCF_001447785.1. Taxonomy (NCBI): domain Eukaryota; kingdom Metazoa; phylum Chordata; class Lepidosauria; order Squamata; family Gekkonidae; genus Gekko; species Gekko japonicus. The sequence goes on along the minus strand of NW_015164181.1, from coordinate 1,607,669 downwards.
CACAAACACCACGTTTACAAATATATCGTAACTAAGAATGCCAGCCTCCCGGTGGGACCTAGAGATCCCCTGGAATTACAGCTCATCTGCAGACCACAGAGATCAGTTCCCCTGGAGAAAATGGAAGATATGGGGGGTGGACTTTATGGCATTGTACCCCACTGAGGTCCCTGTCTTCCCCCGGCTCCATCCCCAAATCTCTAGGAGTTTCCCTGGCTGGCATTGGCAACCCTAAATCTCCCCCGCCCCCATTTGCCTACCATTCAGACCCCTTCAAAAGCCCTGGCAAACAGGCAGGCCTGGCAGTGCCTTCTGAAGTTCTCCAAGGAGGTCCCACCTCCCCACCTCTTCCGGGGCCTCATTCCACAGAGCTGGAGCCACAATTGGAAAGGCTCGGGACTCTGGTTGGTGCCAGACGGACCACTCTAAGTGGTGGAAAACCCACCAGATGGCTGTCTGATGACCGTAGCTGCCGCACAGGGACACATGGAAAGAGACGGTCCTTCAAATATGTGGGTTCCAGGTTGTTCCAAGGTGGGAATGGCCAGCCAACCACAAGCCTCAGTAGGTGAGCACCTTGCCCAGTTTCCTGAAACATGGGGCAGGTGCCACATTGGAGAGCAGAGTTCAGAAGAGCTGCAAGATATATGTATAACTGCAGTAAAAAGGAAGGCTGCTGGGTAGAAAATAAACCCCAAATAATATATGCATTTTTGCCATTAGGGTTCCCCCACCCCATGAGTATATTGAGAAAACAGTGATCTGGGGAACCATTTGTAAGTGCTCTGGAGAGATCATGGTTGCCAACCTCCAGGTGGGGCCTTGAGACCCCCCCCCCAATCTATGTCATTATAATCCGGTGAGTTCTTGTTCTTCTCCAGAACCAGAAACCTTTATTGGCATAGTATAAGTAAATCAAACAAAGGACAGAGTTTAAAGGGTAGGTACAAAAAGCAACAGCGACCAGTATTCCCGATCCCAAGATCCTAACATGGTTTACAAGATTTACAGAGTATTCCTCTTGATTTCCATACGTAGGTCCAAAATTCAGCGACAGATAGTGTTATTGCCGGGCTCTTGTCTGCTAGAAAAAAATTTAAATCCCCATCCAGAAAATCTCTCTGCAAAAGGAGAAGAGTGCGAATCAGACTATTGCGCATAACGGAATATTTAGGACATCGAAGAAGGATATGGGTAATAGAATCGGGTTTCCCAAGATTACAGTTGCAAAGTCTATCCTTATACGGGACACCCCTGTATCTACCTGAGACCACTACTGAAGGGAAAAGGTTGAACCTTCTCCAAACCCCTCCCTCCTCAGGCTCCGCCCCCAAATCTCCAGGTATTTCCCAACCCTGAACTACTTTAGTAGACATACAACCCTTCATGACAACCATAAACAAGCAAACAAAACTTTTTTTACATCTGGAGGTTTAGTTTGCGATGAAAATCCACCCCAAATGCAATACATGTCATTTTTTCCAGAGGACAGGTTGAAAGTTAACGCCATCTGCTGACGCTCAAAGCCCATCTAGGAGACAGCCGCAACAGACACGTTAAAGTCATGTGACTGTTCCTTTAGACTTAGCTGTGGTTCCTTCCAAAGAGCTAATATAGTTTTTCAAAAAATATTGGGACTCGCTGACTCTGGCCACAATGGATGTCATCTCCTGTCCCACATCAAGGCTGATGGGGTCAGACAATGGTTTGTGTAAATTCATTTGGAAAGTCTTTAACTCCCCATCCCCACCCCGGAGAGACAAATAATATGGAAAACATTTTTTAAAAAAAAGTCTCCCAAAGCTCCCAGCTTTTCATTTTGGAAAATCTGAGCCTTCGTTTCTCTATAAAATAAATAATGGAAACTGTGCTGGGATCCTTCACTTTGTCCTCCTCAGATGTAACCCTGCCCGAGGCTGCAGGGCTATACATCAGAAGCTTATAATTAGATCTGATCTTTCTCCCTTCCCCACAGCCCCATTCTAACTTTTGCCCCACATTCTTTCCCCCCAAACTCTGTATGCATGGGATTGTAAAATGAAGAAGAAGAAGAAGAAGAAGAGATTGGATTTATCCCCCGCCCTTCACTACCCAAGGGAGGCTCAGAGTGGCTTACAAACTCCTTTCCCTTCCCCTCCCCACAACAGACACCCGGTGAGATAGGTGGGGCTGAGAGAACTCTGACAGGAACTGCTCTTTTTCAAGGACAGCTCTTATCAGAACTATGGCTTGCCCAAGGTCATCCAGCAGGTGCAAGTGGAGGAGTGGGGAATCAAACCCAGTTCTCCCAGATTAGAGTCCACGCACTTAACCACTACACCAAACTGGCGGGTTTCTGAAGAAAGAGAGGTTCCTGTGCTTTGAGGCTGTTCTGATCCTGAACTTCAGAAGCCCAACTGCGGGGAAGGGTCTACTTGTGCCTGATGTGCTAAAGGATTTATAGTGAAACTAGCAGTAAAGCCCGTTGTGAAAGCAATACAACGAGATCTAGAAAGAGGCTCTGGGGGAGTGCTCTGGCTTTGGGCAAACAGTGTCAATTTGCTGTGGTGACCTCAGCGGGGGTGAGTTTGAGGTGTGGAATGCAGTGAAGTCCAATCAGCTTCCATATGCAAAAGACCTTGAAGGTTCCATATGCAACTGACATTCCAACTGCCTTGCGGGGAGGGGGGTGAGTTTGAGGTGTGGAATGCAGTGAAGTCCAATCAGCTTCCATATGCAAAAGACCTTGAAGGTTCCATATGCAACTGACATTCCAACTGCCTTGCGGGGAGGGGGGTGAGTTTGAGGTGTGGAATGCAGTGAAGTCCAATCAGCTTCCATATGCAAAAGACCTTGAAGGTTCCATATGCAACTGACATTCCAACTGCCTTGCGGGGAGGGGGGTGAGTTTGAGGTGTGGAATGCAGTGAAGTCCAATCAGCTTCCATATGCAAAAGACCTTGAAGGTTCCATATGCAACTGACATTCCAACTGCCTTGCGGGGAGGGGGGTGAGTTTGAGGTGTGGAATGCAGTGAAGTCCAATCAGCTTCCATATGCAAAAGACCTTGAAGGTTCCATATGCAACTGACATTCCAACTGCCTTGCGGGGAGGGGGGTGAGTTTGAGGTGTGGAATGCAGTGAAGTCCAATCAGCTTCCATATGCAAAAGACCTTGAAGGTTCCATATGCAACTGACATTCCAACTGCCTTGCGGGGAGGGGGGTGAGTTTGAGGTGTGGAATGCAGTGAAGTCCAATCAGCTTCCATATGCAAAAGACCTTGAAGGTTCCATATGCAACTGACATTCCAACTGCCTTGCGGGGAGGGGGGTGAGTTTGAGGTGTGGAATGCAGTGAAGTCCAATCAGCTTCCATATGCAAAAGACCTTGAAGGTTCCATATGCAACTGACATTCCAACTGCCTTGCGGGGAGGGGGGTGAGTTTGAGGTGTGGAATGCAGTGAAGTCCAATCAGCTTCCATATGCAAAAGACCTTGAAGGTTCCATATGCAACTGACATTCCAACTGCCTTGCGGGGAGGGGGGTGAGTTTGAGGTGTGGAATGCAGTGAAGTCCAATCAGCTTCCATATGCAAAAGACCTTGAAACACTGGGCGGGACTGCACAAAGCAGCCAGTCAACCCAGCCAGCGTTTTCTGACTGACAGTTCAAGCGTCCATACACTAAAGGAGTGCATTTTAGAACTTTGGCACCCACTATTCAATTATATATAAGGAGAGATTGAGCCCGCTTTTGTGAACTGGAGCCCGCTTTGTCAGATGCACACAGGAATTGTTAAACTGGCAGGTATGAGCACACGAGGCTGCCAAATACTGAATCAGACCCTTGGTCCATCAAGATCCAGGGGTCATTTCCTGCAGGAGCGCCCAGGAGCGGAGCTCCGGCAGTAAAGAGCCCAGGGGGCGGGCACATGCAACAAGCCCCACCCCCTGCTCCCAGCAGCCCTCAGTCAAAGCAAATAGCAGCCAGGTAAGCTGCAGAGCCCCCCCCCCCGGGCCCCCAGTCCAAAACAGTCCCCTGGCACCTTTAAGACCAAGTTTTATTCAGGTACAAGCTCTCCCTCCTCTGCGAGGGCAGATCTGCACGTTCCCCCCCCCCCCCATAGCTTGCAATCCAAAACAGTCCAGTGGAGCCTGAGCGGTGGGTGTTGCCTTCTGACACACTTCCGGTGATGTCAGGGGGTGTGGCATAGGCAAATAAGTTATGCTAATGAGTTATGCTAATGAGCTCCTGCACCTATTTTTCTACGAAATGACCCCTGTCAAGGTCAGTATTGCCTACTCAGCCTGGCAGCAGCTCTCCAGGGTCCCAGGCTGCAGTCTTTCACATCACCTCCTACCTAGTCCTTTTAACTGGAGATGCTGGGGATTGAACCTGGGACCTTCTGTATGCCAAGGAGATGGTTTACCACTGAGCCACAGCCCCATCCCTACAGCCTCCCATATACATGGATATTGAAAGAAAGAATATAAACAGCAGAGCCTAAAAGTCCTGTGTCCGTCCTTCATTGTTATCCCTTTCTGTGTATGGACCAGAAGGTCTGAGGTTCAGTCCTCGGCATGTCCAGTTTAAAAGGTTCAGGTAGGAGTTGATGTTAAAGACCTCTCCTTGAGACCCTGCCGGTCAGTATAGACAATAACTCACCTTGATGGCCCAATGGTCTGATTCAGCGTAAGGCAGCTTCAGGTAAGAATGTGAGCACCTGGTCTTCTGCAGTGGGCCAAATAGCTCCCCCCGACCATTTCTGCTTGGGGCAACAGTGCAGGAACAGGAGGCTGAAACTCTTTCTGCATATGTGCTGTGGTCTGATCTGGAGCAGGACCAGGGTGCACAGCATGAGAGAACACGCAGATTACATAAGACTGTCATGTACCTAGTATCCCGTGAACTCCATCCCATAGAAATCAATCCTCAGGGTTTTTCCCCTCCCTTTTGCTTCCTTTGACATTCCTCAGGTAAGGACAAAAGAAGAGCCCTGCTGGATCAAACAAATGTTCATCTAGTCCAGCATCCATAGATTGGCCAGACAGATGCTTCAGGACATCTGGTTTCCAAAGGTGCAGATCAAAACACAAAATGGACAGTTTGGAAGTGTATGGCTCTTACAAGAAACGTTTGAAGTTCTGAATCCATAGTCAGAGAAATGAAGGAAGACAAGTAGAATTTTTTTTGTTAAATGGTGTTGCACTTGCAATATGCATCTTTCTCTTTGGTTCTCATGTCACTGAGATCTTCAACATGGGCAGGCCTTCATCGTGCTTGGCAAGTCCTTGGGGATTATAAATTCCGTTTCTAAAAAACTGTGTTTTAGAATTAACCTCCGGAAGGCTCCTTGTTTTTCACATACCTGATGAGATCACTCGCTGATAGTGTGGCCAACCTCCAGGTGAGGGGAGGTTTCCCAGAATTAAAACTGATCTCCAGACTACGGAAATCAGTTTCCTTTGACCTGCCATAAATTTGTTCCTGATTGGTTTCAACCAGTTGTTGCACCTGAGTAGGACGTTCCACCTCAGGAACTTCCTTTAGGTGAAGCTGACAGCAATTTAGGGATGCAGTGGGAAAACCCTAAACGGATGTATGTTTAGTCCTGTCAAGTTGCTTCTGATTTATGGCAATCGTATGACTTAATGAGGAGCTGCGGTGGCTCACGTGGTTAAGAGGCTGAACTGCAGGCTGTGGAAGGTCGGTAGTTCAGCAGTTTGAGACCTGAGTGTGCCGCATGACGGACTGAGCTCCTGTCTCTAGTTCCAGCTCCTGCCAACCTAGCAATTCGAAAGCAAGAACTTGCAAGTAGATAAATAGGTGCCACTTCGGTGGGAAGGGAACAGCGTTCCGTGCGCCTTGGTGTTTAGTCATGCCGGCCACATGACCATGGAAACGTCTTTGGACAGCGCTGGCTCTTCGGCTTTGAAACGGAGATGAGCACCGCAACCCTAGAGTCTGATTCGATTGGGTTTCGAGCAAGGGAAACCTTTACCTTTAAACCTTTATGACTTCATGATCTCCAAAAGGTCCTATGGTTAACAGCCTTGCTCAGCTCTTGCAAACGAGGGCCCTGGCTTCCTTGATTGAGTCTCATGTTGGGTCTTCCTCTTTTCCTGCTGTGTTCAACTTTTCCTAGCATTGTTGCCTTTTCCAGTCAGTGTTTTCCTGTACAATAGCCTCAGTTTAATAATTTTCAGCTTCTGGGGGAGTTCAGGCTTGATCTGACCGAGAACCCACTGATTTTTCTTCTTGACAGTCCACTGATTCTGTAAAACTCTCCTCCAATACCACATTTCAAAAGAATCAACCTTCTTCCTGTCAGCTTTCTTCATTGTCCAGCTTTCACACCCATACCTAGTAATGTGGAACACTCACTGACTGACTGCCCTCTGACCTGGGGGTTCCAGCACTATATCTTTTTTTTCGTTTTGGCTTCTTATCCGATTGGAAAGCGGAGACATTTCTCCTGCCACAGATATTTTCTGCTTCCCTCCAAATTCTTCAGACACTTTTTGCCTGAGCCAGAACCACCAAGTTTGCACCAACATTTCATTGAGGTGAAAACTGGAGACAAATTCTAGTGATGATTACAGTGAGACAGGAGAGAACGCAGGGCTATTTTTGGGCAGGAACGCACAGGAATGAAGCAGGGCCGGCCTGAGGTTTTTTTGCACCCTAGGCGGGGCTACCTTCTGGTGCCGCTGCGCACCCAATTATGGGGTTGCCAACCTCCAGGCAGAGCCTGGAGAGAAGGAAGTCCTACTTCTCTCCCCCTTTAGGCGAGCGAGGAGGAGGTGGCGAGGTTTCCGGGCACCGAAACCAAAACACCCCACATTTGGATTTACAAAAGCCGACCCCAGGCAGACGGGGAAGGTGAGGTGGCCTTGCGCTCCCCTTTCACGCCCCCCCATGCCACGTGGCTGGGAGCAGCAATAGCACACGGGCTTCTGGCGGGGGGGGGGAGGCACAGTTCGGCACCCCATCCAGGGCCCAGCGCTCTAGGCAAATGCCTAGTTCGCCTAGTGGGTGAGCCGGCCCTGGAATGAAGTTCCGGCTGGCTTCAGAGTTGGCCACACCCAGTACAGCCAAAACCTCTGCATGCGTGGCTACAGAGGGAAGGCCTGGTGTTTAGCCCTGATGACTCTGAGGCGGGTGGGCCGGGGGGGGGGGCTTCCCCAGCCTCTCCAAGGGTGCCCGGGCAAGCCAAGAGAAGGCATGGGGTGTGTCCTAATATGCTAATGAGATGCACTGTCAGGGGTGTGGTCTATGCGAATGAGTTTCTGCTGTTGGGTATGGCCTATTATGCTAATGAGTTCCTGCTGGGCTTTTTCTACAAAAAAGGCCCTGAGAGAACTTAAGTATGAATGAAGACACCTCTGCGCTTTTGGTGATAATACAAGAAGCACTATATTTATACCCGATTGCTTCACCAAGCAGCAACCAATTTCCAGTGAGCTTCCAGAACCTGCATGAACAGATTCTGCATTTCAGCCACGAGCCTTCCCACCCTCGTCCTTAAATCAATTTATTTGTTTCTTTTCTTTTAAACAGCATGAAAGAAATGCTCACAACGCAGGCCGATCGGTTCACTGAGGAAGAGGTAAGGTTCCCTCACATACACATACACACCCTTTACTCAAATATGAAAGTTTTCCATTTGGCATGAGAGCATTTCCATTTTTCGGATTTCAAAGTTGAAACTCCGCATGACGAGCCACAGGGATCTGTGGGCGTTTGGTTTCTAGGGACAAACATGAAAACAGCCATTCATGGTCAGAGCTACGTCACATCAGAGGATACCACAAAGCAAGGCTAGGATACTGAATGTGATATGCATGACTTTCTATAGCTATACATAAGGAGTCCCCAGTCTTTTTGAGCCTATGGGCAAATTTTGAATTCTAACACAGCATGGTGGGCGCAGCCACAAAATGCCTGCTGTTGGATGAAAGCCCCACCTTGTCCCACCCACTCCGTAAAAACACTTAGCGGGCACCATGAAAGGTGTCAGCAGCCACCATGGGCACCATGGGGACAATGTTGGGGTCTCCTGCTATACATTATGGATCAATGAGAAAAACTGATGGCATAATTGCCATTTTCAATAGAAAACCCATGTCTGTCATTTGGTCTCATACCATTCTTGGGCAATCCTGTTGAGCACTATTGGGCTGCCCAGGAAGGTAACCTGGAAACTGCAGCTGATTCAGCTTGCATTCTTCACAGTCAGATGGCAGCTGCATGAAGTTAACTGCCGGCGAGTTGCGGGGCCCAGTTCAGAATGCCAGTTTGGTATAGTGGTTAAGCACGCAGACTGTAATCTGGGAGAACCGGGTTTAATTCCCCACTCCTCCACTTGCACCTGCTGGATGACCTTGGGCAAGCCATAGTTCTGGCACAGCTATCCTTGAAAAAGAGCAGTTTCTCTCAGCCCCACCTACCTCACAGGGTGTCTGTTGTGGGGAGGGGAAGGGAAAGGAGTCTGTAAGCCGCTCTGAGACTCCTTTGGGTAGTGAAGCGCAGGGTATAAATCCAATCTCTTCTTCTCTTCTCTCTTCTTCTACATGCACAGACTAATCAACAGGGCAAATAATGACTCCACTGGCTGTCGTTGCCAACTCAAGCTTGAGAAATTCCTGAAGATTTGGGGTTGGAGCTTGGGGAGGACAGAGTTTGAGGAGAAGGGGAAGTCTGTGGGATTTCTTATTCCATACTAGGGTTGCCAACTTCCAGGCTAGGCCTGGAGATTTCTTGGAATTACAACTGCTCTCCAGCCTACAGAGATCAATTCCTCTGGAGAAAATGGCTGCTTTGAAGGGTGGACTCTATGGCTTTGCACCCCGCTGGGGTCCCTCCCCTCCCCCAATCCCACCCTCCCCAAATTCCACACCCCAAATCTCCAGCAATTTCCAAAGTTGGATTCGGCAACCCTAGGGCTGCCAAGTGGGGGCAGGGGGCGGGTAAACCCCCGCTTCGGAGGCCCGATTTCCACCGCATTGGAATCGGGGCCCGGGGGGAACTCCGCCCCGGCGTGCGCGTCACCTGGAAGTCACTTGGTTTTCCCTTGTATGGCCGTGGCCCCACCCCCAGCGTGCCTGCGTCACTTCCGGGTGATGTGCGCGCGAACACACCCGACACCAGCTGGGAGCCCCCCGCTCCCGGCGAAGAATCACTTGGCAACCCTAGGCAACCCTGTTCCACAGAGTCTGCCTTCTAAAGCTGCCATTACCTCCAGGGGAACGAACCTCTGTAGTCGGGAAGATCAGTTGTAATTCCAGAACTCCAGGCTCCATCCAGAGGATGGCAAGATCCATTTAGGATCAGGAAAACAGTGCAGCGGGAAAAGGGGGGTTTATTGTACCTTGTTTCTTTTAAATTTTGGATTTGTAAGTTGCCTTGTGCCAAAAAGGAAAGGTGGGATATAAATATTTTAATTAATAAATAAATATTCTCACATTTGGCTCTCCAACTCAACTGAAGCGTTATTTTCCAGTGTGAACAATGGCTCAAATCCTCAAGGACCTGGACTTGCCTAGAATCCCGTGTGTCTGAGGGGAAATTAGCTTGTTCTTTCCCGGCATCCTGTACTTTAAAAATTTTATTTCCTACTTATTTCTCAGGTCAAGCAGACTTTTACTGCCTTTCCTCCGGATCCCTCTGGTAACCTTGACTACAAGAACCTTGTTTATGTTATTACACACGGAGAGGAGAAGGACTGAAAGATGTCAAAGACAAACCGTCAAGAGAGCATTATTCACCACAGCCTCTCTGGATTATCCCGCAGGGTTCCATTTTGATGTGCCGTGGAGCTGAATCCTGTAAAATGATCCGAATGAGATTAAAACCATTACACTAAATAATCTTCTTTTTATAATGGCTGAAGACAACGTTTCTGTCCCATTCCCCACCCCCTTCACATATTCTCATTTTCGGCTGTTATTCTTGTCAGGAGTATGAAAGTGGAATGTTCTAGAAACACTCTCTTTTTTATGATTTGTTGTTGTTACTTCTGACATTCACCAAATGGTTTACCAGCCAGCATGATGTTGTGTACTTATTTATTTAGTAAATTTTTATCCAGCTCAGTGCAGCATACACTCTTTTCTCCTCCTCTGTGTTATCCTCACAACAACCCTGCGAGGTGCATTAGGCCGAGAGAAAGAGAGAGACTGGACCAAGCTCACCCAGAGGACTTCATGGCTGAGGGAGGACTTGAAACCACATCCTAGCCTGACACTCTAACCATTACACTACACTGCTCTTCTTTATTAAACACTGGGAGATAAATGAGGGAAAGTATGCATTGATGAAAAGCCTGTGTGGATGCTAGTTCGATTAATAAATCCCCAACCTTCTAATCACACTTTGGCAGTCTCAGAACTTCCAGAACTTGCACATAGGAATATGAATGTATTTTCAGAAAGAGATCTCCTTGCCTCTGCAAGAAATGGCGACTGTGATCTTGCATTATAAACACTTTCCTGGCTGCCACGGGGAATCTTTTCTCACCTAGCCAAAGATTGATAAAGTGTGTGAAGCACAAAGACCTGTGTATGTGTGGTTTGACAAGATTATTTATAAGATTAAAATCCATGTCCTGTGGGGGATGTGGGACGGCATTTTATTGGGGGGGCATTTTATTATAAATTATGAAGCAATTTACAACAAAAGATTAAAACTACAACATACAATTAACTACAAAATAAGCAAAACATCTAAAAAAATCTTTTTAAAAACAGCAAACAAAATCAAGGATAAATCCATTGTTTACCGAACCAAAATTAGAGGTGCCAGCCATAGTTAGAAACCTGCTTGGGGGTGTTTGAGGTAGGGACAATGGCACTGCTGTCATGCCAACACATAGTATCACTTCAGATGGAACGCCAACCATCATTGTGTCAAGGCAATCCATTCTAAACTCCATGGTTAAATGTCGATGGGCCTCCACCATTTCCCCCTGCTGGCTTGTTATGTGGCAGTGAAGAACTAAAGGACCCAGCCGGGGAGATGCAAGTCACTTTGGGTCCCCATTAGGGAGGAAGGCAGGGTATAAATGAAGTAAGTAAATAAATAAATATCTTGGGCCCCAAACTGCTTAGACAGGTGGGGCCCATGGGGCCCACTGACACCTTTTCTGGCTTTTCCTGGTGAGGCATTTGCCTAGCAAGGCTTTGCCCCCTGTGGCAGCCATTTTGTGGCAGCCATTTTGTAACTGCACCCATGACTGTATCAGAATTCCAGAGGTGCTCACAGGCTGATAAAGGTTGGGGATCCCAGGCTTAGGGTTTCAAAAATCAAAATGAGGATTCTGAATTAGTTTTTTAAAAAATGAACTGGAAATGGATGAAATTAAATCAAAGTTGGAGTAAAAAAAGTGACTTGTTGCTGTTAGTGTCTGGGTAGGCACAGTCTGGGGCAGTTGTGGTGTCTGGTAACTTTGCAAAGTAGTGTGTAGTACAGTTGTTCTGTCTGGATGTCACGTAACTGGCCAGATCGGTGGATTATGGTCTTGACCTGCATAAGAAATCTTTTCCCTTTGCCAATCTGAAGCTACTTTAGAGCTCACATCCAAATTTACACACTATATGTATGATAAACACTATTCCAGATGGCAGCCTGAAGTTGGTTTTTTAATCGTAAAGTAGTATGAAAAAAGACAAATATAACCATTGCTCATAAATTGCTGATATCTGCCATTCCAGAACAGAAGTCTTGGCCAACTTAAATATTGTTCCAGAACTCTTTTTACCAACTTGATTATTTATGGCATATCTTTACCCTCATTACGGATTTCCTTTTGTGGGCTGGAAATAAATATACAATGCCATTGTGCATAGCTCTACATATTATCAGGAAATGATTTGAATCTTTGGTCCCATCAGTATTACAAACTTCTATCAGCTTTATTCCATTCTTGTCATATCCCTCAAAGGATCTTGGAAATTGTAGTTTGGTGAACAAACCGGCTCATGAACTAAAGCTCGTGATGAGGTTTGACCGGTTCGTAGCTTGGGAAGTGATATTCGTGGCAGGTCAACCAGCACAAACTTTCCGTGAACTTTCAAGCGGTTCATGAAGGTTTGTGCTGGTTCGTGAATGGATACATTTCCCGAAAGACTGTCTCTGCTATAATAAAATGCTTACCAAACTTCAAAGCAACAGGGGTGGGTGGAATTCTCCAGCCTCGGAAACCCTGATGTCAGTTTCATACTAGTCATGCCAGTTTCAAGAGGATTCCCCCCTTGCCCACATTCCTTTCTTGCACAGCTTGCAAAATCCCACCCCCCTTGCTTGGCTTTGTGACTCTGTGCTTTGAGATGAATCCTTTTAAGCTTGCGATGCCAGTGGCACTGGGTTCTTCTGGGCGCTCTGTGATTGCACTGGTACCATTGGGCACTTTGTACATTGTACTGGTTCTGCTGGGCCTGCAGAAATGTGCCCCTTGATTGGATTTTGATTGTGCTGGCATCACCACATTGGCACTGAGTTCTGCTGGGCTTCCAACCCCCCCCCCCTTAGAATCATAGAGTTGGAAGGGGCCATAAAGACCATCTAGTCCAACCCCCTGCCCAGTGCAGGACTAGCCCAAAGCATCTCTGACAAATATTCGTCCAGTCTCTTCTTGAAAGCTGTCAGTGAAGGGGAGCTAACCATCTCTCAAGGCAGCTGATTCCATCTTTGAACTACTCTGATGGTGAAAACATTTTTCCTAATATCCAGCCGATACCTTTCTGCATGTAATTTAAACCCATTGCTTTGGGTCCTAACCTCTGCTGCCAACTGGAACAGCTCCTTGCCCTCCTCCAAATGACAGCCTTTCAAATATTTAAAGAGAGCAATCATGTCCCCCTTCAATCTCCTCTTCTCCAAACTAAACATTTCCGAGGCCCTTAGCCTTCCCTTGTAGGGCTCAGTCTCCAGACCCCTGATCATTCCCGTCACTCTCTTCTTCACCCTCTCGATTTTGCCCACATCCTTTCTGACGTGAGGCCTCCAGAACTGTACACAGTACTCCAGGTGCAGCCTGGCCAAGGCAGTATACAGAGGGACTATGACCTCCTGCTATTTTGATGCCATGGCCCTTTTAATACAACCCGAGACTGAATTTGCCTTTTTTACCACGGTATCACACTGACTGCTCATATTTAGTTTACAGTCTTGGAGGGCAGGTAGAGGACAGTCAGCTGAAGATGCCCTGTGAGTTTGGTGTCTCAAGCATGCCGGTGTGTGTATGTGTTTTACCAAGCCATGAACCTCACAAACTGAACTGGTTTGTTTGGCTCTTAAAAGTTCATGACAGCTCATGTATGGCAAACCCGGCATGCCATGAACCATGCACCAAACCGCATTTTTCTAGATCATGCTCATCCCTAGCTATGGAAGTTAATTACCTTGTGTTTTCAAGAGGCATTCAAAGTCCAAAATGGCAACAACCACACATATCAGGAGGATCTCTGGACAGTGTTCCCTGTAAGCTGAGCTAGTGTGAGCTAGCTCACAGTTTTTTAGCCTCCAGCTCACACATTTTTTGTCTTGGCTCCAGAGCAAACTAATTTATGCAGTAACCAAATCGCTCGCTCACATCTTTAATGCTAGTAGCTCACAAAGTAGATTTTTTGCTCACAAGACTCCACAGCTTAGAGTGCGCATTGTCTGTGGATGGTTGGTAGGCTCCTGGTACATGTGGATGTAATGTCTGAGAAGTTCTCCTATTTTCATTGGTAAAATGTCAGAGGGGGATACTTCAGCCCCTGATATGCCCTAGCTACATGGCCAGGCCACCCCTAAAAAAGAGTTCTGTTCTTCATCAGAAAGCCATAAATCTATGGCAACCTCCCTTGGTTGTGCAATATTTTTGTAGGGCCTTGCATAGCGCCACATGCTGCTTTCTGGCTTTTCCTTGTCGGGAGCACATCATTTGCTGCATGTTGCACTCGGTATGTCTAAAGGCTTCTATAGTTCCATAATAAACACAAGCTTGGGGGTGGGGGTGGAGAGGTAATTAAGTGCCAATAATGGAAACACTGACATAAGTTCTTACTGTAACGGTATGATTAGCAGTGCCCATAATTCAGCGCGGCCCCAAAGTGCTTTCTTTGGCACAGTAAATGTTATATATCGCCTGGGGTTTTTAATTGGCTAAATTCATAAGCTTCTGAAGTGTCCACCTGCCAGGCTCCAGAATTTCAAGTGGAGCGATCGAGGGGGTGGCGGGGATGGTGGTATGGTTTGTGTCCGCTTGTCAGATTCTGCAAGTGATCACCCTGATCCATGTAAACACTGGGAGGGTTCTGCAGAGTTTCATCTGAATTAGTAAAGGGGCAAGATGGCTGCATCGTCGGCCTCTTTGCCGCTCGTCAGCCGCACTTGCAGACACAGGCCTTTTTCTTTAATGGAAAACGGGAACAAACTCGATCCAAGGAAAGTTAGAGCAGAGTGACGCAATCAGGCAGCAAACACGAGATTGTTGCTTCACTGGACTTTATTCAGTGTTTTTAAATTTCACCTTCCTACTATTTACCTAAAACACAAGGCGACCAACAAAATATAAAGGAACAGAGTAAGTGCGGAGAGAAATCAGTGCCCCCCCCCCCCAGCATCATAACATGATTTCTGGTATGAATCAGCAGCGACATTGTTATGTATTCATGTTTACTGTGTTGTAGATGGGAGCTTGGGTTACAGCTCCACAGAAGCCTAGTATTCCGAAATGCGGAACTGGATTGGTCAATGCTGCGAACGGACCAATCCGGAGAGACCTTGACTCTCAGCGGGAGCAATTCTCATTGGTACCAAGCATAATGTTTTGATTGGACGTTATCCTCTCAGGAGGTGTGGTTTTCCTGGTTCGAAATGTATAAAGGCTGTGGTCACACGGAGCATTAGCCACGCTACAGAGACGGAAGATAGGCGGATTTTCCGGGCGCGATCACAGCGCCACATCTGGGAAGCGTAGAGCTCCCGTGGCGAACCCGAGGCTTCCCGCCAAAGATGCGGGGTAGAAAACTAGCACCTCCGAGGTACTAGTTTCCAGAAACCGCGGGGCAAGGGCGGGCGCCTGATCGGGTTTCCGGTGATAGGTTGTGGCATCCGGCGCCCGCCCATGTCCCGTTGCTAAAAGGTTTTTTCCCCCCAAGTCTCCACAGGATGCGCACAAGCACCCAACGGCGCATGCGCACACTTCCACAGCCCCCTCCTCTTTTCCGTACTCCCCCCCACTCCTGGCTCGGCCTGCTCAAGAGGAACTCTCTGCACCGGGCGGCAGAGGGGGAGGGGCGGGGGGCGTGGCGGGGGGGGGACC
>NW_015164181.1:1573099-1592254 GCF_001447785.1 Gekko japonicus | reverse complement strand
CCCCCCCGCATTTTCCTGCCCGTGTGACCAGGGCCAAAGTTAGCTTGTTCTGTGTGGTGTTCTGAGCTGAAATAAAGAAATCACTTGTTACGAAGCTGCCTCGATCTCAGTACATAATAGACACGAACACGTTGGAGTGATGCTCTAGCATAGGTGTGTCAAACATAAGGCTCAGGGGCTGGAACTGGCCCGTCCAGGGCTCTTATGCGGCCCGTGAACAACTGGTGCAAGGGAACCCATTGTGGGTTCGGCATGGCAGAAGAGCCTCGTGTGCAGCAGCCAATGCCCAATGCTGCACTGCTGCCTCTCCAGTCCACCCATGTGGGTTTTCCTTTGCACCCCTCTCCCAGCCCATGGGGCCTTGCAGTGAGGATACACCCACTCGGAGCTTACTAGCTGTTGTCCTTTATATAGTTCCTATCTCTGATACCCAGCATAACATTTTATGGCATACATGGCCCGGCCCCAAAAAGTGACATTTATGTCAGATCCAGCCCTCATAACAAATGAGTTTGACACCTCTGCTCTAGCATTTCCTTGATTCTCTACAGTCAAACCATAGAGTTTGGGGTGCATGCTGGAGCCTTGCCTTTCCAAATAATGAATCTGTCTTTTATTGAGCTTCTCTTTCTTTTCTTTTTTGTGCACTATTTGACAACCTTTATCTGGTGAGACCAGGGATTGAACTTGAAAAGTTCTGGAATATAAAGTGGCCCGAGCTGTTCCGTAACTGTCATACCTCCTCCAAAATGCATTGCTGTAGAATCCAAACAGATCCCAGAAAAATGGGTGTCTGTGCATGAATGAATTTATTTCAAAGATTAAACTCAAAAAAAGTTGAATTGAACCAATGAAAATCATAATTGTTAAGAAGTTAAAAAAAAAAAACCCCTCTCAAAGAAGCAAACACACCAATAAACAGGACATTTCCAGAGAATAAGGAGGGGGTTTTTTGGCAATCAAAGCATCAAACATCTGGATTTGGTTGCCAAGTGTTTAAGTACCATCAAAGCAAATGGTATTAATAAACCAAGGAGACATTAGACAGACTGAAAACAAAAGATGGGTGGGAGGGAGCTGATGCGAACCTCCCTGCCACAGATTCATTGGCTTTAAAGGGGTTCGTGTTCCTAATTCTTTTTCATTATGTAGTTGCAGCAGTTCTAAAGATGTCTTAGGGGTGTTTTGGAAATGGCAACAAGGCGATATTTTGAGTAAGAGGCAGACCGCTCTTTCAGATGGCACCTCCCGAGTGTGTACCCCTCCTCTGCAGAAAGTAATGAAACGTGAAATTGATTAGCCAAGCTGCAAATTATTAGGAAAGGAACTGGAAGAGTAACTGACCGTATGATCATGTCCATGCAGAAATCTATGGTTCAGCCACATCAGGAACACCATTCCAGTTCACAGTGGCTATGACACTGACCTAGGGATTAGAGAGACCTAAAATCTTACCTATGGAATGAACTTTATATGTAGTATGGGGCTGGGGAAATCCCATTCCCTATCTGCCCCCTGGTCCCCCCCAGTCCAGCTTTCTTTCTTTCTTTCTCTTTCTTTCTTTCTTTCTTTCTTTCTTTCTTTCTTTCTTTCTTTCTTTCTTTCTTTCTTTCTTTCTTTCTTTCTTTCTTTCTTTCTTTCTTTCTTTCTTTCCCACCCTCCTGTTGGTTGTCTCCCTTCAACTTGTGTCCAAACTCAGTTTTTCTTTCTACATTTGTACACGTGCAGATACCACCTGGGGTTTTCTACCCTCCCCCCCCCTTTTAAACACCAAAAACGATTTTTATGCAAACCTGAAAGCCCGCCCAGGGTCTTCAGAACGGTCCATTGTAGCTGTGGCCGGACCTCTTTTGTGGATTTTTTGAGCCATATGCTGACCTACCGTTGGCTTTAGTTATGAGGATATTCCACCTTTCTTCCTTCATGGAATTTAAGATGGCAGACATGGGGGGGAGGTTTTCCAAAGCTCCCTCTAAGCTGTGGAGTCTTGTGAGCAAAAATTCTACTTTGTGAGCTACTGGCATTAAAGTTGTGAGTGAGCAATTTGGCTACTGCATGAATTAGTTTGCTCTGGAGCCACCCTTCCTGAGCCAAGAAAAAATGTGTGACCCAGAGGCTAAAAAGCTGTGAGCTAAGCCCTCAGCTTAGAGGGAACACTGGTTTCGACTAAGTCTCTCATCTAAACCTGACCAGTTACTTAGCTTCAGGGAAGTGGCTGCATCATGCCATTTCATGACACACCCTGGGTCATAACTAATCCCAAGACAATCTATACTTTCTTGGATAGTCCCCAACCGCAGTAGTGCGATGATTAAATTGACCTATCTCACATGGTTGTTGTAAGAATTAGAACACCTTTAAAATGCCCATTGACAAGTTTATGGTTTCAGATCTGTTGGTGAGCAGTTTACTCTCACGTTATACATACGGACGTCAATGGGGGTCCTGTGGTCAATCTACTCCAGTACCCTGTTCCACCCAGTGGCCAACCGGTCGCCCCATCAAGCAGGATATGCAGGCCAAGGCTTCTCACCGATGTTGCCCCCTTAGCAATGGTACTCAAAGATTTACTACCTCTGAAAATGGAGGCTCTCTTTCATCACCGTGACTAGTATCCATTGATGGACCTCTCCTCCATGAATCTCCCTGATCCTTTTATTAGATGACTGTCAGCAGGGCTATTTTTGGGCAGGAACGCACAGGAACGGAGTTCCGGCTGGCTCCTAAGTTGGCCACACCCAGCAGGAACTCATTAGCATAATAGGCCACACCCAACAGCAGAAACTCATTACGATTGGCTACATTAGGGGTGTGTGGCCTAACATGCAAAGGAGTTCCTGCTACAAATAAAGGCCCTGGATTTTGACAACAAACAAGGTAAACAGAATAACAAGCAAAAGGTGGGTGTGGCTGGATGACCACATTTCTGGCAACATGGGGGTGCATCCTAATGTGCTAATGAGCTGTGCTGTCAGGGGTGTGGCCTAATATGCTAATGAGTTCCTGCTGGGCTTTTTCTACAAAAAGAGCCCTGATGTCAGTATGTGTGTTCCTTGAATATGATGGAAGACCTTTATTTCCTTATTTAATATAGTTTTTTGGAAAGAAAGTTTGTACCTTATTCTTAAACTATATTGAATAAACAATGGTTATAAGCAATAAAGAATTAAAACGGAGTCTACCACATTTCATGATGTGACTACCTCCAAAGGGCTAGTCACTCTTCTGCCTTTCTCCTCCTTGATTTGCCTTGCGCAAATTTCACCCATGTTTTCCCCCCCTGCCATTTCCCATGTCCTTCTGTACATTTTCTCTGTAACGTGCATGCATTTTCCAATGTTACTTTGTGCATCCATTAGAAGTGAAGATAACGTCCACTTCATATAAAAGCCATACCAAATTCAAACGCAACAGAAACACCTCTAGCAGAAAATGGAGCACCCGAACTCTTGACCAAAAATATAAACAAATATATAACAAACCAATCTAATTTATTGCGGCAGGAGCCAGTAAAATATATAACGAACAAACAAAATGGAGAATAGGTGCTCACCTCTACAAAGGACAGTCCCCATGAAGGCAAGTAACAACTGACTGCCTAATAACAGTCTGTCACATTTCTATCTTGGTCTTCTTTCAAAAACTCAGGGCAGCATGACACTCCCCATCAGGGCTATTTTTGGGGCAGGAACGCACAGGAACGGAGTTCCGGCTGGCTCCCGAGTTGGCCACGCCCAGCAGGAACTCATTAGCATAATAGGCCACACCCAACAGCAGACACTCATTAGGATTGGCTACATTAGGGGGTGTGGCCTAACATGCAAAGGAGTTCCTGCTACAAATAAAGGCCCTGGATTTTGACAACAAACAAGGTAAACAGAATAACAAGCAAAAGGTGGGTGTGGCTGGATGACCACACTTCTGGCAACATGGGGGTGTGGCCTAATGTGCTAATGAGCTGTGCTGTCAGGGGTGTGGCCTAATATGCTAATGAGTTCCTGCTGTTGGGTGTGGCCTATTATGCTAATGAGTTCCTGCTGGGCTTTTTCTACAAAAAGAGCCCTGCTCCCCATTTTATTCTCTCAACAACCCTGTGTGGTAGAGTAAGTTGACAGAGAGCGACTGACTTGATGTCACCCATTGCGGGGGTTTGAACCAATACTCCCTCTAAGCTGTGGAGTCCTGTGAGCAAAAATTCTACTTGGTGAGCTGCTGGCATGAAAGTTGTGAGCATGCAATTTGGCCACTGCATAAATTAGTTTGCTCTGGAGCCCTCCTTCCTGAGCGAAGACAAAAATCTGTGAGCTGGAGGCTAAAAAACTGTGAGCTGGCTCACACTAACTCAGCTTACAGGGAACACTGGTTTGAACACAGATTTCTGTAGTTTTGCACTGTAATGACTACACATGATGAGCTGCATACTTTGTACCTTTATGTACTAAACTGGGCTATAGTACAGAACTCCCAAATAATTAGTCTGAACCAAAAGGATCGTCCTCTGTCTTGGAGTGGTGGGAAGGATCTGTTCAGAGCCCCTTTGAATGACCCTAAATAATTTTAAGAGAGGAGGGTTAGGGTTAGAGACTGAACAGTCTCTTTCTCTCTCTCTCTCTCTCTGAGGAAATTGCTGACTGGGAGCTTATGTTGCCATGCAGAAATGGAGAGAGTTTCGTTCCCTCCTGTTTTCTTTGGCTTGCAGGGCCCTGTCTCCTGCCTCCGTTTAATTGGATAATTCAATTAACTTCTCAAGTTCTGTATCAGTTGCTCGGACTCATTTCCCCCCCTGAAAAAAACCCCATTGAGCTGATGAAGAAGGTTTACATTTCAAAGCTTTCCTGTTCAAAGATAATGAAATCAAATCTATTGCTTACTAAATCTCGTCTTGCTTTCTGTGTGTATTGGATGGGAAACACAGTAGACGGATTTATACAATTAAAATACGTGAGGGCGAAAACAAGCTCTCGGGTTGAGTGAAGACTCCGAGTACTTTTTGACCTTGCAAAAACCAGAGGATTTACAAGCCAAGATTATTAGCAAAAACACTGCTTTCCTTTTTGAAAAATTGTCTCGTGCACATTATATGGCGTTAGGGATGATAGGCTTGCCAGTGCCACCCGGACCCTAAAATTGGCTGGAGCACTTGTGGGTTGGAACCCTTGAAAGAACAGCATTGTGTGTGTTGCAATGTCACTTCTGTAAAAAAAAAGCCCAGAAATGACATCACAGTCACCCTGCAACATTCTAGGAACACCCCCCCCCATCTTTCTCTTAAAGACCACAGAGATTTGGTGAATTCCTAGAGTGTCACAGTTTCATTTAGAAGTGCCATAGGGCCCTGGTTCTGGTTGACGCTGGTGCAGGAGGAGGAACAACAGCATGGGTGGTATTATTTGGCCCATGGTGTGGGGACGGCACATTCAACTTTTGAGCATGTTGTTTGCAAGAACCACTGCAAAACTGGACCTGACTCACTGAAAGACAGATCATACAGGTGGCTGCAGGTAGCTGGCAAGGCCTGTATTTCTCTCCTAAACCATCACTGGCTGATTTACAGTCAAGCCATTTTTGCAGGTGCAGTTAATCCCCTCTTGGAAGCAGCTAGACTTGGGCTCTGTGGCTGAGTGCCATCAAAAGTAAACAGGTTAACAGAGGGTCAACAAGGCCTTGGGAAGCAGTCAGTGCAGGATGAACCATTTCAGCTTCTGGGCCCCGTCAGCTGTAACCCAAGTATGAATCCCTCTTTACCCAAAGGGTGCTCCCTCTCTAAGCCACCCCCCATTATTTTGGAGAAATGCTTGGAATTTACCTTGAGAGGGGAATGAGGAAGGAGTGTTCCGGCTAATGTGGATTTCTGAGTGCCCATCAGAGCCCCAAACCCCCTAGTTTTCCAAAGTTTTATCTTGCACTCTTGCTGCAGCAGCTGCCTCTACTACTTACATTTGTATAGAACTTCCAAGTATTCAAAGCACTTTACAAATATTATCTTGTAATTCTTACAATAAATGTATAAGGTAATAGAACTAAACGCATCATGTGACATTAGCAATCAGCAGGGCTTTTTTGTAGAAAAAGCCCAGCAGGAACTCATTAGCATAATAGGCCACACCCAACAGCAGGAACTCATTAGCATATTAGGACACACCCACAACTGATCATCTTATTAGCATATTAGGCCACACCCCCGTGTTACCAGAAGTGTGGTCATCCAGCCACACCCACCTTTTGCTTCTTATTCTCTTTACCTTGTTTGTTGTCAAAACCCAGGGCTTTTTTTGGAGCAGGAACTCCTTTGCATGTTAGGCCACACACCCCTAATGAAGCCAATCCTAATGAATTTCTGCTGTTGGGTGTGGCCTATTATGCTAATGAGTTCCTTCTGGGTATGGTCAACTTGGAAGCCAGCCGGAACTCCGTTCCTGTGCGTTCCTGCCCAAAAATAGCCCTGGATCAGATATGTATGTAAGTGGATGTTTGTTATATGTTGTATGTATGTTGGTTTGTGTATAATATGAAAAGTAATAAAAGTGTACCTAACGGGTACTTAAAAAAAAAGATATGTTCCCTTTCTGTAAGAATAAAAGACAGCTAAACTGCAGGCATTTTTCTTCTTTCCCTCTTGGGGCATAAAACAGCTTTGGGAGGGAGATTTCTGGTCAGGCAAATGGCACAGGTTGGGGAAGGAAGTGTTAACCCTTTCTTAAGGCTGCCAGCTCTGTGCTGGAAAATACCTGGAGATTTTGGGGGTGGAGCCTGGGGAAGGTGGGGTTTAGGGAGGGGCCTCTGCAGAGCCAGTTTGGTGTAGTGGTTAAGTGCGCGGACTCTAATCTGGGAGAACCGGGTTTGATTCCCCACTCCTCCACTCGCAGCTGCTGGATGACCTTGGCCAAGCCATAGTTCTGTCAGAGCTGTTCTCTCAAGGACAGTTCTCTCAAGAGCTCTCTCAGCCCCACCTCCCTCACAGGGTGTCTGTGGTGGGGAGGGAAAGGGAAAGGAGTTTGTAAGCCGCTCTGAGACTCCCTTGGGTAGTGAAGGGCAGGGGTATAAATCCAATCTCTTGTTCTTCTTCTTCAGCAGGGTAGAGTCCACCCTACAAAGCATTTTCTCCAGGGGAACTAATCTCTATTGTCTGGAGATCAATTGTAAATAGCAGGAGATCTCTAGGCCCCACCTGGATGTTGGCAAACCTACTTCTTCACCAATATTACAGAGATGGAGGAAGTCCAGATCAGGGCTACCAGAAAATTAAGGGGCTTCCTAGGAGGAAAGAATAAGTCTCTGAGAGCCAATGTGGTGTAGCGGTTAAGAGCAGCGGACTCTAATCTGGAGAACCAGCTTTGATTCCCCACTCCTTCACACGCAGCCAGCTGGGTGACCTTGGGTCAGTCACAATTCTCTCACAGCTGTTCTCTCAAGAGCAGTCCTCTCAGAGTTCTCTCAGCCCCACCTACCTCACAGGGTGTCTGTTGTGAGGAGAGGAAGGGAAGGAGATTGTAAGCTGCTCTGAGACTTCTTCAGGTAGTGAATAGTGGGGTATAAAACCAACTCTTCTTTTTCAGTTTAGAATAGTGATAGTGGCTGGGGTGCCACATGCAGCTCTTTGACATTGTTCTTTAATATGGTACCTGCCTAAGGTTGCCAGCTCTGGATTGGGAAATACCTGGAGATTTTGGGAGGTGGAGTCTGAAGAGGGTGGGGTGCAGGGAGGAGAGGGACTTCAATGGGGTGTAATGCCAGAGAGCCCACCTCCCAAAGCAGCCATTTTCTTCAGGGGATCTCTGTTGCCTGGAGATCAGTTGTAATCCCAGGAGATCTCCAGCCACCCCTTGGAGGTGGCAACCCTATAACTAGTCCAGGGGTGTCAAACATGCGGCCTGGGGGCCGGATGAGGCCCCCGGCGGGCTTCTATCAGGCCCGCAGTGGAACTGGCTGTCTTCTGCTGCTTCTTCCAGTTCTGCTGCTGCTGTGTCATCGTAGGTTTGCAGCTTACGGATGCACACTTGAACAGCATACTCAAGATTGCAAAAGCACAGACATTTTGATGCAGTAATTCAGAGCAAGAGGTGTCAGTTATCAGGCACTGTTAAATAAAATATTGCAAGAGAGCTAATGTTAAAAAAAACCCTTTGTGTTTGTGTCCTTCATAAAGTTTATATCTCTGATACCTGGCATTACATCTTATGACACACCCGGCCCGGCCCAACAAGGTCTCATTTATGTCCGATCCGGCCCTCACAACAAATGAGTTCGACACCCCTGACCTAGCCCATGTTTCAGGAAAGTGGGCAAGGCGCTTGCCTGGCAGGGCTGGAGAGCACTTCCCACCTTGAAAAAGCTGCCGCTGGAGGGAGAGGTAAGCTGCCAGCACTTCTTGAGATGTAAGCAGGGCTTTTTTTGTAGAAAAAGCCCAGCAGGAACTCATTAGCATAATAGGCCACACACAACAGCAGAAACGCATTTGCATATTAGGCCACACCCCTGACAGTACAGCTCATTAGCATATTGGGCCACACCCATGCCTTCAAACTTGGCTTGCCTGGGTACCCCACAACTGCGGGGAGCCTGGGCAAGCCAGCCCTTGGTCAGGCTGGGGAAGGCACGGGGAGGAATCCCCGATCCTTCCAGGGGCCCCCCAGCCCGTTCGCCTCGGAGTCGCTGGGGGGGGGGTCACTCTCCAGGCCTTCCCTCTGTAGCCAGGCATGCAGAGGTTTTGGCTGTAGTGGGCGTGGCCAGGGCTCTTTTTGTAGAAAAGGCCCAGCAGGAACTCATTAGCATAATTGGCCACACCCAACAGCAGAAACTCATTAGCGTATTAGGCCACACCCATGACAGCACAGCTCATTAGCACATTAGGCCGCACCCCCATGTTACCAGAAGTGTGCTCATCCAGCCACACCCACCTTTTGCTTCTTATTCTGTTTACCTTGTTTCTTGTCAAAACCCAGGGCTTTTTTGAAGCAGGAACTCCTTTGCATGTTAGGCCACACACCCCTAATGTAGCCAATCCTAATGAGTTGGGTGTGGCCTATTATGCTAATGATAGGGTGTGGCCTGCTTTGGAGCCAGCCGGAACTCTGCTGGGTGTGGCCAACTTGGGAGCCAGCCGGAACTCCGTTCCTGTGTGTTCCTGCCCAAAAACAGCCCTGGATGGAAGTAAACGTGGCTCTTTGGTTGATGGCAGCCATGAAAGCAGCTCTTCTGAGTAGGGTTGCCAGCTCTAAGTTGGGAAATTCCTGGAAATTTTGGGGGCGGAGGCTGGGAAGGGCAGAGTTTGGGGAGGGGCGGGACCTCAGAGTTCGCCTTTGAAAGCAGGCATTTTCTCCATGGGATCTGATCTTGGTAGTCTGGAGATCAGTTGTAATTCCGGGAAACCTCCAGCCACCACCGGGCAACCCTAGGAAATGGCAGCAGTGCCCCCAAGTCACTCTGCCTGGACTACAGAGTGGTCCGCCTGCAATCCGGGTGTTAAATCGCTCGCTTAACAAAGAAAGTCGGAGAGTGATTCAGCAAGAACACAACTTTATTCTTCAACTCGAACACAACTCCAACACGGATCAACATCTGATAGCCAGAACAGCCTTTACATTGCAGCTGTCCTGCTTTTAAACATTCCCGGCTAATGTAGCCACACCCACTGTACAAATACCAACCAATAAGAAGAAGAAGAGGAGATTGGATTTATACCCCGCCCTTCACTACCCAAAGGTGTCTCAGAGCGGCTTACAAACTCCTTTCCCTTCCCCTCCCCACCACAGACACCCTGTGAGGTGGGTGGGGCTGAGAGAGCTCTAACACAAACTGCTCTTTTTCAAGAACAGCTGTGCCAGAGCTTGCAACTGACCCAAGGTCACATCAGCAGGTGCAAGTGGAGGAGTGGGGAATCAAACCCGGTTCTCCCAGATTAGAGTCCGCACACTTAGCCACCACACCAAACTGGTTGTTCACATAAGGACCAATGACGGATGTTCCCGCTCAGGGAGCTTGCTTGAAAGTGATTGGTTAGGTGCTTCTTGGGCGAGTAACACGATTGGATGGATTTGGATCCTAGCCCCGGACGAAGCTCAACATGGCAGGTCAATTAGATGTTTCACATACATATCATGCATTCAAGGCAGCTTTGAATACACTACACCGGGATTACTATAAAAGCCCTACAGAGTTCTTCTGATTCTTCACAGCCACAGCGGCTTCCATATTCTTCGGCAGTACTGAATTCCCCCTTACAGAACTGACTTTTTACGCAAAGACCCGTCCCTCCTGTTTAAACCATTACCCATTTAACACTGCCTCCATGGTTTTTGCCCTTTCTTTAAAGACCCAGATAACAATCTAGTATTTTTTTTTACAGCACAGAGAAAAGGGTTCCCAAGCTTTGCCCAGACCTTCGAGACAAAATGACTTGTGATGCAACAAAACCCAGGATTGCCAGGAAGCTGGAGGGGGAGAATATTCTCATGATTAAAGTGCTTTGGATTAAAGTACGTCTACTGCAACAATATTTGCCTCCTGAACATTGAAGCAGCATGATATTTGGTGCCGCTCTAGGTAAAATATAAAAAAGTCAGACAGACGTGGATAATGCTGGAAGGGTATGAGGGAGCCATCCAAAACGCCACTTGGCTTTAGCGACGCCATGAAGACAAAACTTGAAATGTTGGTTTTCATCCAAACGCTTCCCAGAACCTGTGATTACCAAACTGCGACAGTCAATTATGCCTCCCCATTTGTTGTGCCAATATCAGTTTTCAAAGACCTATTTCTGGTTCCACCTGATTAGACTGATGTCAACTGGCCAAAGATCATAATCTTGAGAGTATAGACACCGGGGCAGAGGTTAGATAGATTTATTGGGGGGGGGGGTTAAAAAATCATTGTGTTTTGTAGCACTGAGTAGTTAAACGGGTTGTGTCTTGGGGATTGATAGACGCTTCAGCTGTCCTGTTTTATCCTGTCTTGGCTCAAGTTATTTCTGACTACGTTTCTTCGGTGCCAAAAGAAATGTCAACATCTGGCACCCCATGTTTGGTGGACACGGCTTCCTTTCTCTCCCCCCCCCCCCTTTAGGGTAACGAGGAACAGCTAGCTGAACAGGTTGTGTCAACGGGTTTGATAGATGCTTCAAAATTAGTCACCTGTCATTCATCAGTTTGGAGCTTATTGGGTGGAAAGGTACAGGCAGAGTAGAATGAGGTGGCTTTGCTATAGCTTCGGCTCAGCTCTTAATGAATTCAGGGGATGAAGTTCGAAGAGTGCTCGTATGAAACCTCTCTTGCAAACTTTGGTATCATCGCGGATATTAATATTAGAACAACAAAGCTTTTCGTTACTTCATACTAAAATTAGTCACCTTTCACTCACTCACCAATTATTTGTTGGTAAGGTGAAGACTGCAGTGGCTCGAGTGGTTAAGACGCTGAACTGCAGACCGGAAGGTCGGTAGTTCAGCGGTTCGAGACACGGGTGCCGCATGACGGAGTGAGCTCCCGTCTCCGGTCCCAGCTCCTGCCAACCTAGCAGTTCGAAAGCAAGAAATTACAAGTAGATAAATAGGTACCACTTCGGTGGGAAGGTAACAGCGTTCTGCGCACCTCGGCGTCTAGTCATGCCGGCCACATGACCACGGATACGTCTTTGGACAGCACTGGCTCTTCGGCTTGGAAACGGAGATGAGCACCGCATCCCTAGAGTCAGATTCGACTGGCTTTTGAGCAAGGGAAACCTTTACCTTTACTAAGGTGAAGGAGGCCCTGACCTGGATAGCCAGACTAGGCTGATCTCATCAGATCTCAGAAGCTAAACAGGATCGGCCCTGGCTAGTGTTTGGACGGGAGACTACTGAGGAATACCAGGCAGGCAAGGGCAAACTACCTCTGAACGTCTCTTGCCTTGAAAACCCTACAGGGTTGCCATACGTCAGCTGGGATTCGAGTGCACTTTCCACCACCAAGGTAAAGGACAGTAAAATGAGAGAGCTTCAACAGGGGTTGGGGCTAGGGTTGCCAGCCTCCAGGTGGGGCCTGGGGATCTCCCGCTTTTACAACTGATCTCCAGCTGTCGGAGATCAGCTCCCCTGGAGAAAATGGCTGCTTTGAAAGGTGGACTCTGTGGCGTTGTAGCCTGCTGAGGCCCCTCCCCTCCCCAAACCCTGCCCTCTCCTGGCTCCACCCCCAAAGTCTCCAGGTATTTTCCAACCCAGACCTGGCAACCCTAGTTGGTGCTCAGCTCCTAATGAGTTCAGGAGGGGACTCTGAAGTTCACCATTATGAATACCCCTTTCAAACATTATTAATATCATCATGATTGTTAATAATAATATTATTAAGACAAGGACAGTTTTTTCCTAGCATGAATGTCTATTATAGGAATGAGTGGATACGGCCTTTCTATTTCTGTGATCATCATGAACATTTTCAGCCCTCTGGTGTTAAGTATTTGCCTGCTTCTTTTACTGATTTTTAATAAAATGTATACAGTTTATATAGGGATATACATACAACGGACATCACATACTCATAATGTACAATGCTGATATTTCTTGATGAACAAATAGAATTGAAAACGCACCCATTATTGGTTCAAGGGAGCTGAAGATCACACAGGGAAAAGAAGATACAAGTTTGGTTTCCCCTATGGATAAGAAAGATTGTGGAACAACTGATGGCCACAAGCATAGATGGATTTAAAAAGGTTCACAGAGGAAAGGTCCACCTGTGGATACTAGGGAGTCTCCATATTTACAGAGCATAAACCTCTGAATAATACCAGTGCTAGGCAGCAACTTCAGGAGAAACCTTGACCTCTCTGGCCTAATTTTGTAGGCCCTCCAGGGCAGCTGGTTGGCCACTGTGTGAAACAGGATGCTGGATCAGATGAACCACTGGTGTGATCCGGCAGACATCTTTTATGTTCTTAATTGATAGCAAACAGAGGTCATTTCAGGGGGGAACGCGGGGGAACGCAGTTCCCCCAGGTGAGGTACGGGGGGTGGGGCACATGACGAAGCCCCACCCCCTGCTTCCGGCCGCCCCGCTTCCGGCCCTCATTCAGCCAGGAGGAGGCAGGAGAAGAGGGAGGGTAAGTTGCTTCCTCCCCGCCTCTCCCCACCCCTGCCTGCCTGGGACCAGGGAGGGCCTTTGCGGGGCTTCCTTGCACTCCTGCCAGCCTTGCAGGTCCACCGCCGGGCCCCTGAAGGGGCTCGACAGTGGAGCTGCAAGGCCGGCGGTGGCGGCCGGGACCATTGGGGACGGGGTGTGTGGCCTTATGACACATTTCCGGTGATGTCAGTGGGTGTGGCCTTATGACACATTTCCGGTGATGTCAGGGGGTGTGGCATATGCTAATGAGTTAAGCTAATGAGTTTCCCTAGCTCTTTTTCTACGAAATGACCCCTGATAGCAAGGATATTCAAATCAAACCTAAAAGCATGTGAAGTATGGGGGACTTTCTCCTGCTTAATTTCAGGGAGATATAGGAGCCCATCCAGTGAAAACCCTTGATACACACCCTAACCTTCAATCTCTTGGCCTAGATATGCTGTTCTTCTCCCTTCTATGGCCATTTCTAACAACATGTGGTTCTATGGGCTCACCGTTGACAAGAACGTTAGAAGCTGAGAAGATGTCTCGCATTGAAATGGTTACCAACAGCCCAAGCAATGCTACCCAGAGTGATAAGGGACTCATCTATCATATTCTTGAAGGTACCGGCTAAGAGTCAGGCACTGGTAACTGGAAACCACATTTGCTAAGTGCATTTATAGGGTCCACCTTTGATTGTAAAGATGTCTGTAAAGGAACGATGCTACTGCTGTCTCCTGTGAGGCTGTGACCAAATTGTCAAACAGGGAGATTACAGTTGCCAGCTGAGTGCCCAGCAGGACATTTAGGGGGTAGAGCCATGCAGATAGGTATCATGCCAACACATCCGGCACAAATGTGGAAATGATATCATTGCACTGGTGGAACGCTCTAGGATTCCCTCCAAACTCTATGGTTTGTGTTGTGATAATGCAATGAAGTCAGTTCTGGCTTTTCATGGGAAGTGACATCACGTCACCACAACACCTATTTCCTCCCATTTCCCCCTGGTGCCCTTCTGAACAGTGGCGGACAATTGGGGCTGTATGGTAGGTTGGCCACCTTACGGGAGATTCTTTAACCAGTGCGGTTGACTCACTAACGTTGCCTCAAATGCCATTAAGCTGAATTTTTTGTGACCATCTGACAGAATATCACTGTCATCTTCCTCACAGACCATTTAATGTCTTCTGATGAAGTGACAAGCGGTTACTGACCTTTTGGTGACAGTGGCTATGGGGGATTTGACCTTTCAGAAAAGCATATCTGGTGTGTACATAATGAAGTGGCATGTCCCACAGGTTCTGGCTGAACTTCCAAGAGCCTGGAGTCCAGAGCCTTGAAAAAAATCAAAACAAACCCCCGAACTCCTCAGTCTCGGAGCATACCAGAACAGCCGTTTTGTAACACCCTCTGTTGGCTTCTTAAGCAGCGGGTAAAAAATGAAGAGATGTTCCGAGTGTCCCTAAATACCGCCAGGGCTATTTTTGGGCAGGAACGCACAGGAACGGCGTTCCGGCTGGCTTCCAAGTTGGCCACACCCAGCAGGAACTCATTAGCATAACAGGCCACACCCAACAGCAGAAGCTCATTAGGATTGGCTACATTAGGGGGTGTGGCCTAACATGCAAAGGAGTTCCTGCTACAAAAAAGCCCTGGGTTTGGACAACAAACAAGGTAAACAGAATAAGAAGCAAAAGGTGGGTGTGGCTGGATGAGCACACTTCTGGTAACATGGGGGTGTGGCCTAATATGCTAATGAGCTGTGCTGTCAGGGGTGTGGCCTAATATGCTAATGAGTTTCTGCTGTTGTGTGTGGGCTATTATGCTAATGAGTTCCTGCTGGGCTTTTTCTACAAAAAAAGCCCTGCCGGGGACAATCTGCATCTTGTGGCACCTCAGCCTGTTAAATCACAGTAGCTAAGTTTCCTTTTGGGGAGATTTGAAAGCCACCTTTAAAAAAGGTACAATTTCCTGATCCACACTCTTCAGCTTTCTGCCTCCTTCCATAGTCTCAAATTAACTTTTGGAGTGAGAATATCTGGGATGGTCAGACCCATTCATCTTGAAGCAAGAGATGCCTCCCTCAACCAGATGCTGGGAAGCCTGGCTAGGGTTGCCATTTGCCTGGGGTTGGAATGCAAACTCCGACCTACCCCCGGCTCCAATCCCGCCCCCCGGGGGTTCTTTGCTCCAGCAGAAGCAAAAACGAGGGTTGTACCCAGAACTGATGTTGTGATGCTCTAGGAACTTCCCAAATCTCTATGGTTTCTAGACAGTTATGATGTCACTTCCAGATGCAGCAGGAAATGATGTCACAATGTCACTCCCTGCCTCCCCTTTTTCCTCCTGCTGGAAAGAAGATAGTGACTGCCAACATAATCCTAACAGATTATATGTAGTTTAATATAATGGTTAGACTGGGAAGAGGATTCAAATCCCCACTGTGCCATGAAGCTCACGGGATGGGCCAGTCATTCTCTCTCTCTCAGTTTAATTTACTTGAGCTGTTGTGAAGATAAAATGGAGGAACACCTAGGAAGGCAGGATAAAATTTTTATAGAAAACAGTGGGCAAGACGCTGCCCATTTGGACAATTCAGAGGGAACAGCCACAGCTAAGTTGCTGAATGTAATAGCTGAATATAGGCCTAAGACCCTATGCCTGGAACCATCATTGGCAACCTGCACCTTGCCGGCATAGATTGAAACCAGCATTGGACCAACTGGCTTCATTGGGAAGGAAACAGTTTCGAGCAAGGGAAACCAGCATTGGACCAAGATAATAGTTCTAAAAGCACTGCTGACTGTACCCACTGTGACTGATATGATAACTGTCTGTCTCCATCATTTATGCAGTATTGTATACTAGCACGTTATTAATGGTTTTTATCAATGTTCTGTTTGATCTGTCTTAGTTTTGATGTAAACTGTCCTGCGCCTGCTTCGGCGGGGAGGGCGGGGTATAAATCGAATAAATAAGTTACACAGGTGGATTCTGGGAGGTTCAAATCCACACTCTGTCATGGAAGCTTGAGCGGCCTTGGCTCAGCCACTCACTCTCAGCCAAACCTACCTCATGCTGAGAAGATCAAAAAGGAGGAAGAACGAATGACGTTGGCTCCCCTTTGAGGAGAAAGGCAGGGTGTCAATATCTACACAGATACTACTGCATCCCAGATGCTCAGACGATGGAGGGACTCATTGCTTCGCAGCAAGGCTTGTACCTGAAGGTGGGCTGGTGGGGTGGGGGGAGCTCTGCAGCTTACCTGGCTGCTTCTTGCTCTGACTTAAGGCTGCTGGGAGCAGGGGTGGGGCTTGTTGAATGTGCCCGCCCCCTGGGCTCTTTACTGCCGGAGCTCCGCTCCTGTGCGCTCCTGCAGGAAATGACCCCTGGATATGAGCAGCCAGGCTGATGCGGTGACAAAAAAAAGGCTAATGCGAGCTTGGGGTGTATCAACAGAGGCATAACATCCAAATTGCGAGATGTCATAATCCTGCTGTACACTGCATTGGTCAGGCCACACCTGGTGTATTGTGTGCTGTTCTGGAGGCCTCTCTGCAAAAAGGATGTGGACAGAATGGAGCAGGTGCAGAGGAGAGCGAGGAGGATCATGGGGGTGGGGGGGATGGCGACCAAGCCCTATGTGGAAAGGCTGAAGGACTTGGGAATGTTTAGTCTAGAGAAGAGGTTGATGGGGGGACACAATTGCTCTCCTGAAGTATTTGAAGGGCTGTCCCTTAGAGGAGGGCAGGGAGCTGTTCCTGTTGGCAGCAGAGGAGAGGACTTGAAATAATGGGTTTAAATTAAGGGCAGGAAGGTACCGGCTGGATCTTAGGGAGAACTTTTTGAGAGTCAGAGTTGTGCCACAGTGGGATCAGCTGCCTAGGGAGGTGGTGAGCTCCCCCTCACTGGCAGTCTTTAAGCTGCTGCTGGACAAAGACTTGTCGGGGATGCTCTAGGCTGATCCTGCATTGAGCAGGGGGGTGGACTAGATGGCCTGTCTGGCCCCTTCCAACTCTGTGATTCTATTATTCTAACTTCAGCACTCTATCTCTCTCAGCCTATGCTACCTCACAAGCTGGTTGTGAACAGGGTGGCTGTGAACAGGACCGATCACAAAATGGCTCCACTGGGGGCTGGAGGCAGTCACAAAATGTTGAGATGGTTCACACCAAGTATCTGCCTCCCACAGACACGAAGGCGATGTTCCTAGGCTCTTCTTAAGCACCACCAGCTCCCATGAGGAGGAGGAGGAGATTGGATTTATCCCCCGCCCTTCACTACCCAGAGGAGTCTCAGGGCGGCTTACAACCTCCTTTCCCTTCCCCTCCCCACCACAGACACCCTGGGAGCAATGTTCCCTCTAAGCTGTGGAGTCTTGTAAGGAAAAAATTCTACTCTGCGAGCTACCGGCATTAAAGTTGTGAGTGGGTGAAAAGTATGCAGACGGAGAGGGATTTCAGCTAAGCATACCTTTATTTAGTTCAGGACAAATCCCACCTTCGTCGCCAGTGAAAAGTATGCAGACGGAGAGGGATTTCAGCTAAGCATACCTTTATTTAGTTCAGGACAAAAACGAAGGGACCAGCTCGCAGGCTGGTTATATATGTTCAGAAAACCCGCCACCAAGTACACCTAAACACACCCCCTACTCCCGATAGGCTATTTACAGTAACCGGGCGACCATTGGTCTCCCGGCTGAGAAGCTGGCCCTTTGATTGGGCCGGCTAGGATCCTACGGACCCATTGTCTTTGGACATGAAGCTATTGAAGAGTTGTGCCTGGCCAGCCCGGGCAAGTCCGGGCATGTCAGGCTGAATACATTACACCCCTCCCCCCTTGGTTCAGAAGGCACCCACAGACGAAGTCCTTCAAGTAGGCGGGTGGCTTCTTGGGGCGCGTCGAACGTCGGGGCTCCGGGGTAGTGATGGGTTCGGTCTCGGGGGCCCTGGGAGCCGAGGGGCCTGTGGCCGACGAGGGCGCCGAGGAGGCAGGACAGGCTGGCACCACGGTGTGAGGTGCCTCGGGTTCCTCACGGAGAGGCGGCTGTGGATCCGGTGCCGGGAGTGGGGCCGATGTGGCAGGCTCTGGGTCCTCGTCCGGATCCTCAGGGTCCAGCTGTAGCGTGCGACGGCGCAGCTGATCTATGTGCCGGTGGAGGATCTGGCCGTCCTCGCTGGAGACCTCGTATGAACGGGGGCCCTTGACCCGTATGACTCGGGCTGGGATCCATTGAGGCCCCCGGCCGTAGTTTCGGGCGTACACCGGGTCCTCTGGAAAGAACCCTCTGGCCGGCTCGTACGTCTCGGTGCCCGGGGCCTCCGGGGTTGCCCGATCTGGGTGTAACCGATCCAGTCGGGAGGCTAGGCGACGGCCCAGCAGTAGTTCGGCTGGGGTGCGGCCGGTCGTGGAGTGTGGCGTGGTGTGCTGTCCGAAGAGGAAAGCGGCTAGTTTATAGTCCCAATCGGTGGAGTCCAGTCGGCGAAGTGCGTCCTTTGTGGTGCGCACCATGCGCTCCGCCTGGCCATTTGTAGCGGGGTGAAACGGGGCGGATCGGACGTGGCGGATCCCGTAGTACCTGGTGAACGCCTGGAACTCGGCAGAGGTGAACGCGGTCCCATTGTCCGTGACCAGCGTGTCGGGGATCCCTTGGCCGCTGAAGATCCTCCACATGGCCCGGATTGCGGCCTGCGAGGATGTGGAGGGCACTGGGACCACTTCCAGCCACTTGCTGTATGCGTCCACCAGGATGAAGAACAGCTTGCCCTGGAAGGGTCCCGCAAAGTCCAGATGGAGGCGGGACCAGGGACGGTGGGAGGATTCCCAGGCCCTCTCGGGCGCTCGGGGTGGTTCCGGCCGCGAGGCTTGGCATGGCTGGCACCTCTTGACTACCCCTTCAATGTCGGCGTCCAGTCCCGGCCACCACACGTAGCTCCTGGCCAGGGCTTTCATCCGCACCACCCCGGGGTGTGTCTCATGCAGGGCGGTGAGTACCCGTTCCCTTAAAGGCGAGGGGATGACCACCCGGCTTCCCCACAGCAAGCACCCCTTGTGGGTTGAGAGTTCGTGTTTCCGGGTG
>NW_015164181.1:1570368-1570525 GCF_001447785.1 Gekko japonicus | reverse complement strand
AGAGTCAGAGTTGTGCCACAGTGGGATCAGCTGCCTAGGGAGGTGGTGAGCTCCCCCTCACTGGCAGTCTTTAAGCTGCTGCTGGACAAAGACTTGTCGGGGATGCTCTAGGCTGATCCTGCATTGAGCAGGGGGGTGGACTAGATGGCCTGTCTGG
>NW_015164181.1:1542059-1570205 GCF_001447785.1 Gekko japonicus | reverse complement strand
ATGAGCGGTTGCCGGAGAGCTGGGAAGCGAAGCGGCGCGGTTTCCGGAGGTCTCGGCGTCGGGGCTCGGTGCGGTGCTCGTGTTGGCGTCCGGGTCTTTGTTCATGGGGTCGTGAATCCCACCTTCGTCGCCAGTGAAAAGTATGCAGACGGAGAGGGATTTGAGCTAAGCATACCTGTATTTAGTTCAGGACAAAAACGAAGGGACCAGCTCGCAGGCTGGTTATATATGTTCAGAAAACCCGCCACCAAGTACACCTAAACACACCCCCTACTCCCGATAGGCTATTTACAGTAACCGGGCGACCATTGGTCTCCCGGCTGAGAAGCAGGCCCTTTGATTGGGCCGGCTAGGATCCTACGGACCCATTGTCTTTGGACATGAAGCTATTGAAGAGTTGTGCCTGGCCAGCCCGGGCAAGTCCGGGCATGTCAGGCTGAATACATTACAGTGGGTGATTTGGCTGCTGCATAAATTAGTTTGCTCTGGAGCCCTCCTTCCTGAGCGGAGACAAAAAGGTGTGAGCCGGAGGCTAGAGAACTGTGGGCTGGCTCACACTAACTCAGCTTAGAGGGAACATTGCCTGAGAGGTAGGTGGAGCCGAGAGAGCTCTGACAGAAACTGCTCTTTTTCGAGAACAGCTCTTGTCAGAACTATGGCTTGCCCAAGGTCATCCAGCAGCTGCGAGTGGAGGAGTGGGGAATCAAACCCGGTTCTCCCAGATTAGAGGCCGCACACTTAACCACTACACCAAACTGGCTCTCAGAGAAGAAGACAGTCAGGAGAAAGAGAAAGCTGTTTGCTTTGGTGGACAAATGCTTTTGTGGAAAAAGCAGGTGGGTGCCAAGAAACATTTCGAGGGTTGCCAACTCCTCCAACTCACCCCCACCTACCTCACAGGGTATCTGTTGGGAGGGGAAGGGAAAGGAGTTTGGAAGTCGCTCTGAGACTCCTTTGGGTAGTGAAGGGCGGGGTATAAATCCAATCTCCTCTTCTTCTCCTTCTCTTCTATTGAAATGCACCAATAGGATGCAGAGTAATCGCTTCCCCGGAGTGGAATGGACTCCACTATGACCCTTAGTGACAGAAAAAGAGTACTTTACCCACACAGAATGTTGATGTGTTCACCTGCTAATTGTTAGAAGGGTTCTCCCAAAGTACAAGGTGTTCATTCTCAAACACCGCGCCCCGTGGGGGAAGCAGATCCAAGGCTTTTAAAGGTGCCGTGCATTATTGATTTTGCAGAATGGCAACTCCGTGTTCTTGCGTGAATTGTATTTATTAATTCATCTACAGTATGTTGTCTCTCGCTCCTAAGGGCCCATCCTGGGAATGGTTCATTACTGATGCACTTATTAAATGACCCTTGAGCAAAAGGAGCTGAGTGGGAGAGGCGATGGGAGAGCAAAGGAATTAGAGAAGGTCTAGAACGGCTCCATCACGATGGAGTCCAAATCAGGTAGCAAGAGTTTTCAGAATGAGCTTGCAGGTTGCCAACTCCAGCTTGGGAAACTCCTGGAGATTTGCGAACAGTGCCTGGGGAAGGACTAATCTGGTGAGAAAAGGGAGCTCATTGGGTATGAGATGCTACAGAGTCCATCCTTGGAAGCTGCCATTTCCTCCAGGGGGAACTGATTTTTGGATTCTGGAGCTCAGTTGTACTTCCAGGAGGGATCCAGTCTGCACTTGGATGAAGTAGAAGAGAGAAGAGGTTGGTCTCAGAGTGGCTTACAATCTCAGAGTGGCTTACAATCTCCTTTTCCTTCCCCTCCCCGCACCCTGTGCGGTAAGTGGGGCTGAGAGAGTTATCTTGAGAACTGCTCTTTCAAGGACAGCTCTTGTCAGAACTATGGCTTGCCCAAGGTCATCCAGCAGCTGCAAGTGGAGGAGTGGGGACTCAAACCCGGTTCTCCAAGATTAGAGTCCGCGCACCCTCCTGGCAAGTATTGTGGCCTCAAAATGGAGGACAAGAGGACCATGTATGTTCCTTGGAGCAAGAGCAAGATTTTTAAAAATGTAGTGGTTGAAATCTGTCACAATGGATATCTAAACTGTGGGACTCGATAGTTTCAGATAAAATTGCTATGCAATTAATAGCTTTTGACAATCTGAAAGGTGTTAATAATTTTTTGGAAAAATGGTTTGTGTTTTTTGATCTCACAGAGGAGGGAGAGCTTGTACCTGAAGGTGGGCCGGTGGGGTGGGGGGAGCTCTGCAACTTACCTGGCTGCTTCTTGCTCCTCGTGGCCGGGGGCTGCTGAGAGCAGGGGGCGGGGCTTGTTGTATGTGCCCGCCCCCTGAGCACTTTACTGCCAGAGCTCCGCTCCTGTGCGCTCCCACAGGAAATGACCCCTGATCTTACTGCTTGTCAACCCCGATTATATGCAGTACCTCAGATATATAGAGACTTTGTGTTTTATTAATAAGTATTGTGCGTATGGATAACATTTCTCTTGTTTATTAGATGTTGTTGAAAGATACTGTATACAACTAACAAGTAATACAGGTTGTAAAAATATATAAAACTCAATAAAAATGCTATTTTTAAAAAAAGAAAGTGACATCAGGTCAACCGTCTATGGCAACCTCGTAGGACTTTCAAGGTAAGAGATATCCAGAGGTGCTTTGGCATTGCTTTCCTCGGTATAGTGCCTCTGGTCTTCCTCAGTGCCCTCAAGGATTGCCAGCCCCCCCCCAGGCCACCGGCAGGGGATGTGGAACAGGGTTGCCAAATCCAGGTTGGGAAATTCCTGGAGATTTGGGGGTGGAGCCTGGGGAAGGGGGGGACCTCAGTAGGGTACAGGGTCATAGATCTCACCCTCCAAAGCTTCTGTTTTCTCCAGGGAGATTACTGTCGCCTGGTGATGAGCTGTAATTCCAGGGGATCCCCAGGTCCCACCTGGAGGCTGGCATCCCCCGTGGCCTCCCATCTATTGACGAGATCAAGTTAGTCTGGGCCATCTAGGTCAGGGCGTAAAAAAGATGATTAAATAAATAATAATTGTTAAAAATATGCACAAATCAGAAAGGGTCAAGGCCTCCAAGATGTGACATCTTTGAAACCATCCTTCCTGCCAAACAGAATGGCAAGGGTCTCTATTTCCACTAACAAAAATGTTGGCAGATGTGCCAGTAGCACCCTAGTTTAATTTTATTTGCTGGGAAATTGGCTTCCTGATGATATCTCTCCCCTCCCCCCCCCCTTTTCTAATTTGGAAATTGTTGGGTTGTCCAGTAGCTATTACCTGGTTTACCAACAACTGCCACGTAATTTCTGAAAAACGTTTTGAAATGTGTCTCTCAAGAAGAGACATTGTGTGCTGTTGCAGTAATTAATGGTTTGTCTCTTGGAATAGCCTCCAGGAAACTAACCCATGCGTTTGACAGCAAACATGAATAAGCTTGTAAAAATTTAGGGGAATTAGAAGGCCTGTGTGAGCTTGATCCGCTTGAGGCAACCAGGAGAAGGGTGGAGAACTGCAGGCTAGGGTTCCAGGGAAGGAAGGAAGGAAGGAACCATCCCAGCAGGCTTGGAGGTGGAATCCAGATGTGGAATCCAGATGTGGAGTGGACTGTGGCCAGTTAAGAGTCTGGGGAGAGAGGTACAATGGTTAGAGTATTGAAGAGATGCGAGGGTTGCCAGATCCAGGCTAGGAAACTCCTTGAGGTTTGCGGGTGGTGCCTGGTGAGGACAGAGACCCCAGTGGGGTACAGTTAGGGTTTCAAATTGGAGTGATAGTAATCAGGGCTCTAGTCGGGGGGGAGCTCTCAGGTACGGAGCTCCGGAAGAGAACCTCTAGGGGGCGGGGCGGTCACGTGGTGAAGCCCCGCCCCCTTCTTTACCCCGCCCTCTGCTTCGATCCTCATTCCGCTTGGGAATGAGGATGAAGCAGGAGGGTAAGTAGCCGGGCCTTCTGACACACTTCCGGTGATGTCAGGGGGTGTGGCCTTCTGTCACTTCCGGTGATGTCAGGGGGCGTGGCATATGCAAATAAGTTATGCTAATGAGTTATGCTAATGAGCTCCGGCAGCTCTTTTTCTACAACAAGACCCCTGATAGTAATACATGTGTAGCATCTACAAATGTTGAGCAGGCAAGTACATATCAGCAGTTTAAGGCAATGGAAACTTCCCTTCACATATACTGACTGGCTGCCCTTTGAATTTTTTCCAATAAGGATTGGAAAGCAGTTTGGCTGATACCTACCTTGGAAACCCATGCCATGATGAATGCTTATTATGTACTTTAATCAGCCTCTACTTGAGGAAGGATATATGAAACGAAGTTTTGAAACCCGGAGGCTTTGTCTATAGACTTGCTTTGTACTTGTACTGTGGGGCTTGTTCTGTATCTGTATACTTACCTGTTGGAGGACTGGAAATACATTGCATGCTACCTGTTGGAATACTTTGGCCCCGGTCACACGGGCCGGATATCACGGGGGGGAGGCATGGCTGTTTGCCCCGGAGCAAACTACTGCGCGGCCGCCGGATCAAACGTCCCACCAATGTCCCGTGGTTCGGGGGGAGGTGCCGATCATACATCAATCCTGCGGCGCGGCAAAGAAGCAGTGCAACGTTTTGTTTTTTTAACCGAAGTGTGCGCATGCGTCGTTGAGTGCTTGTGTGCATGCTGTGGAGACCTGAAAAAAACCTAACCTTTTCGTGACGGGACATGGGCGGGCGCCGGATGCTACGAGCTACCACTGGAAATGTGATCAGATGCCCACCCTTGCCCCGCAGTTTCCGGAAACTAGTACCTCGGAGGTACTAGTTTTTTACGGCGCATCTTCGGCAGGAAGCCTCAGGTTAGCCACGGGAGTTCTACGCTTCCCAGATGTTGTGGTCTGATCGCGCCCAGAAAATCAGCCTATCTTCCGTCTCTGTAGCATGGCTAATGCTCCGTGTGACCGCAGCCTAAATATGTTTATTATGCACTTGCCTGCTCAACATCTGTAGATGCTATACATGTATTACTATCACTCCAATTTGAATAGTACCTAAGAGTTGCTTATTTGCATATTGTCTTTATTCTGTTCTTTTTCTTAGTGTCTTTCCACACAGTGTTTCCCCCTGATATTGTATTGTTCAAAGGGTGATCGCTTGCTGGGTACAGTTAGGGTTGCCAGCTCCAGGTTGGGAAATACCTGGAGACTTTGGGGGTGGAACCTGGGGAGGGCAGGGTTCGGGGAGGGAAAGGACTCCAATGGGCTACAATACCATAGAGTCCACCTTCCAAACCAGCCCTTTTCTCCAGGGGAACTAATCTCTGTCACCTGGAGATCCGTTGTCATTC
This sequence comes from Gekko japonicus, assembly GCF_001447785.1. Classification (NCBI taxonomy): domain Eukaryota; kingdom Metazoa; phylum Chordata; class Lepidosauria; order Squamata; family Gekkonidae; genus Gekko; species Gekko japonicus. The sequence continues at coordinate 1,564,909 of NW_015164181.1, read as the reverse complement.
CAGGAGAGCCCCAGCCACCAACTGGAGATCGGCAACCATACGTACCCTCTCATAGAGTCCACCACCGCCACCCCAAAAGCATTCATTTTCTCCAGGGGAACTGATCCCTGTAGTCTGGAGATGAGCTGTAATTCTGGGGGGGGGGTTTCCCAGGTGGGCTGGAATAAGACACGGTGAGGTCCTAAACTATATCAAGTTTAAGAGGCCGTACAGCAGGGGTCCCCAACCTTTTTGAGCCTGTGGGCACCTTTGGAACTCTGACACAGCATGGGGGGTGGGGCACAAGCACACAGTGGCCGCCACTGGAGGGGGAGCGAGCTCACCTTCAGTCGTATAGTGAAGATCCTTGTTATAATATACTGGAGGGGGAGCGAGCCACAAAACCACGGCTCACCTTCAGTCATATAGTGAAGATCCTTGTTATAATATACTGAGTTCGAGACGCGTATAGTGATCAGCTCATAGTTTATTAGTGATTTCAGCAAGTAGAAAGAAGACTGAGAATCCCTGACCGAAGCCAGGTATTTATGCATGCAAAAGAGTACACCCCAAACACACGCCCACTCCCATGATAGGCTATTTACACTACACTGTTCTTCCACTGGTTTACTCTAGGATTCCTGTCTCCCTACTGGTCCATTCTAGGATCCTAGTCAGCTATTGTTATGGATCCTCAAGCTCTGTCCGAATTAAGCATCAGCCGAAGTATGGTCTAGTAGGCTCAGTACATTACACCTGTGCTGCAATGGCAGCTGCTGACAAAGCAACATTTTAAAAAATCTACACAGCCAATCAAATCTCCAACGGCCAGTCAGAAGACTTGCTGGGCGAAGGCCCCACCCAGCCAGAACCACTTTCTAACAACACTTGGAGAGCACCAGGAAAAGTCCTGGCGGGTGGCCAGGTGCTCACGGCAACTACACTGGTGATACCCTATAGTATTACCAAAAATGGTAATTCATTTTAGCAGGGTGTTGGGTTTTTTTTATTTAGAGGCCCCTCATAACAATCTGAGGCCTTAAAGTGTAGTTTATTTACAGGGTTGCCAATCCCCAGGTGGGGCCAGGGGGATCCTCTGGTTTGGAGGCTTCCCCCCCACTTCAGGGTTATCAGTAAGCGGGAGGAGGGGGAATGTTATCTGGGCGCTCCATTATACCCTATGGAGACCAATCCCCATAGGGTATAATGGAGAATCAATCTGTGGGTATCTGGGGCTTGGGGGGGCTGTTTGTTGACGTAGAGGCACCAAATTTTCAGCATAGCATCTTGTGCCTCTCCTCAAACACCCCCCCCCCAAAGTTTCAAAAAGATTGGACTAGGGGGTCGAATTCTATGAGCCCCAAAAGAAGCTGCCCCCATTCTCCATTATTTCCAATAGAGGGAAGGCATTTAAAAGGAACACAGACCCTTTAAATGTGATGGCCAGAACTCCCTTTGGAGTTCAATCATGCTTCTTCCCTCCCCTCTTCCTGGAAAGTCCCCGCCAGCTTGTAGTCCTCACCTGGAAGCCCTATTTATTTAACATGCAGGTAAATCTAGCTCTGGACCCAGATTGAAATCCACACTCAGTCATGAGACTTAGGGCCAAATGACATGACGTGGTGGGGAGAAGGGACTCCTCCTTCTCCCTGTGCCATTTTCCCAAGCCAAATTGGGCTCCTGATGATTTTTAAAATGACATTCCCCTGCAGCTGCTAGGTGGCTGCAGGGAAAGCGACTCACCAAAACACTTAGTGGCCCTTATTGGGTGACCTCCGGCTACTTATATTTCTTTCTTCACCTAACCTACCTCCTAGGACTGTTGGAAGGATGACGTGGAGAAGGATAGAGTTATATATGGCACTCGGTCTGATATGGATACATTACAGGTGGGTTAAAAATGTGCAAGATAGATTCTCGTAGGGTCCATGTCCCGTTGTGCTAGTTTTTCTGCTTGCAGAGGATTCTTTTTGAAATATTCAAAATTGTGTTGTGTTGCTGGCACTCTAGAACACTTTACACGTCTAAGCCTTACAACAACCCTGTGTAAGTTAGGCTAATATTATTTGCCCCTGATTGCTTGGGGGAAGGCGTAAGTCTTATGGCCACCTAATGAGCTCATGGCAGAGGAAATATTAGAATCCAGGTCTTCTTAATTCATAACTCAGGCTGGAACCCTAAAAACACTTTCCTGGGAGTAAGCCCCCACTGAATAAAATGGAACTTTTGTCTGAGTAGACCTACTTAGATTTCTTCCAGTTTTTCAGACGGTGTGCTGCTCCCAGCACTGCCTACCTGTAGGAAGTATCTAGGTGTGGGGACATTCAAGCTTGTGTTGCTTCAACAAACAACATCACTTCTGGTAAGAAAACCACAGAGTTTTGATGGAATCCTAGAGCGTCACGCTGACACGATGATGTCACTTCTGGTTTCATGTTGAAGTGACACATATTCCCCTCATTTCCCCCCTTCCGACAACCAGTGTTGCCAGACTGCGGCCGGTAGCACTAGCTCCCCCCCCCCTTGATGGTACAGTGCATTCTACCATCTCAGGACTGTACCACTTTTTTGTCCCACTTCATTCTGCTGCACAAATAGACCAGGATTTCACTTCAAGAGAAGGGGAAAAAGGAACGTGGGGTCACATTTCACCCAACAAGGTCTAAGCCCCTTTTAAAAAAAACAGCTGGAAGTGTTTTATCTCATTCTGAACCATGATAAAAGAAGACCCCAATACCCAATGAGACATATTTGCATGGCTTCAGTAGACTCAACAATCTCAGGATTGTTCTAAAATCAGCCAGGTTCTGTTATGACTTTTGATAGATATATATATTTTTCCCATCAGTTTTAATGCCAACAAAATTATGCAGGAGTAATTATGAGGAGGCTTGCGACATGCAAAGTGAGATGACTTACCAAAAGATGGAATCTCCCCTCCAGTTCTCTTCTTAGAAGCAATAACCAATTCTCTTTACACAGCCTGCTTGCCTTTTGATTTTTAATTAAGATTGCCAGAGATTCGCCCTCATCCAGAACTCTGCGTAGGCCACAAGTGCCTCTCCGGAGCTTTGAGGGAGGGCGCAGCGCCTAGTGTACGACCCTCAGCAGTGACGCGCTCTGTCAGAGTGAAAGAAGGAAGCCCTTCTTCACAAAGTACAACATTGACTCCAGGAAATCACCACAAGAGGGTCAAAATCGAATGCCTACTGGCATAAATGGAGGAGAAGTTTATATTTCTAGCTCTAGGCTCCCACACTTTTCTTATTTCACAATTGTTCGGGGGGGGCATTAACATCTGTGACATTTTAGCTATTCTCCATGCTCTGTTCCTTGTATACATTTACACCGCTTATGGCATTATTCACCAATTTTGCAGTTATCAACACCATGTCACATTATTTCTCTATACTATGCCATTTCTAGTGCATAGCTCTCTAGTCTAATTTTATTCCCTGTTGTTTGTTTTATAGTAGTCTCATAGCATCAGTGGCTATTAGCCACAAGGTATAGACAGGAATTCTGGAGCAAGGGATGCACTGTATTCTTGGTGCTTGGAGAGGGGGGGCAACAGTGGGGGAGGGCTTCTAGTGTCCTGGCCCCACTGTTGGACCTCCTGATAGTACCTGGTATTTTTGGCCACTGTGTGACAGAGCGTTGGACTGAATGGGCTACTGGCCTGATCCAACATTGGCTTCTCTTATGTTCTCTTATGTTCATTGCTTTTCAATTGTACAAAGTTTGAGTCCAGTGGCACCTTTAAGACAAACAGTTTTATTCAAGATAAGCTTTTGTGGGCAAGCCCATTTCTTCAGGTAACTGAACGCCTATACCCTGGGTAAACCTTTGCTGGTCTTCAAGGTGCCACTGGACTCAAACCTTGGTCTGCTGCTTCAGACCAACACGGCTACCCCTACCTGACTCTCTTTTTAACTGTGTCATCCATCTTCAGGGTCAATGAGAAAGCTGGACTATAAATAAATAAAATAAAATAGAGATCAGTTCCCATGGAGGAAATGGTAGAGGGTAGGCTCTGTGGAATCACATAGTCGCTGACAGCAGTCATTTCCTGCAGGAGTGCACAGGAGCAGAGCTCCAGCAGTAAAGAGCCCAGGGGGCGGGCACATGCAACAAGCCCCGCCCCCTGCTCCCAGGAGCCCCAGGCCACAAGGAGCAAGAAGCAGCTAGGTATGTTGCAGAGCCCTCCCCCCATAGCTTGCAATCCAAAAGAGTCCAGTGGCACCTTTAAGGCTAGGGTTTATTCAGGTACGAGCTCTCCCTCCTCTGTGAGGGCAGATCTGCGCACCCCCCCCCCATAGCTAGCAATCCAAGAGTCCAGTGGAGCCTGAGCGGTGGCTGTTGCCTTCTGACACACTTCCGGTGATGTCAGGGTGTGTGGCATATGCAAATAGGTTATGCTAATGAGTTATGCTAATGAGCTCCCTCACCTCTGTTTCTATGAAATGACCCCTGCTTGCTGAGCTCCCATCCCTCTCTGAACTCCGCTCCGCCAGGCTCCACCCCCAAATCTCCAGGAATGTCCAAACCAGTTCTGGCAACCCTTTCTCCACTCTCTCTAAGCACACACGTCATCTGCAGTGTCCTTAAGTCATTGCTACGTCATACGAGAATGACTCCCGCAATCAGTGCCATATGGTTCGAAGACGCACTTGCCTTCATGGGTCTTGAGTCTACTTGCCCATGAATTTCAGTACGTGCCCCTGAGTTCTAGGGTGACAGAGAAGAAACATAAAATGCTCCCTCTCCACTTTCTCCACCCCATACATCCTTCAATAAGCCTCTCTTATGTCCTTAAAGCAGCTGTGTGACTGTGTGTGTGTTAGCGTTGCCAGCTCTGTGCTTTGGAAATACCTGGAGATTTGGGGGTGGAGTAGGGTTGCCAGCCTCCAGGTGGGGCCTGGGGAATCTCCCACTTTTACAACTGACCCCCAGCTGACAGAGATCAGCTCCCCTGGAGAAAATGTCTGCTTTGAAGGGTGGACTCCATGGCATTGGACCATGCTGAGGCCCCTCCCCTCCCCTCCCCAAACCCTGCCCTCTCCCGGATCCACCCCCAAACTCTCCGGGTATTTTCCAACCCAGACCTGGCAACAGAGCCTGGGGAGGGTGGAGTTTGAGGAGAGGAAGGACCTGAGCAGGGTATAATGCCATAGAGTCCACCCCCCAAAGCAGCCATTTTCTCCAGTCAAATTGATCTTGGTTGTCTGGAGATCAACTGTAATAGTGGGAGGTTGTAATAGCTGGAGGCTGGCAACCAGAGGTCATTTCGGGGGGAATCGCGGGGGATCGCAGTTCCTCCGGGTGAGGTACGGGGGGGCACATGACGAAGCCCCGCCCCCTGCTTCCGGCTGCCCCGCTTCCGGCCCTCATTCAGCCAGGAGGAGGCAGGAGAAGAGGGAGGGTAAGTTGCTTCCTCCCTGCCTCTCCCCACCCCTGCCTGCCTGGGGCCAGGGAGGGCCTTCGCGGGGCTTCCTTGCACTCCCGCCGGCCTTGCAGGTCCACCGCCAGGCCCCTAATGGGGCTCGGCATGGAGCTGCAAGGCCGGCGGTGGCGACCGGGACCGTTGGGGGCGGGGTGTGTGGCCTTATGACACACTTCTGGTGATGTCAGGGGGTGTGGCCTTATGACACACTTCCGGTGATGTCAGGGGGTGTGGCATATGCTAATGAGTTATGCTAATGAGTTCCCCTAGCTCTTTTTCTACGAAACGACCCCTGCTGGCAACGCTTGTGTGTGTGTGTTTCTGACTGAGTGAGCAGTGACAGGAGCAAGGAGAAAGAAGGGCTACCACAGTTTGCCTTTTCCTCTAGGAGGCAGTGGGAACCGGGTCCAAAGGTAGACATCATAGCCGGCAGAATGGTAGGCCTGCGCAGAGATCGAGGGCTGCTGCAGGCATCTTACCCAAAAGCCACACAAAACCTTGAGCCGACACCATTTTGTTTTTATTTCCCCCCCTCCCCTTAGGACAAGAACCTATGCAAGACACAGGCTATTGCCTGACAATAAATACTGAGCGCAGCAAGGCCGGGAAATGCCATGAGCAGCGCAGATCGTCGTGGGGAGTGAGCGTGAGAGTGTCGTCACTCAGAAGCGCATTTGCCTTTTTCATGTGCAAGATGCCCAGAGGGTATGTTATCTCCCTGTTGGATTGTGGCTTATGTATCTGTGTGGAGGTGTGTGAGTACTGCTGCATTGGTGATCCAGCGATATACGGAAAAGTACGTTTTGCAAATATTAAACTGATATATCCAATCTCCCCTTTAATTAGCACCAGTGGCAAACGGCATTCGGGTAGCCTGTTGAGAAACCATTTGAGACGCAAAGCCACACATGGATCTGTGGTATCTCAGCCTCAGAGTTCTCGCCCCTCTCCTCCCCCCCACCTCCGAGCCCGTAGACAAAAATGCCGCCTTATCTGGTGGCACAGTCTCCAGTGACGCCAAGGAGCCTGAAAAAACTTGTCTGCCTGTGCCGGAGACAGAGAAATCAGAGCTTTCGCCTCACATTACCTGCCTGCTAGCGAATGGGCGTTGAGGGGAAGCGAGGCTTTAATCAATTTTAAGCACTAGGCAAGATCCGCCAACGACCAAACCACAATTTTGGGAAACCTGTTTGCTTCTCTTCCAGCTTTCTCCACCCGCTGCTGCCTCTCCTCCCTCCTCTCCTCTCTCCGTCCCCTTTTCTGCTTTCAGGCTCCTGAGCCCCCCTCCCCCGCCTTTGTGCCTTTCCTTTCCACCCATATTTGCTGTATGCAAATGTGGAATTTGATACCGAGTAGCACATCCAGAGGCCCTTGGCTAGGGTGGCCAACGTCCAGGTGGGGGGTTCCCTCTAAGCTGTGGAGTCTTGTGAGCAAAAATTCTATTCTGTGAGCTCCTGGCATTAAAGTTGTGAGCGAGCGATTTGGCTGCTGCATAAATCAGTGTGCTCTGGAGCCCTCTTTCCTGAGCTAAGACAAAAATGTGTGAGCCGGAGGCTAAAAAACTGTGAGCTAGCTCACACTAACTCAGCTTAGAGGGAAAAATGTTAAGAGGAATTACAACTGATCTCCAGATGGCAGAGATCAGTTTCCCTTGAGAAAATGGCTGTTTTGGAGGATGGACTCTAATGACATTATACTCCATGGAGGTCCCTGCTCTCCCCTAGGCTATTAAGTCCCCCGGGGGGCGGGGAAACCCCCTCCCCAGAGGCCCGTTCCCCGTCACTGGCAGATCGGGCCCCAGGGGAAACCCCACCCCGACGTGCGCGTCACACCGGGCACGCTAGGGGCAGGGCCAAGGTCATCTGAGGGAAAACTCTATGGTTAGCAGGAGTCCCCCGCTACAGAGAAATTTCAACTTGGCAAACCTAGCTCTCCCCCAGGTTCAATTCCACCCCCCCCACACACACACACACCACGAATCTCTAAGAATTTCCTGACCCAGAATAGGCACTGGCAGGTCTACCCTGGACTTTTGTGTGCTCGAAGACCAGGGGTCTTTCACATGGAGGTTTCATGGTTCTGAACTGTGGTAGTTTTTCTCTGAGCGTCCATGGTTGGCAATACGTTTTCTCTTCATGGTTACTTCATCATTCTGCTGGGCTTACTCAAAATTGGATCAAAGGTGGTTTGAGAAAGGACAGAGAAATAGGCTTGCCAAGTCCCCCCGGGGAGGGGGAACCCTGCTCGATGGTCCCGTTTCCTGCCGGCCCAGATCACGTCCGCCAGGGGAACCCCACCCCCCAAATGCCGGGCACGTGCAGACACACCCGGCGCAATGATGTGACTCGGAGGGGACATCATCACGCTGGGCACGTTGTGGGGGGGACGCTCTATGATTCAAGGGGAAACTCTATGGTTTTCCCTCGAATCATAGTGGTCCCGCCCCCAACGTGACTGACGCGATGACGTCACTTCCAAAAACCTCCAGGATGGGGCCCGGGACTGCCCCGCTTTAAGGTAAGTTGCACTTGGCAACCCTGCAGAGAAACGAGGAGGAAACCACAGAAACAAATGGACAGTGATTGATTGATTGAAGGATTGGATTTCTACCCTGCCCTCCCGGCCTAGGCCAGCTCAGGGCAGCTTACATAATGATGTTACAGGGCGGCTTATAATGATGTTATAGGGAAGCTCATAGAAAACCTGCTGTTGTCAAGCGGCCAAAGTGTGGGAAAGCCTCAGTGTGGAAGACCACCAAGTTTGAGAGGGGTGGGTCATGCCTGCTGTAGTGGTTAAGAGCAGAAGACTTTAATCTGGAGATCCGGGTTTGATTCTCTGCTCCTTCTCCACATGGAGCCTGCTGGGTGACGTTGGGCCAGTCACAGTTCTCTCAAGACTCTCTCAGCCCCACCTACCTCACAAGGTGTCAGTTGTAGGGAGAGAAAGGGAAGGCTTGTGCCTTAACATTATTATTATTATTATTGTATTATTCATTCTTTAAAAAAAATTAACCTAACCTGCCTTTCTTTCCTAGACAATATAATGAAAACCAATCAACAGCAACCCAAATAATAAATACCTATCCTGGTATTAATCCCACCTGTACCTTCAAGGAGCATACATGGCTCTCCCTAACCTCCATTTTATCCTCACAACAATTCTGAGGTAGAGTTCATGACTGGCCCAGGGTCACTTAGGATAGGGGTACCTCTGTGGTCCAGGGCTCCTGCTGCTGTTTAATGGAGCAGTGGGAGGAAAAATGGGAGGGAAGTTGGTGGTGCTTGACATTATGAGATCATTTCTGGCTGTGTACCTCACAGAGACTGGGGGACCACAGCGATTTGGGAGATTCCTAGAGCATTGTGGGTGCCGTGACATCACTTCCTGCTTTGTAGCCAGAAGTGATGTCACAGCGCTGGACAAAAGCAGTTTCCAAAGTCTCCACCCCCCACAACGTTTCCATCGGTAGCAAGACAAGGGCTGGCAATACTAGCCAATGAGCTTCATGCCGGAGTGGGGATCTGAACCCCTATTGTAGGGTACCACTCTAACCACTACGCCCTAGCGGGCTTTCCCAGAGCACTGCCAATAAAATAAGAAAACCAAGCAGCATTGTTGTATTAACAGAAACCACTTTATTAAACGAGGTAAAAGGGACTCTGAAACAGCTGCCTCTTGACAGATCACCTGAAAGTGGGCAGAGAGGGTGTCAAGAGAGCCTTCTCATCCACAAGTGACACAAAGCCGGTATGTAAATGGATTTGCCTCCCACTCACTCCTTGCTGCCATCTTGCCTCTCTTTTCTGTCATCTCCTCTGTCTGTCAAGAAGACATAGACTGTAAGTTCCTCAGGGCAGGGCCTGGTCTTCTTTTTTTTAATGAGTGTGACTTCCTGGAAAGCCCTACTCACTCCAAGTAGCTTGGGATAAGAAGCATTTCAAAGGACTTCATTCTGTAGCCAACTGTGCACAAATTGATGTCGACTGTTCCCATCAACAGACACATTCTCCCCATCCCATGCTGAGAGAAAAGTCAGTTTCTCCTGTCACAACAGACAAAAAAAAAAACCCTTCACTGAGCAAGAAGGCCTGTCATCTTGACATAAAGATTTCCAAGAGAAGACTTGTGCCATAAAACCCGTGGATTGTATAGGTTATGGATTATATATGATGCCTACCAACGTCTCCGCCAATCCCCTCCGAACATCGGGCCAAGTGTCACATAACATGATTTGTGCTTATCCAAACATCAGCTCATCAAAGGGTTGTGTTTTTTTTTAACAGCCTCGCTTTGGCAGCGGCACTGTTTTGCTGTGTGGCAACGCCTGGAAAAGACTGCCAAAATGGCACAATTCTTCAATAGGCCCCTTGTTCTCCGGAGCCATTGCAGCATCAGAGCAGCTGAAAAGCCACGGCAGCTCCATAAAATATGTGCAACAGTCACTGTAAAAACCAATGATGGTGTAACCTTGCTGAGATGATTTGGATGTTCGATTTTGAGTGCATGCATGCTGGAAAGGGTTTGGCCTACTGCAGAGGTCATTTCGGGGGGGATCGCAGTTCCCCCTGGTGAGGTACGGGGGTGGGACACATGACGAAGCCCCACCCCCTGCTTCCAGCCGCCCCACTTCCGGCCCTCATTCAGCCAGGAGGAGGCAAGAGAAGAGGGAAGGTAAGTTGCTTCCTCCCTGCCTCTCCCCACCCCTGCCTGCCTGGGGCCAGGGAGGGCCTCCGTGGGGCTTCCTTGCACTCCCGCCGGCCTTGCAGGTCCACCGCCAGGCCCCTCATGGGGCTTGGCAGTGGAGCTGCAAGGCCGGTGGGGGCGGCCGGGACCATTGGGGGTGGGGTGTGTGGCCTTATGACACACTTCCGGTGATGTGAGGGGGTGTGGCCTTATGACACACTTCCGGTGATGTGAGGGGGTGTGGCATATGCTAATGAGTTATGCTAATGAGTTCCCCTAGCTCTTTTTCTACGAAACGACCCCTGGCCTACTGTATACTGAGAGACTCGTGTGTTGTTCTGCTTTTCGTTTCTTGCACAGTATTGGAACATGGGAGCAAAGAAGTAGGAATGGACGGCTCCAAGAGGGAATTAGATAAGCATATGGAGCAGAGGTCCATCAGTGGCTATTAGCCACAAGGTATGGATAGGAACTCTCGGTCTGGGGCAAGCGATGCTCTGTCTTCTTGGTGCCTGGGGGGGGGCGGCAACAGTGGGAGGGCTTCTAGTGTCCTGGCCCCACTGGTGGACCTCCTGATGGCACCTGGTATTTTTGGCCACTGTGTGACACACTGTTGGACTGCATGGGCCACTGGCCTGATCCAACATTGGCTTCTCTTATGTTCTTATGTTAGGAAGGCAATCACCAGCGATTAGGAGGAGAGGGTTTCCCTGGTTCTATTCTTCTATGGTTCCCTAATTTCACCTCTGCTCTGACCTGGATGGCCTAGACTAGCCCATACTCATCAGGTCTCAAAGCTAAACAGGTTCAGCCCATGGCCGTACTTCGGATGGGAGACCATGAAGTGAAGTCCAGGGTTGCTACGCTAGGGGTGCGTTCAGACGAGCAGCTAATCCCGCCATTATGCCAGTTTGAATTTGATCCCGATCTTTTTAATCCATTGTAGCACGACCAGACATCCCCCTGGTGAATCGCCTTACCGCGCGCTCTGTCCGTTGTGGTTTGTCTAGACGGCATCCACTGAAGGAGGTGTGAGCGGTGGGGAGGTTTAACCTTTTTTGCGCATGCGCATAGGTGTCACAGCGCATCCTTGTTGAAGGAGGCGCATGGTGGGTTTTTTTAAAGAAAACATTCTCCGCATGCACATAGACGTGATCCGCGCATGTGTAGAGAATTTTTTAAATGGTGCCCGCTCGGGATGGTCTGACGTCAGACCACCCCAATGGGAGGATTGCGCGCTGGTGGAACGATCAGACGGGTGAAAGTCCGCAGTTGTCCTGCAGGTAACCGAAAACCCCAGATTTAAAGTGGTATCTTTTAAGTACGGCTCCAAAGCACGGCAAAACGGGATGCCCACGGAAGAGGGACCTTTCCCAGATGTTTGTGTCTGGACATTACCTTTAGATCCGTGAGGCAATCGTGCCTCGCGCAGATCTAAAGAGCTGTCTGAAGGGACCCAGAGGCAGGCAATGGCAAACCACCTCTATTCATCTCCTGCCTTGAAAACCCTAGCAAGGCTGTCAGACATAAGACTCGGGGGCTAGAATTGACCCACCCAGGGCTCTTACCCAGCCCAGAAGCAACTGTTATGTATGGAAATGGAAGACACTCCCCCTTTTATGGTATTCCTTGGGGGGGGGGGGAAACCAGTCTTGCATATGATTAAAACAGTACAGGCATCAATTACAAATTGAGGCTAAAATAAGTTACTTCGTTCAAAGATTTATTGAAGAAAGTATCATTCTTTAAAGCTTACTTTTTTGTACTTAGTGTGTTGGTTTGAATGTATAACTGTTCTTATGACCTTTATGTATATTTTTATTGTTATATTTGTTTTATTGTTTTATTCCTACCAATAAAATGTTAATGAGAAAAAAAATACATTTATTGGGGGGTTTGTGGGTTCCCCAGTGAATCAATTGCTTTCACTGCTAGGAATCAATTGATTTTGTTTGTATTTTGAGAGAAAAAAATAATACTGTTCATTGGGTTTGCCTGTGTCCTTTATAAAGTTTATATCTCTGGTACCTGGCATTATATTTTATGGCACACGTGGCCTAGCCCAACAAAGTGACATTTATGTCAGATCCAGCCCTCATAACAGATGAGTTTGACAGCTCTGAGGCTACCATAAGTCAACTGTGACGTGACAGGACTTTCCACCACAGTTTCACCACTACTCTATGTTCTGCTCCTCCTGAATTCTGGATTAGCTAAAAGTATTTCTAAAATTTGTTCAAGAACCAGGGCATGTGCACTTTTCCATGGCTGATGTGAACACATGAAACTGCCGTAGACTAATGGACTGACTGAGTATATCGAAGTCAGTGTTGTCTGCTCTGGCTGGCAGCCGCTCCCAGCGTCTCATGTAGAGGACTTTCACATCACCTGCTACCCGAACTTTTTACTGGACACGATGGGGGACTGAACCCAAGATCTTCTGCGTGCCAAGCAGATGAGCTGCCACCGACCCACTCTCCTGTGGAGTCTTCCCCTTCTCCCCATGATACCAATGTACACATGTGCATTGATTTAAAAAAATCTCACAAAAGCAGCCTTGATGCGATAAAGCCCACGCACCCCCAACCTTTTTGTGTGGAATCTTGCTGATGGAGACATGTGTAAGACGCCGCGCGAAAAAGAATGGTGATGTAACCGCACCAAGAATTGCCTGTGGCTCTATTCTACCAGTGCACATATGCATGGCAGTAATGCGTGCGAGGGCAGTGAATGAATGAGCAGAAGGGACGGGAAGTGGAGGACAATTGCGCATACACGACGGTCTGTACGAAATCTGGAAACAATTCAAAAAATAAATAAAACAATGGAGAGTTCCCAATGAATAGGATCCATTTTCGAAACAAGACTGGCTCATTTGGAACATCAAATCCAGATGGGGTTTTTTTAAATCGAGTGTGTTGTGTGCTACATGCCGTCAAGTGGCTTCTGGCTTCTGGTGAACGTCTGAATGAAGGCCTCCCAAAATCTCCTACTGTTCACAGCCTTGCTCAGGTCTTGCAAACGGAGGGGGCCGCGGATTCCCTGGTTGAGTCCATTCATCTGATGTTGGGTCTTCCTCTTTGCCTCCCACTTTTCCTAGCATGATTGTATTACCCAGGGACTCTTGCCTTCTCATCATGTGACACATCTAGGGTTGCCAAGCTCCGGGGGGGGGGGCTGGAGATCACCCGCTATTTGAGTTGATCCACCCGCTATTTCAGTTGATCACCCGCTATTTCAGTTGATCCAGAGCTAGTTTGGTGTAGTGGTTAAGTGTGCAGACTCTGATCTGGGAGAACCGGGTTTGATTCCCCACTCCTCCACTTGCACCTGCTGATGTGACCTTAGGTCAGTCACAAGCTCTGGCACAGCTGTCCTTGAAAAAGAGCAGTTTGTGTCAGAGCTCACTCAGCCCCACCCACCTCACAGGGTGTCTGTTGTGGGGAGGGGAAGGGAAAGGAGTTTGTAAGCCGCTCTGAGACTCCAAGTGAAGGGCGGGGTATAAATCCAATCTCTTCTTCTTCTTCTTCTCCAGATGACCAAGATCAGTTCCCCTGGAGAAAATGGCTGCTTTGGAGGGAGAACACCCTCCCCAGGCTCCACCCCCAAAATCTCCAGATATTTCTCAACCGAGAGCCGTCTTTCCTGGACACATCCCTATTGAAGACGTTTGGAGCAGTTACAGCTGAGCCACACAGTAGTCCTGCTCTCCAACTGAAGCGAACACACATGCGATCTTCATACAGTATACCCTCAATTGCTCTTTGCCAGAGTACTAAGTTTCATGTTACATTCAACACATGTATAGATGGAAGTGTGATTGAAACCCCACGTGATCTGGATACTGGTCTCCAGTTTCATTTGTAAAGTGAATGCAAATTGGGTTTTTTTCCTTTTGTTGTTGTTATTCAGTCGCACAGCCGAGTCCGACTCTTCGCGACCCCATGGACCAGATCACGCCAGGCCTTCCGGTCTTCCGCCGTCCTCTGAAGTTTGCTCAACTTCATGTTCGTTGAATCTATGACACTATCTAACCATCTCATCCTTTGCCGTCCCCGTCTTCTTTGACCTTCAGTCTTTCCCAGCATCAGGGTCTTCTCCAGTGAGTGCTCCCTTCTCATTGGGTGGCCAAAGTATTTGAGCTTCAGTTTCATTTTTTCCCTTACAGACAGATATACACACATACAGACAGGATGTACAAACGTTCCCTGCAACACATGAACACGGCTAGTGAGAAGCAGTGTATGGAGCAACTCCTGCTGGATCATACCAGTCAGAACGATTGCTTTCACCTCCAGATCCCTCTGCACGTGGATAACTAACAGCAGGGAGAAAGTTTTACCCTGAGGTGCCAGTTTTCTATATGCAGGGAGATTCTTTTCTTGCAGAGCATTCAAATATGTGATTCTCCTAGCTGATTAGTGTGGTACTTGTACCACGTGACTCTGGTAATTGTACAGAACGGCTCTCGGATGTGAACCTACACGGTGAGTCCCATAGTACAAGTACAACATCAGAAGCTGTTGCCGAAGCATGAAATGGCCATGCTCCAGTGGTTCTTATACCATGAAGATAACCAGAAAAGGGTCCTTAGTTTGTTTACACAACAAGCTGCATACGTCTTGCAATGCTGAAAATAGCCGTACAAAGGAAAGCCCAAAGTACTAAAATACATACTCGGTGGCCACTACCTTCCTAACTGAGAGGCTGAGCATCCGGTGAGCATTGCCACATTCATTTCATTGTGGCACCCACATTTTAAGAGGGCACATCTGCACATGGTGTACACTTCAATTTCCCTCTGCACAGTATCATAGCTAAGAGGGCCGGGACAATGCTCCCTCTAAGCTGTGGTGAGCAAAAATTCTACTTTGTGAGCTACTGGCATTAAAGTTGTGAGCGAGCGATTTGACTACTGCATAAGTTAGTTTGCTCTGGAGCAATGTTCCCTCTAACCTGCGGAGTCTTCTGAGCAAAAATTCTACTTTCTGAGCTACTGGCATAAAAGTTGTGGGCGAGTGATTTGGCTACTGCATAAATCAGTTTGCTCTAGAACCATCCTTCCTGAGCTAAGATAAAGATCTGTGAGCCGGAGGCTAAAATACTGTGAGCTAGCTCACACTAACTCAGCTTAGAGGGAACACTGCTCTGGAGCCCTCCTTCCTGAGCTAAGACAAAAATCTGTGAGCTGGAGGCTAAAGAGCTGTGAGCTAGCTCACACTAACTCAGCTTAGAGGGGAACACTGGCCAGGAGTAGGAAGTTGGCAGACACTGAAACAGCATGCACAAGAAATGCTGACTGCCTCAGAGCCATAGGTCAGAGAGCAAGGGCAATCTACCAGGCGTAAACCATTGCGTAATCCTGGCATCAGGTATTTTTTGGTGAATCACTGCCTCCTCCCACTGGTGCGAAACTGAATTGCAGCAGGGCACCAAATGGGCAATATCCTTCTTGTTCCCTCTGTAGGGCAAGAGGGGTACCAACCGGATCGAGGCCACTGGCGGTTGCGGGTAGCTTCCCGAAGCCACATGCAGCGTCCTTAGTGGCCCACCAGCACCTCTTCACTCTCCGCTTTCCGCAGTCACATAAAGGTAGCCTTGGGGAAGCCTTACAAAATAAGCAGCGGGCTTGCGTATTCTAATGGGGGAGGGAAATGTAACACAAGTAAAACAAACGAAGAAGTGTCTAGAGGAGATTGTGGGGGCTGATTAGAACGCCTCATGCCAGGTTTGATGCCTGCAGGCTCCTGGCCGAGACGACTCAGAGAGAACAAAGATGAGCAAGGAGAACTTGGAGCTGGGTGTCTACGCTGTGTTATGGAGGAAAAGACAGATCTCTGATTTATGGCGATGGACCCGAATCACATGAGCCTCCCTCCCTCCCTGCTTCTGTCTCTCTCTGTGTGTCTCTCTTGCTCTGCAAAAAATGTGCCTGTCTGCATTCCAAAGCATTGATTCACTTAGGGTAAGGCAAAATCTGACACACCAAATATTTGATGGGCATTTACAAGTTGAACCAAGAGTTCCAGTTATGCATGCCAACCTCCAGGTGGAGTCTGGTGATCTCCTGGAATTACAACTGTCTGAGAAAGGGGCGGCAGCCCCTAAAAGTCCTTATAAGTTGCAGAAGAGAGTGGACAAGAAGAAGTGAAGGCCGAAGGACTCTGAATTGTGCCTTTGAAAATTTTTGACTTGAGATGCTTTAGGGCATTTCCTGATATCAGTTAAATTTAAGATGTGGGAAAAGTTAACAGAATATATGACTCAGTTTGTAATGAGATTAATATGATTAAGACTAGACGTGTATTTAAACTGATTAGAAGATCTCCTCTCTTGGGTTTTTATAGTCAGTAGTGGGTATCTTTTATTTATCCCCTTAAATGTAGTCCCCTTCCTTATTTCTGTTATAGTTTGTAGTTTTAATAAAAATGCAATAAAAAATTCCATGGTATTATACCCCGCTGTGGTCCCTCTCCTCCTCAAGTTCCGTCTCCCCAAAATTCCAGGAATTTCCCAACCCAGAGCTGGCAAGCTTCGACTTGCCCTGTGAAAAAATGGCTGCTTTTGGAGGGTGGGTTTCATGGCATTATACCCTGCTGGGCTCCCTTCCCTCCCCAAACCCTGCTATCTTCAGGCTCTGCCCCCCCCCCCAAATCTCCAGAAATTTCCCAACCCGGACCTGGCAACCCTTCCAGTTCCAGGTGAAAGTTGCAAGGTGCCCCCGAGGTCTTTTTGAGTCTTTAGGGGCAGGTCTTGCCAGGCAGGGCTGAAATGAAGGCCGATTTCCCACAAGCGCTGCTCCATGGTCACTCTTCCTTTTGGCACGATGGTACATGCGCGGCCACATTTTGCCCCTCAGCTTCACGTGATTTTTCCCGCCTCTACTCAATCCTCAAAAAAAAGGATTGAGTAGACGCGGGGAAAATCACGCGATGCTGCGGGGCAAAATGCGGCCGCGCAGAGCAGCTTGTGTGAAATTGACACGTACCATCAGGGTAAAAGGGAAGAGGAGCAGCGCTTGTGGGAAATCGGTCGAAAAGTTGGAAGCTAGATGGTTCGCTTTGAATATTCCCCGTTTTTATTTTAATTCGCCCCTGTGAGCTGTGAACTTGTGAATCTCCCTTTACATCCCCCGTTCTGTCTTTCATCACACAGAACTACCCCCCCCCCAATTTAAGTAAACGCACTTGCAACGTTTCTGGCTTTCAGGGACAGAAAATGCCTTCAGTTATACCATTTTAAGCCTGGTCTAAGTGCCCCATGTTTCAGAACAGGGTCGAATCCAGCTTTGCCCCAGAAACATGGTCTGCAGTGACAACCTCTGTCTGGAAAGCACATACCTGTGTTGGCTCTGTTCCTGCATTTTTGTGGTCTTCCCACCCAAGCCTGGTTTTATCACAAATACAAGGGCATGAGATTACCCCCCCTCCTGAAACGGGAGATCGTCTTATCTCCAGCATTTCAAGCCTATCTCCGTGAAGCAATGCGCATGTCGTGTCTAGCAAAAGGAGGATTAAAATAAGCACATTCTTTGTAGCTGGTGGATGCCGGTTTTAATCTTACGAGTTAAACTTAGAATTTGGACACCTGTCTCTGTGGCCGTATGCTTCTTGAGCACATGAAATATGCACACAGCTGTCAAAGCATGAAATTGGGGGAAGAGCAGGGAGGGTGTGTGGTTTTTCTTTCTGCTGGCCATTTCCCCAAAGAGGAGCCTGCATTCTAAAAACCAAGGGAGGATTTCCACTTTCGTGCAGTTTGATGGATGCTGATGTACGGAAAAGAGAGATTTAAAGCAGCCAGCTTTACTTTCCCCAGGGTGATTTCTTAGCCGTTCTGTACATAAGGAGACGGTGGAAGCTTAAATGAAATGGAGGGAAGGGGGTTGTAGGCGGAATCGGTGTGTTGGTAGAGAGTCACCTATGAGTCAGGGAGATCCCAGTTTGATTCTCACCTCTAGCAGCTATCTAGTCCAGGGGAACTAGGGTGGCCAACCTCCAGGTGGGGGCTGGAGATCCCCTGGAATTCTGACTTATTCCCCAGGCGACAGAGATCAGTTCTCCTGGAGAAAACAGATGCTTTGGGAGGAGGACTCTATGGCTCACTGAAGTCCCTCCCTCCCTCCCCAAACCCTGCCCTCTGCAAGCTCCAGCCCCCAAATCTCCAGGTATTTCCCAACCTGGAGCTGGCAACACTGTCCAGGGATCTGCATACTATAGTTCCAAAGTAGGGTTTCTACGTCTCCTAGGGTTGCCAAGTCTGTGTTGGAAAATACCTGGAGACTTTGGGGGTGGAGCCAGGACAGGGCGTGGTTTGGGGAGGAGAGAGGCCTCAACATAATACAATGCCACAGAGTCCACCCTTCAAAGCATCAATTTTCTCCAGGGGAGCTAATCTCTGTCGGCTGGGGATCAGTTGTAAAAGCGGGAGATCCCCAGGCCCCACCTGGAGGCTGGCGTGCCTAACGTCTCGTGCTGTGGCAGGACACCTCCTGCCCCAGATCCCTGGTCCCCAGCCACAGCTTGACAGGATGGCGGGGTAAAATGGAGGGATGATTTGGTGCCGCGCTGATACACGGTGTCACTTCGAGTATGAAACTAGGCACAGCACTCTAGGACTCACCGAAAACTCTATGGGCTTGTCCCCAGCCCCTACAATCTCCCACCGGGTGGCAAGACTAAGCTGGCAAATACAGGCCCTCACAGAGTTCAAGAGAGGCCTGGGCCACTTCCATTTTTGATGGGCCTCCCCCCGCAAATTAAAAAAATGAAGACGTGTGAAAACAATGATACAAAATTAGTAGTATCACATTTTAAACGTTTACATTTAATACAATAAGAAAAATATTGTAAGACTTTTTTTAACATGTGATTTAACGTCAAAAGTGTAAATTTGAGGGGGGGCCCCCGAGAATGTGAGGCCCAGTCCACATGGCCCTGCTGGACGCCCTTTCAGAGGCCCTGGGCAAGTGTACAAGTCCAGAAACAGATGGGGCTCAGTATGGAACCAAACATGTTGTGTGTTTTTTTAAAGGACATTTTTAAGCGAAGTTGAATTGGAGGAGTAGGTGGACAGGAATAGCAAGCAGAAGCGTTTATGGGACTAAAGAGCTTCGTGAATATGCCACACAGAATGGGAACTAGATCAAGATGGGTAGCCATATTAGTCTGTCTGTAGCAGTAGAAAAGAGCAAGACTCCAGTAGCACCTTAAAAGACTAACACAATTTGTGGCAGGGGATGAGCTTTCGTAATATATGTCAGTGGGCTAAAAGAATTCGGGGTTCTCTTGTGTATATTTATGCTATTGTGGGACCTCATGAATAACACTTCCTAACCAAGGACTCAAGACAACTGGTGTTTGGGCTATTAATCAACATGTCAGTTGCCAGTAATTTCAACGGTACGTTCTCAGTTATGCAAACAGACTCTCTGCTGAGCTCTTGCTCAGAATTCTGATGTCGTTTTTCTCTTCATTTGTCAAAACAATTTTTAAAAAAATAATTTAGTTGCAGGTCACTTTACTTTGCAATCTTGATTGTGTTAAACTGTATTCCCTACAAGTAGATCTCCAGCCACCACCTGGAAGTTGGCAATCCTACCTACTTGTGAGCCTTCTTGAGTAGGTTTGTGGAGAGTCCTCCTCATGTACATCTTCTAAATGCATAAA
Organism: Gekko japonicus; assembly: GCF_001447785.1. Lineage (NCBI taxonomy): Eukaryota > Metazoa > Chordata > Lepidosauria > Squamata > Gekkonidae > Gekko > Gekko japonicus. The sequence continues at coordinate 1,545,136 of NW_015164181.1, read as the reverse complement.
GAACTGTGTTCGCACACAAATAATGTCCCTACAAGTAGAAAGGTAGCTCACTGTAGGAAGAGGCTGTCTGAATTCTTAAGAAAAGAATGGTTTTCTCCCAAAACATTTGCTACCTCGCACCTGCCAATACCTGGGATTGACCCTGAGACCTTTTGCATACCCACATACATGGCTCTACCTAGGGGTCGTTTCGTAGAAAAAGAGCTAGGGGAGCTCATTAGCATAACTCATTAGCATATGCCACACCCCCTGACATCACCGGAAGTGTGTCATAAGGCCACACACCCCGCCCCCAACGGTCCCAGCCACCGGTGCCGGCCTTGCAGCTCCACTGCGGAGCCCCATGAGGGGCCCGGCGGTGGACCTGTAAGGCCGGCGGGAGTGCAAGGAAGCCCCGCAAAGGCCCTCCCTGGCCCCAGGCAGGCAGGGTTGGGGAGAGGCAGGGAGGAAGCAACTTACCCTCCCTCTTCTCCTGCCTCCTCCTGGCTGAATGAGGGCCGGAAGCGGGGCGGGGCTTCATCATGTGCCCCGCCCCCCCGTACCTCACCCGAGGGAACTGCGATCCCCCACGATCCCCCCCTGAAATGACCTCTGGCTCTACCCCAGGAACACGATCACCTTACAAAGGAGGCCAATGTGACTTTTGCTGTTCGATAGCAATGTGCCTTGAGGCAAAGAATGCTTCAACTAGGACAGCTGATAGTAATAATGTGCAGTACACTGCTTTGCCTCTCCGAGACTCCTTCTCCCTCCTCCCGGCTCACCAACGCACCTTAAAACTCCAGGGCCCTTGTCAAGGAAACAGAACATACTTGGAGGCTTTTGGCACACACGGAGTAACACGCCTATATTACTAGCTAATGATCTGATCAATCATCAGCCCTGTCAGATCAGTTCTTAGATAAGGATAGCAGTCTGCCAGGTACGGGATCCAGGAGGACTGTTTGATGTTATCGCAACACACAATTAGGTTACAAGCTGCGTGACGTAGGCCAAGAATAGATATTTATGAGGCTAGACCTTCCGTCTTCCTGAGAGCATCCGGGATTGGTCAGGACAAAAGCAGCAAGCTGGAACATTCCCCAGTGATGAGGGGAGGGAGGCTGCAAGACAGCACAGAGGATTGTTCAGAAAACACAATGATCTAGTTCAACGTGTGTGCGACCTTTATTTGTTTCCCCCCCTCTAGCAGTACAGATAGATCCAGGGCTGAGTACTCCGGGGCTTAGATGGAAAAGACAGAATAAGCTCCAAAAGAAATTATTCTTCTGCAGTGGAATAAAACACCAGGTGTAGTATCCACCTAATTATGCCACTTTTTTTTTTTTACAGCAGGGAATTTAAATGCTTTTTTCCCTCCTGTTATTTGGTGGAAAGGGGGGGGGGGAGGAAGAGACTGGTGGTGGTGGTGGTGGGGAGAGAACCAAAATCAAAGGGTAAGGATTGAAAAACACGTATGAGGAGGTATAAAACAAGATTTATATCTACATAATTTCCTCTAATTGCCGATAGAAGATGTTAATTTTCCTTTTGATGCCTCACTTTTTGCCTCAGGCCTTTGTTGTAACTGCCAGGAATGGCAGAGAGTCAAGGGGGATTAGCTCAGAGGTTCCACAGCCCAGTAGCCGGCGCAAAAGCTTTAGCAACAGGGGAGAAGCTGGAAAGTTTAAGTCAAAGAGAAAGTCAGAGTTTTGTCCTCGTTTCACCCTCCTCCCCACAGAACCCACTGTGGCTGTTAGCAGGGCCGGCCCGAGGGGTTTCTGCGCCCTAGGCGAGGCCGCCACGTGGCGCCCCCCTCAGACGCCAACCTCCCGGTGGGGCCAACAGACCTCCCAGCTCACCGCCATGGGCTCCGCCTCCTCAGGGAAGCCATGTGACGCGTTGGCTGCACAGCCTGGCCCGGAGCCCTTCGCGCTCCCCCCTCTCCCACTGCCCCGGACTGCTTGCCTGGTGTCGGAGGGAACTAGGCGGCAGGCGCCCCCCTCCCCTCCCCTCCCTTCCCGTGCCCCAGTGGCCGTGCCTCTCGAGAGCCGTACGAGCCATGTCAATTGCCGCTCTCCCGCGGCGGGTCTTGACGCCGACACCGCCAGCAGTAGCCTTGGATTCTCTCTCTCTCTCTCCAGCCTTCCCCCTGTGCTTGGCACACACCCCTCCGCTCCGCCGCCTGCCATCTCTGGCAAGCCGCCCCCCCGCGCCCGGCGGGTTGTTTTGGCGCGTCTGGCTCCCCACCCCCACCCCCGTCTCGAGGATGGTACGAGCCATGTCAATTGCCGCTCTCCCGCGGCGGGTCTTGACGCCGACACCGCCAGCAGTAGCCTTGGATTCTCTCTCTCTCTCTCCAGCCTTCCCCCTGTGCTTGGCACACACCCCTCCGCTCCGCCGCCTGCCATCTCTGGCAAGCCGCCCTTCACAATCAAACGCCCCAGAGCGAGGCCCATCTGGAAGCAGCAGCAGCGGCAACAGTAGTAGAGGCTACACACACACACACGCATCGCCATCCCACCCGCGCTCCAGTGGTCATCAACCAAGGCTAAGCCAGCAGGGGAGGGGCATGAAAAGACAGCCCCTGCCTGGCAGATGGCGCGAGCTCCTGTTTGGCACTCCACTGCAGCAAATGTGGAGGGCGCCGGAGCGGCGGGCAAGGCAGCAGCCATGGCCGCTAAGGAGGGCTCGGGCATGCTTGGGCACTGTGGGGAGGACGCCTCCCCCACCCCCCTTGACTATCCCCGCTGCTTCCGCTGCCGCCCCTGCCACCCCCCCCCCCCCCGGCCCCCAGGGGGGGGGGGGGGGGAGGCTGCAAGGGAGGGGGAGAATGTATGGGAGTGCCAGGTGTCTGAGTAGCAGCGGCTTTGGGCAGGGACGATTGGGGCTTTTGGTGGGAGGGAGGGCGGCAGGGCAGTTGGCGCCCTGTTCGAAGCTCCACGCAAGGCCAGAGACTAGCTGGCCTAGTGAGAGAGCCGACCCTGGCTGTTAGGAGTAGCCCCAGAATAGCTCGCAGCAGGGGTCGTTTCGTAGAAAAAGAGCTAGGGGAACTCATTAGCATAACTCATTAACATATGCCACACCCCCTGACATCA
>NW_015164181.1:1492845-1542035 GCF_001447785.1 Gekko japonicus | reverse complement strand
CGCGATCCCCCCCCCGAAATGACCTCTGGCTCGCAGTCTTTGTTCCCGCAACTCAGGCTACAGTAAAGCAGCCATATTGGATTTCAAAATTACTAACACACAGGTGGGTGGAGCCAGCAAGAATCCACAAGGCACGGGTGGGGCTCCATCGCATAGGGTTGCCAGCCTCTAGGTGGCACCTGGAGACCTCCAGTTACTACAACTGATCTCCAGATGACGGAGATCAGTTCCCCTGGAGAAAATGGCTGCTTTGGAGGGTGGCCTCCATAGCATTATACCCTGCCGAGGTCCTTCCTCAAACCCTGCCCCCACCAGGCTCCACCCCCCCCTCTGGCGGAGAGGCAAGGCGGCGAGTAAGCGGCTGGAAAGATGGCGTCCCGGTACAGCTCGAACGACGGAAGCAGACTGCGGCGGAGAGGCGGAGTCGGATGACGTGGGGAAAGCGGACGGTGCAGGCGCGGCGGAGCCGGAAGGACAGAGCTGCAGCCGCGCCGGAACGCGTTGCACGTCGGAGGGGCCCAGCTGACCCACCGCAGGAGTGACCGTCGAAATGGAGCCAGAAGACAGCCGAGAGACATCGAGCTGAGGAACGCCGACCCGAAGACCGTCCGGTACCTCCACTGGGTGCTGATAGGGACTGTCCCCCACCCTGTGTTCTGTGGCCATAGATTAGTTATGAGATTCAAAATGTAAGCCGCTCAGAGACCCCTTAGCGGGGGTGCGAGCGGGGTAATAAATCGAACGATAAATAAATTCTCCAGGTATTTCCCAACCCAGAGCTGGCAACCCTATGGCATCAGGCCCTCCCTAAGAGTACATGTAGCCAGTAATGCAACCTATGTCCAGTACCGCTGCCACCATGTAGGTTTGCTGACCAAAAGGTGGGGCCTGGAGATCTCCCAGAATTACGACTGATTTGTAGGCTACAGAGATCAGTTGCCCTAGAGGGAATGACTGCTTTGGTGGGTGGACTTTATGGGAGCATATCCAGCCAAGATCCCTCCTCCCCCCAAACCCCAACCTTCCCAGGTTCCACCCCCGAATCTCCAGGGAATTTCCCCGACTCGCAGTTAGCCACCCTGGTTATGATGGGAGACAAATCGGTGACTGTGATCTGGAGAAGAGAAGGGCCGAAGAACCCGCAAAGATGGCTGCTCTTCAAAAGGTTGCCTACTCATGCAAGTTTCTGAAGGAAAAGCTGGGATTTCCCCGTTACCCCCGATGCATACTTAAAAATCAGCAAATGCGGCTGTACAGAAAGATGCAGACACCCAGGGATCCGAATATTAGCGGACGAAAGAATACAGCTATTGGTCAGGTACTAACTATATTAACAAAAATGTCATGCTAAATAAGTACTAATTACTTAATATTGGTATTGATATTCATTCGTATTAATATCCTCATTAAGTGCCAACTCAGATACGAATCGTCATTAATACTGATTTAATTAATGCATGTTAATAAAATTAGAGCTTTTTAATGCATTTTGATTATTTATGGTACCATAATGACCTGATCGGCTGAGTTATCCTTATGTCAGATCACTCCCTCATAATAAATCAGCCACTCTCCTGCTTTAGAAGGTCAGGGCAGAACAAGGATAGAATCTGAAGCTAGTGACCCGAGACAAAGTTAAAAAAGTAAAGGTTCCCTTGCTCGAAAGCCAGTCGAGTCCGACTCTAGGGTTGCGGTGCTCATCTCCGTTTCCAAGCCGAAGAGCCAGCGCTGTCCAAAGACATTTCCGTGGTCATGTGGCCGGCATGACTAAACACCAAGGCGCGTGGAACGCTGTTACCTTCCCACCGAAGTGGTACCTATTTATCCACTTGCAATTTCTTGCTTTCGAACTGCTAGGTTGGCAGGAGCTGGAACTAGAGACGGGAGCTCACTCCGTCATGCGGCGCACTCAGGTCTCGAACTGCTGAACTACTGACCTTCCACAGCCTGCAGTTCAGCGTCTTAACCACTTGAGCCACCGCAGCTCCTAAGACAAAGTTAAACTGCTGCAATTTGCCCTGACTTGATAGCCCAGGCTAGCCCAATCTTGTCAGGTCTCACATACTAAGCAGGATCAGCCCTGGTCGCTATTTGGATGGGAGACCACAGTCAATACACAGAGGCAGGCAATGGCAAGCCACCTCTGAAGTCTCTTGCCTTGAAAACTGTAAGGTAAAGGTAAAAGTTTCCCTTTCTCGAAAGCCAGTCGAATCCAACTCTAGGGATGCGGTGCTCATCTCCATTTCCAAGCCGAAGAGCCAGCTTTGTCCAAAGATGTTTCTGTGGTCATGTGGCTGGCATGACTAGACGCCGAGGCGCACAGAATGCTGTTACCTTCCCACTGAAGTGGTACCTATCTACTTGTAATTTCTTGCTTTCGAACTGCGAGGTTGGCAGGAGCTGGGACCAGAGACAGGAGCTCACTCCGTCATGCGGCACTCAGGTCTCGAACTGCTGAAGTACCGACCTTCCGGTCTGCAGTTCAGCATGTTAACCACTTGAGCCACCACAGCCCATAGGTTGAAAACTGTACAGGGTCACTATAAGTTGGCTGGGACCTGATGGCATTTTCCTCCACCACCACATGATGGGATATGGGTGGAGCTTGGCTGAAACTAGCCAATCATGGGGGTAGACTCTAGAGTCATACTGAAAATCCAGTGGATTATGAGTGGAGCCTGGAAGAATCTGGCACATCTAGAAAAGAGTTGGAGACAGATAGAATCTGCAGTTTTTCAGCTTTTCAGACTCCAATACTGATTACCCAACAGAACTTGGTTTCATTGGTTGGAGTCAAATACTAATAGTAGTGAGACACATTATAAATATAGACAGGTTCACATGCATAAATCAGTGTTCTCCTTGGTATATCATACTAGATCTATCAACTTTATCTTCCAAGTCACCATTAGTCATAGAAGCACACACACACACAATACGCAAACAAATTGTATAAGGATCATCAATTAGAGCCTTCTTCAGCAAACATTGTCTTTTTATCAAATGTTCTAGCACTGGCTCATCATAAATTTGACACATACACATTCCTGCAATGCAACGTACAAAATATAGTGGCTTGGGCAGGCAGGCAAGTGCGCATTGCCCAAGCATGTGCATGATTTCTGTGATAATGATTAGAATGATGAACTACAGATGGAGCCAGGCCATTATTTTATAAATTACGGTGCCATTTAAGGAAAAAACCCAACTCGTCCATTTTAATTATGAGGAAGGAAGACAGCTTTGCACTGAGACAGAGGCTCAGGACAGACAAGAGGTTGGGAGATCCATGCTCAGATAAGGTCAGATTCCAGTACACTACCTTGATTCCTGAAAGGCGAGAAGGGGTTTAACTCTCTCACCCACGCATGATTTTGCAATTCAAAATGGCTCCTTCCTGTGCAGCTTCAAGGGGGAAAAGATACTTGGGTTTTTTTCCCTTGGGGTATTTTTGGTTAGCAAAACCATACAGGGTTCAAAGTTATATCCTTTCTCCCCTCCCCACATGACCCTGGACCAAACTGGGTCTGGATTACTTTAAGAGAGTCACAGAGATCCATGACCTCTGTCATGCCTAGTTTGACCCTTAATAGGAGGTTAAAGAAAGTTTTGAGCTTGCATCCAAAAATGGCTACCAGCCTTGGCTGCCTGATATGATAAATGGCACCCACCCAAATGCAAAAGTAGAACATTAGGTTGAGATGTGTATCATTAGTTAAAAACAGAGTTCAAGGCTAAGTTAATAAAAGTGTAACAAGCCCTTGACATTTTTGCTTTGAAACCATTATTTTTTTAATTTATTGCTGTCTTTGAGGGACATCAGCCTCTGCCCAGTAGAGATTAATCCATAGTTCTGGTTTCAAACAAGAGTTACATGTAAATCTTACTATGATCTAACTCCCTGATTTTTTCCCCTACCAGTAAATGCTGACTTGAATGAACATGAAGGATGGGACCACAAGACATATTACTTCAAAGGCATAACAAGTCGTTTTGGGAAGCCCCATAGTCCTTGGCACCAGGGAAGATGTTAGACAATCTACCAATGCACCCTTGGGGCACTAAATGAATTAGATGGAACAACAGGGTTTGTTAAATGTTTATTTTTTTAATCTGAGTCTGGATCCGAAAAGATACACAACCCTAATTCACTTGCAAAAAATTAGCATCTGTATGCAGGTTTGTTTGTCTTTCTAACCATTCGTCTTCTTCATTTTAACTGATGCAAAACCAAACTGTCCTCCTTTTGCACCTGTACCTTCTTGTACCTTCTTGTTGTGTCTTCTGGTTAATGCTTCTATTCCTTCTCCTTTTCATGCCAAAATCCATCATAATCTTTTCTCTTTTATCACCCTTCTTTTTAAACTTTAAACTGGGAGTTCCCAGCCTTGTTGAACTCATGGAGATGTTTTTAAAGAAAGGGTACTGGGTGCTGCCACAAAATGGCTGCCATGAGAGTAGGCTTACCAAGTCCCCCCAGGGGGCGAGGAAAACCCCGCCCGAGAGACCCGTTACCCGCCACCAGTGGATCGGGCCCCGGGGGGAACCCCATCCTCAAAGCATGCGATGTGCCCGGCGTCAGCACGTCACCCGGAAGTGACGCAGTCGTGTCAGGTGCATTGGGGGCGGGGCCGCGGTCATCTGAGGGAAAACTCTATGGTTTTCCCTCGGATGATTGTGGCCCCGCCCTGGCGTGCCCGATGTGGTCGCGTCACTTCCGGGTGATGTGGTTGTGGCGCGCGCGCAAGCGCTCCTGGAACAACGCAGGAGTCCCGGGGACTTGGCAACCCTACATGAGACGTTGGACCAAAGACAAAATGGCTGCCATGAAGGGCAATTCCAAAAAGTCAGGAAGAACCAATAACAGCACGAACCTGTAATAAGGGCAGCCATTTGTGAATGGTCTCTCCCTGCAGACTCAAAGTTGAAGTCTTCAGGGATCTTCTGCTCCAATGAGGTGCAGGAAAGCCAGGGTGGGTTCTTTGCTTGGGGGGAAAAAGCAAGTAGGGGCCCGGAAACACATTAGCAGGCACCATGGCACCCACAGGAACCACAGCGAAGATCACCAATTTAACCTGCTGAAAAAACTTTTCACTTCCAACTTTGAAATGTCACTAAATATCACACAAATCCATGCACTCTTGCTTTCCATTGTAAAAGAGGGAAGGCAGCCCAGTGTAGCCCCCATCACATCAGATCTTGGAAGCTAAGCAAGATTGGTACTTGGACGGGAGACCACCAAGGAAGACTTGGCAAACCACCTCTGCTTTTCACTTGCCTTGAGAGCCCCTTGCTGGGGTCACCGTAAGTCATTTGCTACTTGATGGCATTTACATATGTGCCTTCCATTGTAAAAGCTGTTTGGCTTCTCTTACACTTCCCAAGCTTGGTTGCTGCAATTCTGTTCTCTTCTTTCCAGGTATATCTCTTTCAGCCTCTTCCATCTATTCTTAATAAAATAATTGTCTGGTACCTATTTGTTGAATGAATGAATGAATTTTATTGTTACAGCGCATAGCCAGCAATATACCTATTTGTTGATGCACTGTTGTTGTTATTATTATCATTGTGATTTATTAGAGGAGTTGGCAGAAATGGAGCCTGTTATCCACACCTGGAAAACCCCTGATGACACAGGGTCCCATACAAGAGGCACTGGAGATACTTGTGCCTGATGCAAGCAGCATCCCAGCTCTGTGCAGTTTTCCCCTGGATTAGTCATAAAATCTTATGGTCGGTATAGATATATCCTTTGCAAGATCAGCATTTCTTTCCTGGGATGTCAAAGGGAAAAAAAAGAGAGAAAAGAATGCTGTTGGGCACCAAATTATGCAAAGATGTCCATATGAAGTCACTCTAGTTACCTGGAGACCTTTCCAGGATTGCGGCTGAGCTTCAGGTTACAGAGATGCGCTCCCCTGGATAAAATGGCTGCTTTGAAAGGTGGTCTCTGTGGCATTAAAGCTCCCTCCCCAGGCTCCAGCCCCAATCTCCAGGAATTTCTCAGCCCAGAGTTGGCAACCCTAACTGAGGGGGTAAATTAGGCCTTTGAGTTATTCACAGAGTGCGGTGTTGCTGTGAGGCCTGTTCCTGAAAGCCTCCAGGCGAGCCTCCGTTGCCGTGGAAGGGAAGGCCATATCTAAAGCATCTGAAGGTGAATATGGGTGCCAGTATCCTCAGGGGGCACTTTGAAAATGCTTATCCTCCCTAAAGTTAAGGGTTCTCAGCTCGCAGTGCGTAATTGAAATGTTGCTGGTCCTCTTTGGCACATCCTTTCTAACCTCTGAAGGGAGTCCCCTTCAGGTCCTTCAAGTTAATTTTCTAGGAGACAGCTCTGTCTGTGAGAAACGGTACAGATGCTTTCAAAGGAAAGCAGAAGATCAACAGAGGCTGCAAGCCGGCCTCCGAAACAGGTACAAAGGGAAGCTCCCGCCACCTCCTCACATCTCTCAATCAGATCTTATCTGGCCTTTGGATTGTAGTCTACTTCCTTCGCTTTCTGTCTCTGGCACACCTATTTTCATTTCTTCGAGGCAAAAGCGGTGTATCCTCAGAACAACCTCTCATGTCTGTCAATCACGGAAGACTCTTACATCCTGGTCTTATCTATTCAACAAAATGATGGCATGCGTTTCCCAGCACGACCTCTTCTGAACTCCAGCATCCAACCTTTACTTCCTTTTCCCCAGATTTCTAATAGGAGAGGCACATGTTTGTTTTTAAATAATGCTCAGAAATGATGGTCACAGTCACAGACCGAAAAAAGAACAAACTGTGAGGTGACTTCGCCCTAGGAACGTTCTTTCAGAGAATCTCTTGCAACTATGTTGTGATACATCGGTGAAAATAAATGAAATTGCTGATACGTACCTGTTGAAATAACAGACCAAGAGTCGCTGTATGTAAGGCTTTCATCCATATTTGGAAGAAGAATAGTATCGAAGCGGTACAACATTCCGGAGATCATCGTCAATTTCACCATTTCCAACTGCCTTTGTGCATTTATATATGCAGATTTTTGTACACATTTTTGTATAAATTTTGTGATCGTTATTTAAATATTTTCTAGCGCAGTTACCTCACGGTTTCTTCTTTTTTTCGGCCTGTTTTTAAATAACAACACTTGCAGTGATCGATGCAGATGTGCAATGGAGTAATTCTGCACCATCTCTGCACCGAAAAAGGTTGAGTGCTCAAAACCAGGTGGGGACGCTGGGTAGGAGTCTTTTGATATAATTAACAGAATTCATTTTTGGCTGACCAAAGTGAAGCCTCCAGTTTGACTCACTGCTCCTTCCCTAATCCTTGCCATCTTGGTAGGGCCTAGCGATCTCCTGGAATTACACGTGCTCTCCAGACAAGAGAGTTCAGACCCCCTGGAGAAAAATAGCTGCTTTCGAGGGAGAACTTTATGGCATTATACTTTGCTTATTTTATTTATTGTCTTTTACTGTTTTTGTAAGCAGCACCATAAACAGCAAACCCTCATCCCACAATAAACCTCGTTCCACAGGAAAACATGGAAGAATTTAAAGGTTGCGACTGCAAAAGTTGTCATGTGATTTGACAACAGCGGCTAGAAATTTTGCCACACACAGGGCGTGATCACGTGAGCAATCAGCCGTGCCGTAGGCGCGAATGCTGGGCAGATTTAAAGGGCATGCTCAGACATGATCATCTGGGAAGCGCACCAGCACCTGTCGGCAACCCGTTTTGCTCCACCACAGAAGCAGGGTAAAAAGACACCAGGGAAAGTCCAGTAGCAAGCGGGTTGCTACGGGCCATGGATGGACTTCCCCGTCTGATCGCTGCAGCGCGCTCTCATGGCATCAGGATGGTCTGATCAGGCCATCCCGACTCTGTGCCATTGTTCCCCCCCTTCTCAGTACGCGCATCATCGCACATTCCATAGGGAGCCCTCAGTGCGGAGATGCGATTCATCAATTCCCCGTTTAAGCGCATGCATCGGGAACGAACGGCACCCCCCCCCGACTCACCCGTGGTTGTGTCTGATCACACAGTGGCAGGCTGCCCCCACAGCTTCAAAGGACTGTGTGATCGCGCAACTGCAGGTCAAATTCATCCAAGGGAAATAGCCTCACTTCCTGGCCCATAGCTAACATGGGGCCCACGGGGCTGGGGCCCACGGGGCCCACACCCCTAGCATTTCTTCTGGGCCCTCTCCCTCCCGGGCTGCCCCCAAAGTGCTCCAACTTAACTGTACTTTCATTTAGTTAGCTGGTGCCCCCCCAAGGCCCCCTCCCAAAAAATTCCCTAGCTACGGAGCTGCTTGCTTCCCCTTTACATTAACTCGCGCATGTGACTGCCACCACAGAGTAGTTTGTTTGTCTTCGGGTCTGGTCACACGGACCTCTTACTGCGGTAGTTTTCCCGCAATTCTTATATCCGCGACATTTTCTATCGCTTGAGATATATATCGCTTGGAAGTGGAGGTGGTCAGATGGTCCCTCTGTCTCTCTCGTTTGACAGCTGGGCGCACACGGTGACCTCGGTGGGATCTAAAAGACCAAAATAAAAGCTAGCGCCTGTTTGCACAAGCGCATAGCTAAAACCGGAAACACACACACACAAAAAAACCAACGGGGGGGAGGGTAGCGCGGTCACGGTGGATTGCTGTCCAGATACCAAAACCGCGGATACAAAGCGCGAGATGTCAGAAAACACCTGTTCCAACAGGTGTCAAAAAACCGCGGATAAATGTTCAGAAACCGCGGGAGTCTGCCGGCTTCGGACCAGGAAGCGGGTTTGCCTATGTAGACAGGAAACTTTACTGCGGGAGAAATCAGCTGCGAGTTCGGGAAATAATGTAGACAGGAAACTTTACTGCGGGAGAAATCAGCTGCGAGTTCGGGAAATAATGTAGACAGGAAACTTTACTGCGGGAGAAATCAGCTGCGAGTTCGGGAAATAATGTAGACAGGAAACTTTACTGCGGGAGAAATCAGCTGCGAGTTCGGGAAATAATGTAGACAGGAAACTTTACTGCGGGAGAAATCAGCTGCGAGTTCGGGAAATAATGTAGACAGGAAACTTTACTGCGGGAGAAATCAGCTGCGAGTTCGGGAAATAATGTAGACAGGAAACTTTACTGCGGGAGAAATCAGCTGCGAGTTCGGGAAATAATGTAGACAGGAAACTTTACTGCGGGAGAAATCAGCTGCGAGTTCGGGAAATAATGTAGACAGGAAACTTTACTGCGGGAGAAATCAGCTGCGAGTTCGGGAAATAATGTAGACAGGAAACTTTACTGCGGGAGAAATCAGCTGCGAGTTCGGGAAATAATGTAGACAGGAAACTTTACTGCGGGAGAAATCAGCTGCGAGTCCCGCACTAAACATCCGTGTGACCACGACCTTCATCTCTAAGTAACCAGGATGATTTTGCTTCTGGAGGGTGCTGAGCATTCTCCCCTCCTCAAACTTCACCCTCCCCAGTCTCCACCCCCCAAATCTCCAAGAATTTCCCAACCTAGAATTGGCAACCCAAACCTACATTATGGGGAAACATAAAGCAGAGTGCAATATTACCCAAAACAACCTTCTGTTGTGGCTCATTTTATTTCGTACCAGAACTTGAAGACCATTTCAGGTTACCTTCCAAGGTTAGCACAGCATGTCCACTGGATTTTGATTAGTTACTTTTTCAATAAATGTCCCTAATTTGTACATAAGTTCCTTCCCATTCCCTACTGCCTGATCCTTTTAACTGGAGATGCCAGGGACTGAACATGGGAATGTCTACATGCAAAGCAGATACTCTATCACTGAGCCACAGTCCCCTCCCAAAGCCCCAACACAATGAAGTTTCATTCTTGAACATTGCTATAATCAGGGGTCATTTCGTAGAAAAGGAGTTGCAGGAGCTCATTAGCATAACTTATTTGCATATGCCTCAGCGCATGCTGGGGAAGGTGGGGTGGGGCACCCTGGAGGCCTTCCCCAGGCCCTGCGCCTTGGCGTGGGCCAGGGAAGGCGGGCCGGGGGGGCTCTGCAACTTACCTGGCTGCTTCTTGCTCTGACTGAGGGCTGCTGGGAGCAGGGGGTGGGGCTTGTTGCATGGACTCTTTACTGCCGGAGCTCTGCTCCTGTGCGCTCCTGCAGGAAATGACCCCTGGCTATAATGGAGTAGAAGTTAGGGTTACGGTTTACCTATTCAGTGAACAAGTCTGCGTTTTAAATACAAACCTCAGCTCGATTTCTTTCTCACGTTTTCAAGGAGGCCAGGGAACATGTCAAACACAGCATAGCATGGAAGCTCACATGAAGACAGAAAATAGTGTGCGAATTCCAGAGACCTTTTCTTGGCATGAATAAGCCCCAAAACACTGAGGCGCCTGCTTAAGGATCTCATGATGCACTGGAGCTTGATCATGTGTACGCACAGTGCTGTCAAGTTGGAACCAACTTGTGGCAACCTTGTAGGGTTTTCAAGGCAGGAGACATTCAGAGGTGCTTTACCACTGCCTGCCTCTGCATAGCGACCCCGGACTTCCTTAATGGTCTCCCATCCAAGTACCAATCAGGATAGGGTTGCCAGTTCTGGGTTGGGAAATACCTGGAGATTTTGGGGGTGGTGCCCGAGGAGGGTGGGTTTTGGGGAGAGGAGGGGATTCAGTGGGGTATAGTGCCACAGAGTCCAGCTTCCAACATGGCCATTTTCTCAATGGGAAATGATCTGTCGCCTGGAGATCAGCTAGGGTTGCCAAACCCCCCGGTTTGCCAGGGGTCCCCTATTTTTGGGAGGGGTTCTACCCGCCGCCGGCCAGATGGCCAGCGGGGGAAGCCCCGCCCCCAACACCCACAGCCACCCCTCTCTCTCCCTTTAAGTGTGTGGAACCCGTGTTTCCTCCCAAGCCCGATCTCCGCAAGCTTGCAGGGAAATGCCAGCTTCGTGCTCTTAAAAGGGAAACACGGCTGCTCTTAAAGGGGAAACGCTGGCTCCTGCATTTAAAAGGGAAACGCCGGCTCCTTTAAGTGCAGGGAACTGCCGTTTCTGGAGATCTGGTGCACGGGCGGGTGGTGGGGATGGACGTCCCCAACGTGACATCATCACGTCAGGGATGCCCTGCCCCCTCCAGGAACGCCCCCAAAGTCCCCCGCTAGGGGTGGAAGATGGACTTGGCAACCCTAATATCAGCTGTAATAGCAGATCTCCAGCCACCACCTGGAGGCTGGCAACCCTAAAATCAGGACCAACCCTGCTTAGCCTCCGAGATCTGACGAGACTGGGCTATCCAGGTCAGGGCGTTGATCCTACAATTACCTAATTTTTAAAAAACAAAAGAACAAAACAGAATCTACCACCACTTGTATGTGGGTTCACAAAAGTCTTTGCAGAGCCAAGCTTTCCCTTTCAAAAACAGCATCTCACACAAAAGACGCGCTGTGTGGGAAGGCCGACTTGCTCAGCATTTTAACACGGTGTTTAATGAAGAACCACTTGAGCACCGCCATGACCAACGTCATTTTTTATTAATTAATGGGTGATTTCAGACATGTTAAGTGAGTGACAAAATCGTGGCACTGTCCTGAAAATGTATAAACCCACCTTGTCTCTCCTGAGAAGCATTTGATGGGTTGGATTTTTGTTGGCGCATTCACACTTCTCATTAATAAGTGGGTGATAGTACCCCAAGGATAAAGGGCAGTTGATTTAATAGATAGAATGTTATTTTTTAATGTTCATTTAATTGAAGGCTAAATGGCTTCCCAGTCTACCAAACACAAAAGAATGACAGAGAACTCTGTGCCAGACATAAGAAAACACTTCAAAGTTCAATAGATATAATCAGAGTATCAGAAAATGAAAGAATGACTTGCTGGGACTTTCTTCAAAGTAAAAAAAAAAAGACACAAAAGTGGAAAACAACATTTTCTTTTCTCCCTCCTGCATTTTCTTTCCTTACCGTATTGTACTATTTTGTTTAATTCATTTATAACCCATACCCTCTCCCCACAGGGTTCTCAGGGCGGCTTACAACATTTTTAAAAAGGGCATTTAAAAATGCTATAAATGCAAATAAAAATAATAAATAGAACAATAAAACCAATTAAAATAATAAAATAACAAATTGCTTGGAGAATTAAAACAACTGGCCATCTCTCCAGTTCGTAACATTAGCCAAAAGCCACATGGCTTGCACAGTACCTTGGTTTGCTCTCATCATCATCAACTAGCCAAGTCTGATCGCCTCCCTGTCATTGTTACATCATCCCCGTTCACATATGTGATCTTCAGGGGGTGGGGATTGTCCATGTGACTTCTCACGAACAAGAAAGCCCAATAAAAGTTAGGTGAGGAGTACTGAGACAAATCAGGAGGACTAGTGGTAGTAGACAGACATCAGGGGCAGTATTCCCTTTAAGCTGAGTTAGTGTGAGTTAGCTCACAGGTTTTTAGCCTCCGGCTCACACATTTTTGTCTTCGCTCAGGAAGGATGGCTCCAGAGCAAACTAATTTATGCATTAGTCAAATCACCCACTCACAACTTTAATGCCAGTAGCTCACAAAGTTGCATTTTTGCTCACAAGGCTCTGCAGCCTAGAGGGAACATTGATCAGGGGTGTGTGTGTAAATATTTGTACATGGATTAAAAAGAAACAAGCCCTACCCTCAAGCTTACCCTCTAATACTTATATAATGAAAAAATCTCTACATAGAACTCTGATGCTGTTGTTTTAAATCAAAGTAACAAAACAGATCTTTAATAAACAGTTTAAGATGGAACATAAAACTTAAAAGTACACCTCCCCATAAGAACCTCCCTTTAGTGCTTCTGGTGTCTGATGGAGGCCTGTTCCAAAGACCAGAGTCGGCTGATACTCAGTCAGATGACACGAGGGACAGGGCTCTCTAGGCCAGTGGTTCCCAAACTTATTTGGCCTGCTGCCCCCTTTTCAGAAAAAAAAATTACTCAGCGCCCCCCTGGAAATCTACCTTCAAGACGTGGACAAAAAGATGCAGTGATAAATTTGCACATAGTAAAGAAAGATGTTGTAAATGAGACACTTTGAAGCTCGAAATCATACAAGTATTTTATAAAATCAACCACAGTAACATTTGCATACACACAGAAAATTAAGAGAACAAAGGATAACATTAAAATAAAAATCACAAATAATATTTTTAAAATCCTAATGAGAAGGATGAACTTGGTGCGCTGCTATCAATTTATTAATGTTTGGCTCTATTTTTGTCAGCAGCAATCTTTAAATCACCGCGATTAGCTATTTACAGTTGGTTTCTTTTTTTTTAGTTAACAGGTTTGTGACCGCACTGAACCCACATTCCACTAAATATGTTGCAGGAAATGCAATTAGAAACTTTTTTACTATAACCCATAATCCAGGATAAAGTGTAGGTATCTGGTTTTGCAGCCAGAACTGTCGGCCAGAGTTTTAAAACCAAAGGAAATGAAGCTGCTCTCGCCCTACCTGCACAACAGAGATCAGAAAAGCACCACAAGACAGAGATACAAAAGCCCTGGCCTAAAACTGGGAAACACGCTCTGAGAGCTGACTAAAACAAACCCCAGTCCTCCCCACCAGCCAAAAAACCAAAAAGATTAACCACAGAACACAACAAAACAGCGCCACCACAGCAAGGCCCCACCCCCAGCAAAAACAGAACTGTCTGACAAACCACAGCACAGAAGCAAGGCCCACACACCCCCCCACACCAGTACCCTCCCAAGCAACCAAAAGGAATAAAACAGAACTTTTAAAAACAAGACCTTCACAATTCACAATGGAAAACCACAACAGAACAACATCAGAGCACTATCAGGGACAACAAGCACACAACACCGAACTCACAAACAGCAGCTGCCCCCCCAGCTCACCAAAACACACAAAGGAAACAGCAGTGCAGTTAGGGTTCCCAAATGTGCCCGGGAGGCGGGGAACCCCCCGCTTCGGAGCCCCCGAGTTCCGCCCCGGAGGAATCCAGGCCCGGGGGAAACCCCACCCCCAAAGCTGCGTCAGCGGAGGTGACGCAGTCACGTCGCTGACGTTGGGGGCGTGGCTGAGCTCGTCGGGGGGGGAACCATATGTTCCCCCCTGACGAGCTCGGCCACGCCCCCAATGTCAGCGACATCTGACGTCACTTCCGGTGATGTCGCAGCGGCGCGAGCGCGCTTCGCACGCGCTCGCAAGGACAACAGACGAACTCCCGGCCGGGACGGAGCCTCCCCCGCTGGTGAGTTCAAAGGATTTGGCAACCCTAAGTGCAGTCTCAATAAATATATTTAAAAACCAACCAGACAATTACAATATTTAAACAACAACCAATAACAAAAGTTGAATCACAACATTAAAAACATTGGGCAAACCGCCCACCACACCAATAAGCAACTACTACAGTTAGTTTAAAAAAACAACAACAATCCAACAGAAATACTTTAAAATGCAAACCAAACTGTCACCAATTTTTTTTACTTTAAAAGATTAAGCCACAGAACACAACACAGAACAGCTACAATTAATTTAAAACAATCCTACAGCAATACCTTTAAATGTAAAACAAACTTTTAAAACTTCCCCCCCACATTATTAACTGTAAGAGAGTAAGGCTTAGCCAACCCCCACCCCACACGCAACAGAACCCTAACCCAAAGCCACCCCAAGCAGACTGCCCAACCTAAAGTAAAGGAACACTAATTTAAAAGGTCCTTTTACTAATATCCTCCCTTAAAAAAATATTATTTCCCCCAAATCTTACCTTTTAGATGCCTTCTTCAGTCCAGGTAGGGTCCACCACCAGCCAGCAAGGCAGGCACAGAGCAGCAGCAGCAGCTTAAGGCCAGAGGCCAACAGCAGCCACCACACAATAGCCCGGCAGTAACACCAGCCCTAGAAGGGTGCACAGGCATTTGCAATTTGCAAATAATTTGCAATTTGCAAATAAAAGTTAGGTGAGGAGTGCTGAGGCAAATCAGGAGGAGTAATGGTAGTAGACAGACATCAGGGGTGTGTGTAAAAATTTGCAAATGCCTGGCTGTGATTGGCTGTGGGGACCAGTGTTCCCTCTAAACTGAGTTAGTGTAAGCTAGCTCACAGTTTTTTAGCCTCCAGGCCCCCCCCCCCCCCCCCCCGATCCCAGGGAAGACCAGGAGAAGGCAGGAAAAGGCTGCTTTAGATAAGTTCTGGACTCTTTTTTCTTTACGCTTCCACCGCCCCCTTATTTTTATTCAACGCCCCCCAATTGCACCCAAGGTTCCTACCGCCCACCTGGATCGTTCCCGTGCCCCCCAGGGGGCGGTATTGCCCACTTTGGGAACCAGTGCTCTTGGCAGTGGCACCCTTGTTTTCTGAACTGCACAGATGGATATACTCATGCAGGTGAGGAAGTGAATCCTCCCATACAGGACCACCACTGACCAATGTTCCCTCTAAGCTGTAGAGTCCTGTGAGCAAAACTCCTACTTTGTGAGCTCCTGGCATTGAAGTTGTGAGTGAGCGATTTGGCTGCTGCATAAATGAGTTTGCTCTGGAGCCCTCCTTCCTGAGCCAAGACTAAAATGTGTGAGCTGGAGGCTAAAAAACTGCATACATTAGTTTGCTCTGGAGCCACATCCTTCCTGAGCCAAGACAAAAATGTGTGAGCCGGAGGCTTAAAAACTGTGAGCGAGCTCACACTAACTCAGCTTAGAGGGAACACTGCCACTGCCACTAGAGGTCTCCAACACGGTCCCTGTGTCGGGTTGCCAGGTCCGCTCGTCATGCCAGTGGGGGAGGGACTTTCCGGGAGTGGGGAGGGCGTTGCAACTTTCCTGTGTAAACTGGAAGTGACGTAGGCACATCAGGGACGTTCGGGGGTGATGTTCTGGGTTTGGGGCAAAACTCAATGGTAGAGTTCACTTTAAATCATAGAGTTTTGTCGCAAAACCAAAACCCCTTTATGTCCCCGGTGTGCCTGCATCACTTCTGGTTTTCTGAGTTTCTGCCGGTAAGAGGGGGTGATGGGGGGGAGAGGAGCAACTGAAACTGGGAGACCCCTGCCTGCACCGGGGGGTCTGGCAACCATGCCCCCATGGGTACTGTGGTGCCTCCCACCTTTCCTGGAGCCCAACAAGTGTTTTTAGAAAGTGGGTGAGGCGGGGGGGGGGATTTCCTCTGGCAAGGCTTCTGATTGGCTGTGCAGATTTTTAAAAAGGTTTTCCTTGCACATGTAAGTTCATACCCAGAATAAAACTTTGTCGGACCAACATGGCTACCCCCATCATGCTCCCTCTAAGCTGTGGAGTCCTGTGAGCAAAAATTCTGCTTTGGGAACTCCTGGCATTAAAGTTGGGAGCCAGTCATTTGTCTTGCTGCATAAACTAGTCTGCTCTGGAGCCCTCCTTCTTGAGCGAAGACAAAAATGTGTGAGACGGAGGTTAAAAAACTGTGAGCTAGCTCACACGAACTCAGCTTAGAGGGAATGCTGGCTACCACACCTGACTCTACCACAGCACAAAGTAAGCTGCAGTAGTCTAGGGCTGCCAGCTCTGGTTTGGGAAGTACCTGGAGATTTGGGGGGGTTGAGCCTGAGGAGGGTGGGGTTTGGGGATCAGCGAGACCCCTGCAGAGTCTAATGCCATGGAGACCACCCTCCAAGGCAGCCATGTTCTCCGAGGGAAGTGGTCTTGGTTGTCTGAAGATCAACTGTAATAGCATTAGATCTTTGGGCCCCACATGGAGGTTGGCAACCCTGTGCAGCCGCCGTTTGCTGGCTGCACTCACCACACTGTGCCTGCATATTCCACCATCATTACGCCATCATCATTATGTCACCATCGTCACCATCTTTCTATCTACGCCCCCCTCAGTAGTCCCGCAAATTGACCATCTTCAGAGCGGGAACTATTGGGGGTGCGAGACGTGCCTGGCAGAGGTCAGCGCTGTATGGACGTATATTGTTGCTGCTATATTTATTGTTATTACCGTGGCTTGTTGCTAATAATTTTAGAATCCCATCTTGAACTTTTATAGTTAAATAATTTTGGAGCACCGTAAAGTAAATTTTAGTGAAATTGTATTTATTGTATTTTATATGATTCTGTACTTTTTTAATGTTTTAACTTGGGCATTCGTGCCCCTTGTGAGCCACCCTGAGCCTTCGGGGAGGGTGGGGTATAAATTTAAAGATAAATAAATAAAATAAATAAAATATTCAAAAAGGCTGGGGGGCTCTGACTGACACACCACCAAAGCTGACCCCTAATCTATGTAGCTCCTCCCCCAGAAAACACTTCCTCTGCTCCTCTTCCTGGATACAGCTTTTAGGAGTCACCCCACAGAGCTACTATCTTTCCGATATACTCAGGGTCAGTGTTCCCGCTAAGCTGAGATAGTGTGAGCCAGCTCACCGTTTTTTAGCCTCTGGCTCACACATTTTTACCTGAGCTCAGGAAGGAGGGCTCCAGAGCAAACTAATTTACGCAGTAGCCAAATCGCCTGCTCACAACTCTAATAGAATTTTTGCTCACAGGACTCCACAGCTTAGAGGGAGCATTGCTCAGGGTAGAGATTCTTTGTCAAAACCCAATTGCTACATTAAGCAGCGGTGACCTGCTTTCAGTTATGGTCTCTGGATTTAAAAGCCTACTGCACGAAACTCTTGATGCTACTCGGAGGGAGGGGGGGTTTACAATGCCACAGTAAATTAGAGAGCCTCTAGGAAAGAGCTTGAGAAACGCAGCAAATTATTCATAACCAATTATGGAGAATCCATTAGAACTGCGGATTGGAATTGTTACCCCAGAGAGAGGGTGCTTCTAACCCATAACCTTGTTAATGGATACCTTCTGAACAGATCGGGGTGGGTGGGGTGGGGTGGGAGGGAAAACTACACAAAGTCCTCGCTGCTGCATTGTGATTACTGAATAAATGGCCTTTTATAGTATCACAGAGCTAAACAATCTTATGGGATTCCCAAGGCCTCTTTCTTGTTCGGCTCTTAAACCAACAACTTTTTTTTTTAATGGAGGAGGTTTGATCAGTTCCGTGCTTTTTTAAAAAATGGTCTGCTGTTAATAAGATTACTGCTAGTTGGGGGAGGGAATGCTGCCGGAAGGTATAAAAGCTCAGCAACCCCAGAATATTCTCTGCTTTTCTACTAAAAAGAAATCATTCAGGCTGTTCTGTCCTCTTGTGGCAGGATGCTGGAGCCAGAGAAGAGCGACTCCCATGCGAGGAACTGGCTAACTACACTTTAACAATAGGACTACAATCCCTTTCTGGGCAACAGTGGGGCCTGGATCAACTTTGCTAGTTTGGAGAACTGGAAAGAAAGCCCTATTATTTATTTAGAAAATACATATCAACTGTTGGGTGATAGTGAGATATTGAAAAATGGTATTTAGCAGAGATAAGATAGTCCAGCAGAGCCAAAGTAAAATAATTCAGACGGAGAGTCCATGTGTGATTAAAATATAAAGTTTTTACTAACTGGGATGAAAATAACAACAGAGCAAAATCTACTACATCCTTACTCTACAAAGACAAAACTAGAAGAGAGAGATTATGGCTGCTCTTCTTCTTCTTCAGAACACCAAACAAAGACGGGAAGAGAAGCCATAAAATGGTAATGCACCTTGACACTTTAGTCCCAATGAAATTCCTAAATCAGGGAGAAAATTCCCAGGCATCCTACATCTAAAGAACATTGGTTACATGAGAAACATGTGACTTCCGGTGAGTAACATAAACAAACATTTAACCCCAGATATACTGAGTGTTTTCAACTCGTAATACCCAACACCATCCCTTCTCTTGAAGCCTGCCCTAGAGGCCTCACAGAGTCTTTACAGACAAACTAGGTAGTCACAAGAAGCTAGTCAATATGAAGCAGTCAATCCAACAAGGCTCCCGGCTACAACTGAGACTTAAATAGACCTAGAGGGAAGCATTTCCCCACCCACCCACCGATTCTGAGTGCAACTTCTGGGTCCTCATCCTCTAACAACTGATCAAAACTCTCCATTACAAAATAAAAAAGTAGATTAATTAGAGGAGGGCCAGAGCACACCAAGCTTATCATCTGACCGCAGCCTCAGTGGAGTACAGCCCTGTAGAATCCACCCTCCAAAGCAGCCACTTTCTCCAGGGGAACTGATCTCTGGAGTCTGGAGATCAGTTGTACCTCTGGGAGATCTCCAGGCCCCACCTGGACACTGGCAACCCTTCCTAACCCCAGAAGCAGCACTTCATAGAGATTAATGAGCCATGGGGGGGCGGGCAGGGTGTGGAGTCAAGATCCAAGCCAATATTTATTTATTTATTTATTTTGGGATTTGTATCCCGCCCTACCCAGTGGCTCAGGGCGGCTAACAGACAGGGTTTAAAAGTTTAGAACAATAAAACAATGTTACATACATAATAAAATTTGGTGCTGCAATAGTCTACATAAAAATAGCCAAGATGCGCAACAGTTCACATTGGCAGCCAGTTTTCTTAACAGCATGAGTGCCAGGAGTGATATTTCCCCAGCTCAGTCGGGCGACATCTACCCCCCCCCCCCCGAGGTAGATGGATGGTAGAATCCCGGTGGTGGAATAGCAGCGGCGGCTCCTACTCGAAGGCCTGGCGGAAGAGCTCCGTCTTACAGGCCCTGCGGAACTGTACAAGGTCCCGCAGGGCCCGGAGCCCTGAGCATTTGCCCCTGTGCTTCACCGGCCCTGTCCTCTTAGCATGGAAAATGTGAACAAATCAGCATCTGTTTGAGCCTCAGAAGCCGCCCAGCACCTGTGGCAAGAGAACAGTTTGGCTCACGCTGGAAAGTCTGACTACCAGGGATAGCAATTAGCCGCAGCCGTTTTCATATATAATAGCCTCACCTTGTCATTACTCAGTATTATTATTGCTCAATGGCTTCTCTGTTTGATGGCCTGTTAATACTCTGGACAATTAGCGAGGAACATGCAGCCACAGGGGAGGGAGTTGGTGAAATAGCTTTGCAGGCTCTTCTGTACTTGGGGAAAGGGCAGACGGAGGTAGTCAGAGAAACAGCAGGTGCAAAATCTGTCCAAGACTGTCCCAAAATAGGGATTGGTGCCGTTTCAGTCCCCAAATCTGCAATGTGATTTCAAATCTTAATTTTTGCGCCAGTTTCTTGATCTCTCCCCCCCCCCCATAAAGTGCACTTAATTGTCAACAGCACATCAACAAACCAGGTTTCTACATGGTGTAAAAGGTAAAGGTTCCCTTGCTCGAAAGCCAGTCAAGTCCGACTCTAGGGTTGCGGTGCTCATCTCCGTTTCAAAGCCGAAGAGCCAGCGCTGTCCAAAGATGTTTCCGTGCTCGTGTGGCCGGCATGACTAAACACCAAGGCGCACGGAACGCTGTTACCTTCCCACCAAAGTGGTACCTATTTATCTACCTGCAATGTCTTGCTTTCGAACTGCTAGGTTGGCAGGAGCTGGAACTAGAGACGGGAGCTCACTCCGTCATGCGGCACCCGGGTCTCGAACTGCTGAACTACCGACCTTCCACAGCCTGCAGTTCAGCGTCTTAACCACATGAGCCACCGCAGCTCCAGTCTACATGATGAGTATATGTCAAAAAAGATGTATAAGAACCATGCAGTGGGTGAACACAGTATAAGCAAAACGACACAAGTATCAGTGGAAAGAGAACTGAAATCACTGGCAACATTGTAAACAAATATATAAGGGTCGGTTTGCATGAGACAGAGTTCACGGGGCAGGGAACTCAGACCCAAATTGTGAACTCAGTGTCACAGTCACAGGTAACGTGCGTGTTTTCTGCCTCGTTGCGTCTTAACCACTTGAGCCACTGCAGCTCCAGTCTACATGATGAGTATATGTCAAAAAAGATGTATAAGAACCATGCAGTGGGTGAACACAGTATAAGCAAAACGACACAAGTATCAGTGGAAAGAGAACTGAAATCACTGGCAACATTGTAAACAAATATATAAGGGTCGGTTTGCATGAGACAGAGTTCACGGGGCAGGGAACTCAGACCCAAATTGTGAACTCAGTGTCACAGTCACAGGTAACGTGCTGTGCCCAATTGACATGAGATGGCAACCATACACATAGGACACATTGTAGAGACCCACATCCTCCCAGTGCACGTGGATCATGGGCTCCCATTTTGCATGAACATCTGCAGAGGGCTTTATCCTTGAGGTAAGAGGCATGACCAGCAGTGTTCCCTCTAAGCTGACTTAGTGTGAGCGAGCTCACAGATTTTTAGCTCCTGGCTCACACATTTTTGTCTTAGCTCAGGAAGGGATGGCTCCGGAGCAAACTAATCTATGCAGTAGCCAAATCGCTCGCTCACGGCTTTAATGCCAGTAGCTCACAAAGTAGGATTTTTGCTCACAGGGCTCCACAGCTTAGAGGGAGCATTGATGAGTCTCTTCAGTGACCAGCCAGGTGCTAACCTGTCCTCAAAAGGCAGCCATTTCCTCCAATTTTGCCAAACTCCAGGTGGTGCCTGCTCTCCCAGAATTACAACTGATTCTCAGACCCCAGAGATCAGTTCCCCTGGAGAAAATGGCTGCTTTGTAGGGTGGATTCTAAAATTCATATTTTCTCTGCTGAGCTCTCTTTGCTCTCCAACCTCTCCACGGTCCACTCCCAAATCTCCAAGAATTACCCAACCCAGATCTGACAACCCTACCTATGCCCGCTCCATTCACCATAGGCTCCATTCTCTAATATGCCAGGTGCTGCCCTTTAACTCCCAGGCTCCGCCCCCTTCATCTCCAAGTATGAGCCTCAAGTGACCTGATGACTTCAGAGAGGCAGCTGAAACCATAGCACAGGCTGCCCAACAACCAGCTTTAATATTTTAATGGGTTCCTCAGTATAGCTGCTTTCCGTTCACAAACACGCAGTTCATTTTTTCACTGTTTTCTGTTTCTCTGCACTGAATTTTGCTTGTCAAAGGTATACATTTCCCCATGTTTTTTTGTATCAGTAAACAGTGTTACATGAGTCTATAAATGACACACAATATATCTAAGGGCTGTACAAACTGCACATAAGAAATCGTACAGCACACACGCACAAAATTGCTGCCTGCAGCTTCTAAATTTAGCAGAGAAAATTGGAGGAACTGCAACTGTTGACAAAATAAGAGCAGGTATAGAAAGAATCTAGGGAGCCTTCCCAGTGAGGAACTCCTGTGCAAAGATTTCAAGAGACCTCAAACGTTCTGCCTGCCCCTCTCAAAGATCCTTTGCATGCTTTGCCAACGTAGGAAACCTCCAGACTCAGGTTGGAATTTCACTTCAAGCAAAATTTGGGGCAACTCTGACAGATGTCTTAGTTAGTGGGGAGGAGGCTCCAGTATTAAGTCCGAACTGGTCCCCAGGTGGAAAACCAGAGGTGCCATCCAATGCTCCCTCTAAGCTGTGGAGTCTTGTGAGCAGATATTCCACGTTGTGAGCTCCTGGCATTAAAATTGTGAGCCAGCGATTTGGCTGCTGCATAAATTGGTTTGCTCTGGAGCCATCCTGCCTGAGTGAAGACAAAAATGTGCGAGCCAGAGGCTAAAAAACTGTGAGCTAGCTCACACTAACTCAGCTTAGAGGTAACACTGGTGCCATCCCTTTCTCCTGCTGGTCAGCCAAACCGACACACATCTTCAGGCAACAATTTTCACATATCCGGTTGTGGAGAAAGGCTGAGAGGCCAACCATGGCGATTCATTCTGTAACAACACCGAACTTGCCCACCTGCCAATTTTTTTCTAGATGGGTGGTACAGGAAGCGTCACCTCTAATCTCTGAGAACAATTGGTGTGCCTAGATTTAACGGTGTTGCCCTTCTTCCCTTCCAGACAGGCTCCAGCTAAGTCAAAGTGGCAACTCCCTCTAATTATATCTACTTTCTGCCTTTCTCTGCTGTCTTCAGCTGTGAAGGATGAGAGAGAGACAAAAACAAAACATGGGGGGGGGGGAGAGACCAAAACAGAGAATCTGGATTGTTTTCACACTTGGGTATCCAACAGAGCATCTAAAACAAAACAGGCATGACGTGTGCTTGCCAGAGGCCTCCTTAGAGAAGGGCCGTTCCCTGCTCTCGATCGGGCATTCAGGCACTGAGTCAAGAGTGTCTGTAAGGTTGTGAGTGGTGAGTTGGGAAGTTCCTGGTGATCTGGGGGCAGAGCCTGGGGAAGGAAGATTTTGGGGAGGGGCAGGAGCTCAGCAGGGGTGTGAAGCCCCCAGGCCCCCCGCTCTCTGGGCCACCTGGAGGACTCCCCACCGCCACCCCTTCCCCATGTATTTTGTGATGTTAATGCCCCCTGACTTATTTAAAGGCCCCCAGAATTACAAAATCCTGGCTACAGGCCTGGCATTGGGCCATGCCGACACAGCCATCTACCATTACCAGAGCAACCTTCCGATCCCCCTCTGGACTCTGGCATCATGCTCTTGGAGGACCTGCCAGAACTGCCTCTGGCTGCTGCAGATGTAGCAGCCCACTGCGCCAAGGATCGTGTACTCTCCCGTGTACGCAACTGGGTGTGGAAGGGATGGCCTACTGGCTGTCAAAATGTGGAGTTCCAGGCTTTCGGCTCAAGGCAGCATGAACTTTCGGCCTGCACAGAGTGTTTGCTGTGGGAAAGTCGCGTCGTCATTCCTCCCAAGCTGTGGTTGTGAGCGTTGGAGGCTCTGCACACTGGACATCCGAGGATCATCTGAATGAAGGCATAGGCCTGCAGCTATGTCAGGTGGCCAGGGCTAGACAAGGTCATTGATGACTGGGTACACTCATGCCGGGTCTGTCAGGAGCCCAGACCCAAGATGCCGCAAACTCCCATTCACTCCTGGGAATCTCCATGCGCTCCGTGGTCAAGGCTGCACATTGATTTCGCTAGACCCCTTCAGGGGCAGATCTTCTTCATTGTTGCCGATGCCTTCTTGAAGTGGCTCAAGGTAGTTCCTGTGTCGCCTATGACCTCCACCAGTGTTATCAGGGCCCTTCGACACCTCTTCTCCACCCATGGGTTGCCAGATGCAGTTGTCTTGGACAACGGCACACAATTCATGCCATAGGAATTCCAGATATTCCTTGAGAGCAACGTCATCAGACACATCTCTTCAGCGCCCTTCCACCCTTCAACAAATGGACAGGCAGAACATATGGTAAGGTCCACCAAGGACTCACTCCACAGATTGGGCCAGGGGGACTTGGGACGGCGGCTGACCAATTTCTTGTTGTACCAGTACATTACCCCCCACTCCACCAATGGATGAAGCCCTGTGGAGCTCTTGATGGGGTGGTGACTGACAACCCTGCTTATCGCCTCCACCCTGACTTAGCCCTGGACACCCAGCTGGAGGTTTCAAGACTGCCACAGAAGTTCCAGCCAGGCAATCTTGTATTCACCTGGAACTATGGGGAAGGGCCGATCTGGGTCCCAGCTTACATGCTCAGGGTGACCAGGCTGGTTTCCTACGAGGTGGCTGATGCTGCTGGCAGGATACTCAGGAGACACATTGACCAGTTACAGCAGTGTTGGCCAGAGCTGACACAAGGACAGGACAGAGACGATGCACCCGGCACCGCTGGCACAGGACTTTTCCTGGAGCAACCACGGACTGAAACAGGGACTGAGGCTGAGCCAAGCAGAGATGGTCGAGCAGTGCCGAGCAGTCCAGAAACTTTGTCGGTTCCAGGTAGTTCCTCCACTCCTGCTAGCAGGGTAGAGCCCACTGAACACCGGGGCACCCATCAGTGGGGCTTCTACAACAGAAGGTTTGTGCAAGTCACAGTGAGTATGCCATCCCCCTGCATACTGTAGAAACTTTGTTTGCAATGGGTTATAGCAAAGTTAGGGGCCGGGCTGTTATGTACTGGTGGAGCTTGGGTCTGAGCAAGGCTCCAAAAGCCTTCAAGACTATTGGTTGTATTACCGGTAACAGCCAATCATATTTGTTGATTATGACCCAATAGCTGCACTGTCATTAGTTACATTGTAGATGGTTCATATACTTAGTATTGGTTGTTGTTTAAGGTGGGTGTGGTTTTTACAAGTATAAATTGGCTCCTGTTGAGCCTGTGTTTTTGGTTCAGAAGTTCAATGAAGAAGCATGTTGTTACGAAAAGAGCTGCCTCGTCTCAATACTTAATACCAGGGATCTGATTTGTGTTTGTCTGTGCCCTCTGTGGCAAATGACCTGGAGCAGCAGACAGGAGTCTGAAACCGTAGTGTTGCTTCTCAGTTCCTGCATAGCAACAGTCACTCAGGTAGCTGATTGGTTCCCCTGACCTGACCTGCCCTGGCCACAAATACTTTTGGGTTAAGGTCTGAGACTCTTGCCCTGGGCAACACCTGCATTACCTCCTTGTTGTAAGGCTTTCCAGACCTCTGCCCTGGTCAACTTTACCCGCTAATCCCCAACTTCTCTCTATTAAAGAGGGACAGGTGGGGGATTCATGAGAACTCAAAGAAGAGAAGAAATCTAATGACTCAATAGATAGGAGTGCAGTTCAGGGCTTTCAGCTTCTAGTTGTCATCTTTTAGCCTGGGCATTACACATGCTGCAGAGTGGAAGCACAAAAATGTGTGCTGAAAATGGCTTCCTAAGAGTTGCAGCTTTATCTAATTGATAAAACAGTGCGTTTCTGTAATGTATTCAGCCGGACATGCCCGGACTTGCCCGGGCTGGCCAGGCACAATTCCTATGTAAGCTTCAGTCGAAAGACAAAGGATCCAAAGGATCCTAGCCGGCCCAATCAAAAGGGCTAGCTTCCCAGCCGGGAGACCAATGGTCGCCCGGTTACTGTAAATAGCCTATCGGGAGTAGGGTGTGTGTTTAGGTGTGCTTGGTGGTGGGTTTTCTGAACGCATATAAACCGGCCTGCGAGCTGGTCAGTTGTCTTTGTCCTGAACTAAATAAAGGTATGCTTAGCTGAAATCACTCTCCGTCTGCATACTTTTCAGTTTCTTACGGCAGCAAAGGTATGTTTTAAAGCCCGGAGGCAATGCCTGGTGAATACACAGAAGCCACCGAGGAGGTTAATCCAGATTCATAGTGATTGGTGGGGAAAGAGGGAAGTGTCAAACTCGCTTTACATTTTATTGCTCACTTGCCATTGAAGTCGGAAGGGGGAACAGGAGAGTGTGAATTCTTGAATGCTTTCGCTTTCAGATGCTTTGAAGTAGATTGTTGCTTATCATGTCTGGGAACATCCACCGGCCTTGAGTCTCAGCTTACACCGCCTGGCTTTTGTCTACGTGTTGGGGGGATGTCACCAAGGTGGGAACACAGAGCCATTGGTTTGGGTGGGTGGAATACCTGGAAGTTATTGGCTTGTAATCTTTTAGGGTCCCTGTTTGAACCCTGTATATCTATTGCTTTCCTGCCTCCATTTTCAGTTCTCACACAGCCAACATGCAGGCTGGATCCTATCAGTGTCTCAATAAACTTTTCATTCTTCTGAATGAGTGTTGTTGGGAACTGATTTCTCCAAGAGTCTGACAGGAAGGAGCTTTGGGGGCAGGGACATGTTAACTGGTCTTGCTCCAGTACCACAGTGTCACTTCTAGTGTGAACCCGGAGATGACATCATTGATTGGGGCAACACTCTTGGATTTCCCAAAACACTGTGGTTTTACTATAGAGTTCCAGTGGAATCCTAGAGTGTTACCCTGCGATGATGAAATAACTTCCAGGTTCGTACAGGAAGAGACAATGAGGCATCACAGCAATGCTGATCCCTCCCCCATTTATGTAGGCAGCAAGTGTGGGGTCTCCTGCTGGAACAGGAGACCATGCCATCCTAGGGACGTGTTATCAGTACACCACGTACCTCCAATTTCCCTGTGATTTGCAGAAACAAAATCAACTATGTGCAACGATCAAAACCTCAGGAAGGAGAGAAGGAAATAATGAAACAAGGAACAACAAACAAAGAAAGGGGAAAGGACAAAAATGATGCAAGAAAATTGGAATACAGGGAGGGAAAATGATAGTGAAAGAAAAACATAGGGTTGCCAGGTCCTGACTGGCCACCGGCGAGGTATGGGGGGCCCTGTACAGTTGTCAGATCCAGGTTGGGAAACACTTGGAAATTTGGGGATGGAGGCTGGAAAGGACAGGAACCTCAGTAGGGTACAATACCACAGAATCCACCCTCCAAAGCATCCATTTTCTGCAGGGGAACTGATCTCTGGAGCTGAGTTGTAATTCCAGGGGGTCCCCGGGTCTAGAAGGAAGGATAATGAAAGAAATTGACAGTGTGCTTCATTTCCTGTTTATTTTCACCTTTCCCCTCTCATCCCTGTACTTCTAAGAAATGACCCAGCTCCTTATTAACTCCCATTTGCCCAGCTGCACAGAATCTCGGTTCCCATCACTTTCCCCATTGTACAACATCTGCCCAGCTGCACATTCAAACAAAAACCCTGCTGCCACAAGTGAAAATTCTTCTGTTTCCTTAGAATGACGGGTTACACAAGGCACAGGGAAGCACTGGTCCCCCGAGAAAAGGAGCTGGCCTCAGGTCAGCCAATGAATCAGTGGCAGAGCAAACATGTACATGTGCAGCCTCCATGTTCGAGTCAGGTGGATGTCTTAGTGGAGGATGGCAACATATTCCAAAGCATTTGGTTGATGCTGTGGGGAAGGGGGGGGGGACAGTAATATTAATAGGTTTAGTCAAAAGCTTTTAACGCTCGCTAAGATGAATTAGCAGCTAGCGGATGATTAGAGGAAACGATGGGCTTACAGGCATATTCTGAGGAGAGGATTTAGGTGAAGAGCCGCCACTGAATCCCTTGAGTGTCCATGCAATTCAGAAGCCTCTTGGATAGGGACAGAAGGGTTTTAAAATATTGCCTTCTTCGTCAGACGTAGCTGTCCAAAACAAAAATTAAAGGTATCACAGGAGAAATATATATATATATTTTAAAAATCCTTGCATGTAGAAATCCAGCATGTCAGGGAAAGGCCAGGCCAGGCCTCTGACATGCTACCTTTCTATGGGCAGAGACTTCATTTTTTTATGGAGTTCAGCCATGCGAGCCATCACATGCAGGCTGAAGCAGTGCAGTCCGGACTTACACATACTGCCTCCATGAGAATGGAGAAGGAAGACAGAGAGGGAGCTGTATTTCCAAAAGGCACAATCTACTGTGCCACTGTCTTGCATAAACGAATGGGAGCTACACAAGGGCATGGCCTCGTCAATTAAAATTGGCACACACCACACACTAGCAAATCGATGAGAGTGAAGGCTCGGCTCCTTTCTCAATCCAACGAACAGTTTTGGATTCCGCTCACTGCACTCTGACAAAACTTGTGTCTCTTCTTGTCCTGGGACTAGCTGTGATAAACCAGCTTTGCAAGTGGGATTCAGTCAGAACTGAGGAAAAGGCAACTGGGGTGGGTACGTACTGGCAAGTTCCCAGATGTTACTAACCCTCCCTGACCTTTGGGTCAATCTTGTAACTGGTTTTAAAACCTTTGCTGTAGTTGTTTGCCAGTCAGGTAAAGGATGAACTTAGACATATGCATTTGCTGCTGAAAAAAGAAAGACAAACATGAGGAGAGAATCATCACTGACGGTTCAACCTGCATTTCAGTTGTTTGTTGTTGTTCAGTCGCACAGTTGAGTCCGACTCTTCGTGACCCCATGGACTAGCTCCCACCAGGCCTTCCGGTCTTCCGCCGTCCTCTGAAGTTTGCTCAACTTCATGTTCGTTGCATCTGTGACACTGCCTAACCATCTCTTCCTTTGCCGTCCCCGTCTTCTTTGACCTTCAATCTTTCCCAGCATCACGGTCTTCTCCAGTGAGTGCTCCCTTCTCATTGGGTGGCCAAAGTATTTGAGCTTCAGTTTCATTATCTGGCCTTCCAGGAAACAGTCAGGGTTGATTTCTTTTAGGATCGACTGATTTGTTCTTCTTGCAGTCCAAGGAACTCTCAAGAGTCTTCTCCAGCACCATAGTTCAAAAGAATCTATTCTTCGGCGCTCGGCCTTCCTTATAGTCCAACTCTCGCAGCCATTCATGACTACTGGGAATACCATTGCTTTGACCATGCGGACTTTTGTTGGCAGGGTGATGTCTCTACTTTTTATCATGCTGTTTAGGTTCGCCATCGCTTTCCTCCCAAGGAGCAGGCGTCTTTTAATTTCATGGCTGTTGTCATAGTCTGCGGTGATGTGATTTGAGTTGTTAGTTGGTGTGTATGTCTGCTATTGCTGTTCCCACATAGCACAGTGTGTATTCTCCCCAAATTATTAAGCCAATACAAGGAATGCAGTCCTGATTTTTCATAATACGAATCTGCAAATGATACTAACCTATCATGTCCTCGAGTCTGATTTTCCCTCTGTAAACCAGATTTAAATAATAATAATATTTTTATTATTACTTTCAAACTACAAACGAGGTTGTTCCGCCATGCTGAAGCCACAATCTGAGTGGCTCCGCCCAGTCCCCCCCCCCCGAGCAGTCTCCTGTTCCCTCCCTTGCACTGGTTGCTCGCGGGCCGCACAAGAGCCCTGGATGGGCCAGTTCCGGCCCCCAGGCCTTGTGTTTGACACCCCTGGTCTACACATGATAATGGGCCAAATAATGGATCCCCAGGATCGTTGGATTTTGCCCTACTACTGGTGGATGTTATTTTGAATTGCTGCCTGAAGTATCAAACTGTCTAAAGTCAGTTGTTTGGGAAGACAGGTGTAGAGCTGCTTCTGTAATGGTACTCCTCAGTACTGAGAACCATCCCTTTTTTCCTGGGTCCAGATCTTCATGTGCCGGCCCACCCCACTCAAGCCCTCGGAAACAGCCTAATGAGGATCTGCAGAGAGAGTGGACGAGAATTGGTGGAAATTGACACAACATACACACACATCTCAGTTTTGTGTAGTGGTTAGGAGCATGAACTCTAACCTGAGAGAACCGGGTTTGATTCCCCACTTCTCCACATGCAGCTGCTGCTGTGACCCTGGGTCATTCACAAGTTCTTTCAGAGCTGTTATCTCAAGAGCAGTCCTCTCAGAGCTCTCTCAGTCCCACTTACCTCGCAGGGTGTCTGTGGTGGGGGAGGGGAAGGGAAAGGAGATTGTAAGCTGCTCTGAGACTCCTTCGGGTAGTGAAGGACAGGGTATAAATCCAATCTCTTCTTCTTCTTCTTACACACACACACACACACACACACTGGAACAGTGATCACTTCAATTTCATTTTTGCCTTTTCAAATATTGTCAACCTTAATGTCTCATGCCACAGAACTTTTACTGTCTCCTCTTTACATTTTGCTATTCTTGTTAGCAGATAATGTTACATTTTCATCCTACTGTAATATGCTTGGCAGGTAGAAGCAACCCTTTGAACTTCCATTTTAGAAAGCTGATACTTCAGGTTAATTAAATATCAATTGAACATTATGAGCTGCATTAAGATTTATTAATAGCACAGCAGATAAATCTCCTCGGAATTCAATTAACTGAAAAAATCACATCACAATATATGTGCATTTTTATTCCTATAGCACATAAAAACCTGGTAAATTATTAGTGAAGCATGCAGCAGTGAATTAACTAATGGTATTTAATGGCCAAAACAGAAGGGAATCGATATATGGCTGTCCTGTAGGGATACTAAAACACCGGGGGGGGGGGCACCTTTGGCAAATAAGTTGTACCTTGAAGCCAATTTTATGCAGTAGGTAAAGGTAAAGGTTCCCTTGCTCGAAAGTCAGTCGAATCTGACTCTAGGATTGTGGTGCTCATCTCCGTTTCAAAGCCGAAGAGCCAGCGCGGTCCGAAGACGTTTCCGTGGTCATATGGCCGGCATGACTAAACACCAAGGTGCACGGAACGCTGTTACCTTCCCACCGAAGTGGTACCTATTTATCTACTTGCAATGTCTTGCTTTCGAACTGCTAGGTTGGCAGGAGCTGGAACTAGAGACGGGAGCTCACTCCGTCATGCGGCAACTCGGGTCTCCAACTGCTGAAATACTGACTTTCCACAGCCTGCAGTTCAGCGTCTTAACCACTTGAGCCACCGCAGCTCCTTTTTATGTAGTAACTGAGGCTTATATGTTAACTTGTTTTCTCAGAGCACTGTATGTAAATCCTGCAAAGGAAGGACAGAAGCAAGCTGGCTTCTAGCCCTCATGAGGTAAGCTTGAAATTTCAGTAGCAACACATGCTAAAGACCAGTGCCACAATCCAACAGGAGGAACGTTGTGCACAGTTTGGGTGCCAAATGTATTGTCCCCTCTGAAACACCCAATCAAAATGCAGCCCCTGTCAAATTTTATATCCCATTGAAATTAATGGAAATTAATTAAAAATCTCCCAGAATTTCAACTGATCTCCAGATGACAAAGAAAATGGAGAATATGGATGCTTTGGAGGGTGGACTGTAAGAACATAAGAACATAAGAGATGCCAATGTTGGATCAGGCCAAAGGCCCATCCAGTCCAACACTCTATATAACACAGTGGCCAGAAATACCAGGTGCCATCAGGAGGTCCACCAGTGGGGCCAGGACACTAGGAGCCCTCCCACTGTTGACCCCCCCAAGCACCAAGATGACAGAGCATCACTTGCCCCAGAGCCCCTATCTATACCTTGTGGCTAATAGCCACTGATGGACCTCTGCTCCATATGCTTATCTAATTCCCTTTTAAAGCCGTCCATGCTTGTAGCTGCCACCACTTCCTGTGGCAGTGAATTCCAAGTGTGAATCACTCTTTGGGTGAAGAAGGACTTCCTTTTATCCGTTCTAACCCGACCACTTAGCAATTTCATGGAGTGCCCACGAGTTCTTGTATTGTGAGAAAGGGAGAAAAGTACCTCTCTCCCTACCTGCTCTATCCCATGCATAATCTTATAAACCTCAATCATGTCACCCCTCAGTCGTCGTTTCTCCAAGCTAAAGAGCCCTAAGCACCTTAACCTTTCCTCATAGGGAAAGTGTTCCAACCCCTTTATCATTCGAGTTGCCCTTTTCTGCACTTTTTCCAAAGCTATAATATCCTTTTTAAGGTGTGGTGACCAGAACTGCACACATTCCAAATGAGGTCGCACCATTGATTTATATTATAGCATTGATTTATATTACAGCATTGATTTATATTATCTATATATCTAATAGCCAAGTACAATCCTACCTCAGGGCGGGAAACTGGGCAGGGTTGCCTTCTGGTATCTCCAAGCCAGTGACTTGATAATGATGTAGAGAAGAGCTTGGATGTTCTGATTGATTTAAATTTGGACACCAGATTCAGCTGGTGTTGGAGAGCTCTGAGAAACATTCAATCTGTCTTTCTCGTTAACTATCGGGAGAGATGGCCAATTACCTCCATATTTAGTCCTGTAAAAACTAACATAATGTGGAGTGTGATTAAATTTTGCTTTCCCCATCTTCTAGAATGATTGGATTTGACCTGAGTTATTGGAAAGGTTAATATTGATGCTGCTAATGAAAACATTTAGTTTCATGACTCCTAGTATTTCACTTGCTCCTACTTGGTCTCTATGTCAGTCTCTTTCCCCTTTGTTTATGTTTGTAACCACAGTGGGAATTTTGACAAGTTCAGTTTGTTGCTTCAAGTTTGTGTTCAACTTAAATGAGTGCATAAAATAAATATACAGCAACAACACCTCATCAAACTAATGAAAGTGCTTCACATTTTTAATTCTGTATCCATAGCAAAAATGCATTTCCCTTTCTCAAGTTGGAAGGGCTGAACCAAAGTAACCCTAAGAACAGTTACACACTTCTATTGAAGCCTAGGGAAAAGCCTAGGGAAAAGTCAGCTGCACAGCAGGGGGTTGAAGAGAATGGTTTGATGGCTGCTGGGCCAAGATTGGCAGCAATAGTTCCCCAGAAGCAAATGGCTGGTTTGGAGGGTGGAGTCTATGGCACTGTACCTGTCTGAGGTCCCCCTCTCCGGGCTCCACTCCTCAAATCTCCAGGAATTACCATACCTGAAGCTGGCAACTTTATCTCCTCCCCTCTCAGCAGCCTCTTTCTAGGCAAAAATCTGTCTTTCTCATTATCGGGGGAGCAAAGCAGCTTACTTCATTCTCTTCGGCTTTGCGATCTGCACAACAACACTGTAAGGTAGGTTTGGCAGAAAGTCTGTGGCTGCTCCGAAATCACCCAGGCAGCTTCCATAGGCAGCCAGGGCTAGTGATGCCATGCCAGTCTGGAGGCATGAAGTCACCCTGAGAGTGCTTGCAGGCCTAGGGTTGCCATTGCCAACAAAGACAAATTGATGCAAAGGAGGATTGAAGTGTCTCCATATCTGTATTTTGCCTTAAATTGGTTTTGATGCCAGCAGAGTGAGAAAATGCCAGAGGCTCTGGGTGGGTGCCCCATCGTAAATGCACCAAACAATTCCTAAAGATTTTCCAAAACACAAAATTGCAACACTTTGAATTAGCACCAGAGCTTTAAGAGCTCTCCAGCTGTCACCTGGAGACTGGCAACAGCTTGTTTGGAGGGTGGGGAGTATGGCATTGTATCTGTCTGAGGTACCCCTGTTCCTCCTCCTCCTCTGACCCCACCCTCAGCAGGCTTCATCCCCAAAATATCCTGGAAGTTTCCAATTTGGAGTTGGCAACCCTATGTCCTTTCCAGGCAACCATCAGCCTACCGTTATCTGCCTGTCTGCCTTCAGTTTTACATCCCCCCGCCCAAGCCTCAGAAAGGGCAGTCTTTCCCTGCAGTGGGAACCAAAGCAGCTGACATCATTCTCCTCTCCCTCATATTATCCACACAACTACTCTATGAGGTATGTTAAGGTTGAAAGTGTGTGAATGGTCCATAATTCCCCAGGCTGCTTTTAAAACATGAACTGGAACCTGCACACCATCCTCTGAAGCGCTCTCTGTGGCAGTAATGGGGTGACTGCTGGCACCTTTTCCTATCATTTTTTGCCTTGTGGTATTCTGCTTGTGGTGTGATCTGTTGTCTTTGTGGTGTGGCATGATTGTGTTATTGGGTTTGTTTCTTTTGAAGGGGAAGTGATGTGTTCTGAGTGAGGACATATTTTACCTCAGAATACAGTAGGGTGGGGAGTATGGCATTGTATCTGTCTATGCAACTGAAAATTCCAACTGCCTTGCGGGGGGGGGAGTTTGAGGTGTGGAATGGAGTGAAGTCCAATCAGCTTCCATATGCAAAAGACCTTGAAATGCTGGGCGGGACTGCACAAAGCAGCCAGTCAACCCAGCCAGTGTCTTCTGACTGACAGTTCTTCCGGCCAAACACTAAAGGGGCCAAATTTAGAACGTTCAATATAGAACGTTGCTATTCAATTATAATAAGGGAGAGATAAAGGTCCCTCCTCTCCTCAAACTCTGTCCTCCCCAGACTTCTCCCCCAAATCTCTAGGAATTTCCCAGCTGAGAATTGGCAACCATAGGAAGGGGAGGCTTCTTGCCCCGTCTGTGAGCTTCTGAAGGTGTTGGCTGGCCAAGGTTAGCCTGCTGAAGAAGAAGGATGGTTGGGCTGATCCAGCAGACAAGTGCTTAGAAACGGTCTTTTTGGAAGCAATTTTATCCGCGAACAGTGGCACGTGGAACTATTTCTCAGAGGCAGAAGGCTTGCATATCTTTCCACCATTCTCAGCTTCTCACTCTGCTCGTTGTTGGGGATATTAGAGTTAAATACTTATTGCTTGGCTTAACTAAGGGATAGAATTTGGATTTAATTTGTATGGATGAAATCCAATTATACAATGGAGCCCCTGGGGGGGGGGGAGCCGTTATACCTGCTGAATCTTTTAGATGAATAATTACACACAACGACTCTTTCCAGGAGCCAAAACAGATATTTTGTGTGTGTTACATAACAGGGTTGGGACCTTGGCAAGCAGAACAGAGTGATCCCCCAGTATAGTGAAAGGACTCAAAGGGTAAACGTGGTATTAATCTAGTAGAAATTGAATATTTAACAGGAAATCTTTTCGATTGCCAGCTTCAAAGGCAGCCAAAAATACAAAAATACTTCCAAGGGAGCCAGGAAAGAAACACAAAAGAACATTAGAATTGCCAAGGTGGGCCAGACCAAAGGTCTACCAAGTGCTTGTAGTGAACAGTGATCAGAGATGCTTCTAAAATTCTCCTCATACAGTTTGTGGAGTTGCAGATCACCTCATAAAAATAAATCTCAGTCAGGAGAAGGAAGACGCCATTTTGAATGTAAGAAGGACAAGGGTACCAGAGGAATGAAGGGACACTGAAAGGAAGAATAGTAGGCAGATAAGGAGTGAGACATTGGAAAGCCAGTAGAAAATGT
Source organism: Gekko japonicus (assembly GCF_001447785.1). Taxonomy (NCBI): domain Eukaryota; kingdom Metazoa; phylum Chordata; class Lepidosauria; order Squamata; family Gekkonidae; genus Gekko; species Gekko japonicus. The sequence goes on along the minus strand of NW_015164181.1, from coordinate 1,506,783 downwards.
TTAAATAAAACATGAGAAAGACGTGAGATTAGGGTTGCCAGCTCCAGGTTGGGAAATGACTGGAGATTTGGGGGGGGGGAACCTGAGGAGGGCGTGGTTTGGGGAGGGGAGGGACTTCTATTGGCATATAATGTCACAGAGCCCAACCTTCCAAAGTGGCCATTTTCTCCTGGTGAACTGATCTCTGTTGCCTGGAGAGTAGTTGTAATACCAGGAAATCTCCAGCCACCACGTGGAGGTTGGCATCCCTAAGTGAGGCACTGTAAAGAATAGAAGCAAAGATGCAATTATGGTGGCACAGCACAGAAGAACAGAATAGCACCGACAACGGTCTTTTACCCTACCAGGGCTAAAACCAGTCTAAGGAAGTTCGGGAAATGTTTCAGGGAGGGAGAGCTAACTGCCCATTCCCCAGCCCTACAACCTGGCCCCTTTCCATGGCTGTTTTCTGAGGGCAGATTCCACACCAGATGATTCACCAGCTTCGGGAGTCATTCAGTTCTCAGGTCAAGCAAGGCAACGGTGAGGCGTGAGTGCGCACCATAAAATGTGCCCTGGAATCTGGAACCGTGAGCAGGGGTTCTGTGGCAGTCCCATGGACGGAGAGGGAGAGAGGAGAGAGAGAGAGAGTTTGGAAACCACTGCTTGAGTTCAAACAGTCTTATGGCTCCATCTGGTGGGTATGTTTGGTTGGCCCGCAAGCTAAACATTCCCAAAGACTCTTTTGAGAGTGTTCAATCTCATGTGGGTGTATGAACTTTTCCGTTCCTTTGTAAAAATCATCACAAACTGTATCTCTGCTGAAAAACTTTAAAGCACTTAGCAAAATGAAATGTTGTTTTGCAAAGCCCAAGTATGACATTTGCATCACGACAGCAAATAAATTTCCATTCACATTGGGGTTGCCAGTCTTGAGGTAGGGCCCAGGGAATCTCCCAGAATTACAACTGATCTCCATATGACAAAGATGAATTTCCTTGGAGCAAACGGCTGCTTTGGAGGGCAGACTGTAAGGCATTATATCCTGTTGAGGTCCCTCCCCTCCCTCAACTCTGTCTTCCCCAGGGTCTAAAGGTAAAGGTAAAGGTTGCCCTTGCTTGAAAGCCAGTTGAATCCGACTCTAGGGATGCGGTGCTCATCTCCGTTTCCAAGCCAAAGAGCCAGCGCTGTCTGAAGACATTTCTCTGGTCACATGGCCAGCATGACTAGACGCCAAGGCGCACGGAATGCTGTTACCTTGCCACCAAAGCGGTACCTATTTATCTACTTGCAATTTCTTGCTTTCAAACGGATAGGTTGGCAGGATCTGGGACCAGAGACGGGAGCTCACTCCATCATGCGGCACTCGGGTCTCGAACGGCTGAACTACCGACCTTCCGGTCTGCCGCTCAGCGTCTTAACCACTTGAGCCACCGCAGCCCCTTCCCCAGGGTCTACCCTCCCCCCAAATCTCCAGGGATTTCCCAGCTCCGAGTTGTCAACTCTGATTTAGGATTAATTTTGTTCTATTGTTTTTTCCATTGTTGTTTTTATTGCAATTAAATATTTTGAATTTGAGGTATACATTCTTGGCCTTTGTCTCTTGAACAGATATAGCTTCTGGAGAGCCAACTGGACCTGCTCTGGGGAAACTATAGTGGTGGGAACTAGACATTCTAACTGCTCGAGGTAAAAATGTCAGCATTAGAATGTTGACAAACAGGGTCATTTCTGTGAGGGGGATGGCAAGCCGGTTTGGCTGGATGAAAGAAAGGAGTAAATGGGCAGGAGTAGAGGGGCTAATCCTGCTGACAGAAAGGTTCTGGACAAGCAACTTTGGAGGGGAAGTCAGAGGCCTGGGGGAAGGGGTCAGAGGGATTACCAAGGCCATTGGGGATGGCAGCAGGGCCGTATTAACCCATGGCTGGGCCCCTAGGCTTTCAGGTATTTCGGGGGCCCTCTGGCACGTCAGTCTTCCACCTCACTACAGCTGACAGCCTGACCCTGGTACAGTAGATACTAGACCACAGTACATAGCCCTGTATCCATTTTGAGGGTCTCCTGAAGAAGTCTTTTCACAATCTTACAGGCTGTCTTTGAAGAGAAAATAATAGTGCCTCAGCAAAAAATAAAAATAATTATGGGCCCCTAGTCCCTGCGGGGTCCCTAGGCTTCAGCCTAGTCAGTCTTATGGATAATACAGCCCTAGATGACAGGGGTAGTCTGGGACTTCTTTGGTTCTTCTCTAGGCTTCTCCACGAGTTCTCCACCAACCCTCCGCAGCTTGTGATTACCAAGGAACAGAGACTGACGTTCACTGCTTTTCAAAACAATTAGGGAGCATTAGAAGGCTAATAAGACCAGAGTGGCATTGTCAAACTGCATCTTGGTGGAGACTCTCTCTGCCTGACTGAAGCTGACAGAGACATTTTCAGCTATTGTTGGGTGGTGAGAAGTTAGTGTTATCTCTGTACCCATCACCCTGACAGGAGATAAATTGGGCTGGGGTGTGTGGCGGGACACTGTGTCCAAGAAGAGAGTTACATGAAATTATGCAGAAGAAGAGGGGATGGTGAAAGAGCCAAGAGGAAGAAACACTGTGCCAAAGGCAGGAGAACAGGGACATATGGGGTTCAAAACATTTTGGGACTCATTGAGCGGTGGGCTTGATATAAGCTCTGCTTCACTGCAGGACATCTTACAAAGTACTGGAATTTAGGGCACCAATCAGGCCATGTTTTGATGTTTTTGACTGATAAAACCGTGGCCTGGTTATTGCTAACATGGTCAATCTTTGCTATTTTAGTTGACGGTGGATAGAGCCTCAAGTACCTGAATGTTTCTCCATAGGACACATTCCCTCCATGTCAGAGGAGAGAAGGTAACAAAATGTAACCCAACTGTCGAGACTCCTTAAGACTCCTGGCCAGAGATAGAGAAAGAATGACGAGCGTAGGGAATTCCTTCCTCAGTCTTATCTCTCCTCATCTCTCTTTCCACTTGTGGTCTGCTCAACTTTCTTTCCTTTAGCCGCTGAATGTCCCTAGGCAGTAAGAAGAGGGGGAGCAAGAAGAATTAGCTGCTAAGGATATACCAGATTAGTACAGAGACTAGCTGATGGAGAAATGTGTCCAAAGATGTCCACTCTGTGGGTTATTTCCCACCAGCCTGCTCTGCTTATCTCCAGAGGAGCTTCATAGATCACAAAAAACACAAAACAAAACCACACACCAAAAATAAACCACAGCTTGGCATACAACTTGACTATTTTAAGAATGTCCCCCCCCCCCGAATTTGTTGTTGTTCAGTCGCACAGTCGAGTCCGACTCTTTGCGACCCCATGGACCAGATCTGGGGGGCCATGAGGGGCCCCCCCAGAATAGCATATAGGTAATATGGTTGCTGCCCTGACCCGGATGGCCCAGGCTAGCCCAATCTTGTCAGACCTTGGAAGAAGAAGAAGAGATTGGATTTATACCCCACCCTTCACTACCCAGAAGAGTCTCAGAGCGGCTTACAAACTCCTTCCCCTTTCCCTCCCCACCACAGGCACCCTGTGAGGTAAAAGAAGAAGACGAGATTGGATTTATACCCCACCCTTCACTACCCAGAAGAGAGCGGTTTACAAACTCCTTTCCCTTCCCCTCCCCACCACAGACACCCTGTGAGGTAAAAGAAGAAGAAGAGATTGGATTTATACCCCGCCCTTCACTACCCAGAGGAGTCTCAGAGCGGCTTACAAACTCCTTCCCCTTCCCCTCCCCACCACAGACACCCTGTGAGGTAAAAGAAGAAGAAGGAGACTGGATTTATACCCCGCCCTTCACTACCCAGAGGAGTCTCAGAGTGGCTTACAAACTCCTTTCCCTTCCCCTCCCCACCACAGACACTCTGTGAGGTAAAAGAAGAAGAAGAGATTGGATTTATACCCCGCCCTTCACTACCCAGAGGAGTCTCAGAGGGGCTTACAAACTCCTTTCCCTTCCCCTCCCCACCACAGACACCCTGCGAGGTAAAAGAAGAAGAAGAGATTGGATTTGTACCCTGCCCTTCACTACCCAGAGGAGTCTCAGAGCGGCTTACAAACTCCTTCCCCTTCCCCTCCCCACCACAGACACCCTGTGAGGTAGGTGGGGCTGAGAGAGCTCTTGACAGAAACGGTTCTTTTTCAAGGACAGCTGTGCCAGAAGCTAAACAGGGTTGGGCTCTGGTTAGTATTTGGAAGGGAGACCACCAAGGTAGTCCAGGGGTGCTACGCAGAGGCAGGCAATGGCAAATTGGCCAACCACCTCCAAACATCTCCTGCTTTGAAAACCCTACAGGGTCACCATAAGTTGGCTGCGACTTGACAGCACTCCCCACCACCACCATTTAGGGTTCCAGCCCCCAGGTAGGGCCTGGAGTTCTCTTGGGATTGCCACTCATCTCCAGACTGTGGAGATCAGTTCCCTTGAAGAAAAATGGCAGCTTTGGCGGGTGGACTCTACGACTTGACGCCCCTGCTTAGCTCCTCCCCCTCCCTCAAACTCTGCCCTTCCTGGGCTCTGACCCCAAATCTGTGGGAATTTCAAATGCTATTTGCCAAACAACTCTCACCCACAGACAGTGTCTCTTCCGAGGCAAAATGTTGAACGTTGATTTTGGCCCAGCCAGGGCTGGCTGTGTTGCTGTGCATCTTTCCAGCCACTTTCACGTGGGCAGTCCCTCTACCAGGCTGCTTAATTAAAGAAGGCGCCAGACTCGGTTGTCACTTACAGTATGTTTTATTTCTCAGTGCATTAAATAAGAAGGCTTTTGGTATCTGTGGGCTCTTTTAATATTGCTCCCACTCTGTTCTGTAAAAAAAAAAAACAACCCAAAGAAAAGGCTGAGTACAAAACATTCCGTATACAGTAATGAAATCCCCATAGCAAATAGGAAAAAAAGAGAGAGATGCAGATACAATATGATAGTGAGCCTGAACAGTAACAATGCATGATCTGAATACCAAAGAAGGTTGGATTCCTCCCCCACACTTTCTGTTAGGGGTCAGTAACTGGAGGCCTATGGCCAAATCAGGAGTTGCGAAGGGGTATCACCTAACCTCCTCAGTTTCTAACCCTGGGAAGGCCAACATCCTAGTTTCACACAGTTTGGGCACCTGCTGAGGGCCAATAGTCTGGCAGACAACCCACTGCCAACCACAGATGCTTAACTAAGCCACTCCCACGAGAAAATTGGTGAACATTTCCCAGAGGACCTTGGGGCACTCTCCCATTTCCTACTTGGATAGACAATAGACAGAGTAGAACATGACTCCTGTTAGTCCTGCCAAAGGGGCTTAAAGGAGTATTTTTCAAAAGGGAGGTAGTGCGTGTGTTTGTGCCCATCCCAATTAGTGTAGGGAAGGGCACTGAAGGACATCCAAGGCCCTGAAACTCTGGGTCAAATGAAAGGTGTGACAACAGGACTTTTAATCAAGTGTGGGATGGTAGACGTTGGGGCCTTGGCCTTCCTCCCCTGGCTCCACTATCCTTTCTGGAAATCCAGTTGCTGTTCAGAGCTCACTGCTCTACATCCAGCTGTTAAATTAATGGAGCATACTGACTGCAGAGAAAATTATAAGCACTGGTAGTTGAAAACATCTGCACGATACCAGTTCAGGAGAGATCACACAAATGGCTGTTAAGAAGCTTATTACACTTAAGAGAAGCTGGGACATTTGCAAAACGTACAAAACACACGGATATAAATTAAAAAATATATCACTTTAATATATATTTATATAGAGATTGTCTCACTCAACTAACTACCTTACTTAAACACAAACGTCTGCTTGAAAATGTGCTCTGTGGACATGAATAGCACCTCTTGTGCTGATGGATTTCACAGCAATTGTAAACCCGCAGGTAGTTCGGTCACCCTGCAAACGAGGGAAGCAGAGGGTGGGAGCACTCGCTCAAAACAAGCTTAGGGGCCGATCTATGATCACACTGACTAATAGCTTGGGAACCTCAGTTGCCACTGCTCTAGTGGGTATGGCCAGGCGGGAATGGATTGCAGGGGAGAAAAACACCTGTGCCTAATTCTTGGAAAGGCTGCAAATTTCCCCCCTGTAACTTCCCCAGCTGCTTTTGTGTGTCTGATGCATAACTGGGAGGCCCCCCCGGGGGGGGGGCAATAGCAGGGGGAAACTGACAGCATGGGAACAGTTAAGCAACATTCTGGTCACCTTCCCTGCAGAAAACTACACCACTTCCCCTGCAAATCACACCTGTGCCCCAGCCCCTATCAATTTGCAGCAATCAGAATTACTGTACTGGAAATGTAGCTTGGTCTTTAAGTTACCAGAAACACCCAGCAATCAAATCACATTGGCTTCCTAGAATACAAAGGACTAAGAGTGCTGGTCATCTGAAACCACAGATGTACAGTGTGGAGGTTTTGGTTATGTCCATCAGCCACTGGGGAGAAAAATTATTTATGTATTCACCTGCCTTGTAACCAATTGACAGATCACTAGTCAAGTCAACGGAAATAAGATTTACACATTGCCCTGATTCCCTCAACATGGGTGTCTATGTGAAGAGATTATTTTTTACTTGATGAACAAAACAGCCCTTCATCGTTCAAAGGGAAGGCTGCTCTGAGAGGTTCCCCTGCCCTTCTCTGATACAATAACACACTATGACCAAAATTCGTACAGTAACACACCACAACCAAAATACCAGTAGAAAGCAAATGTGCCTCCATTTCTCGGGCCCACTTTTTAAGAGAAGCCAAACCATCAAATTAAGTCCACGAAAGCAAATTAATTTTGTGTACAGTGCAATCCTATCCATGTTTACTCAGAAGTGAGAGCCATTTTGTATGTTCAGACTACATTATAGATTTGCTCGGTTTGCACATGGTAAGGTTGCATGTGCAACTGCTTCCCTCTTACGATCTTTCAAATATCCCCAATAAATGGTTTCTTCCTCAGCAGACTAAATTAGAAGGAACTGAATCCCCATTTTTAAGAATTATTTACTGACCAGGATTTCTGTTGAAGCCTATGCATACTGCTTCCCTCTGTTCTCTGCCTTTATGGTTATACAGACCTCCTCAAACTGGAGAGGGGATGGAAAGAGAGCTTGTGAATCCAGGAAAATGTTAAGGTTTAAGAGAACAGCTGAAAGAGGACAGGGGAACAGCCATGATTGACAGGGGAAGAGGCGGGAACAGCATGATACAACCCATAGGGAGAGAAGCAAACCCATCTGAACAGACAAGCACATCAGAGAAATCCACGGGGAATGGATACACATGGGACACTAGCCATGGTGGGTGAATGTAAAATGGCTCTGAGTTACACAGAACACAGCAGGACAGCAATCCTATGGATACCTACTTGGGAGAAAGCCTATTGAACATAGTGAGATTTACTTCTGAGTAAACATACATTGGATTGTGCTGTACAGCTTGCAAATATAGGGGACCCCCCCCCCTTTAATTTCATCAAAATTGTCCTTTTCTCAATGAATAAAGTAACTGATCGTTAGGGAGTCTACCTCTTTAAGAAAACACACAATTTGTTATCCCCCCATTAAAACAATACCACTTAGCCCTGGCTATGTGAACAAGCCCTTGAAAGGGAAGACTGCTGTATTCTGCTTTTCCACATAAGCAAAGGAGAGCACAAACAATTCAGCTTCCTGAGAATGCCGGTGTCCGGCTTTTATTTTACTTTATAAAAAAACAAGTTTCTGATCTGTAAGGACGACAGGATTAGGCTTGGAAAGTAGCTGAGCGATACCTAGGGAAGTCAGCATTTCATACTTCAAATAGACAGTAAGGCAAGGGAATGGTGGGAACTTTTATGCCTTTTTAAAGGCCCGTAACAGGCAGGAATTCAACGGCCAAGCATCACCTGCTGTACTTCCTCCATTGATTCAGCTAGGAAAACCACAGGAACACTGGCAGAAAATGTATTGGCGATCGTGCCAGCTCCTGCTAGATGTGTGGAGGGGGCAGAGGCAAAACGGAGCCGAGGGTCCAGAGCAGAGCCCAGAGGAACCTGACAGGGGTGGAGCCAGAATGGAATCTTGGATAATGGGAGGGGCTAGGGCAGAACCTTGCAAGCGGCCAAGGTGGAGCTGTGGCAGGTCACAGGCAATGCTCCCTCTCAGCTGTGGAGTCTTGTGAGCAAAAATTCTACTTTGTGAGCTACTGGCATTAAAGTTGTGAGCAGGTGATTTGGCTACTGCATCAATTAGTTTGCACTGGAGCCCTCCTTCCTGAGCGAAGGCAAAAATGTGTGAGCCGGAGGCTAAAAAACTGTGAGGCGGCTCACGCTAACTCAACTTACAGGGAACAATGGTCACAGGTGAGGCCTGGAATAATAAGGATTTTACTAAGATTTTAGAGGCTCTAATGCTGGTCATCTGACAGAACTGATACTGGTTGGAGATAGAGGAACTTGCCTTTTCTGCTTCTTTTTTATTTTCACACATTGTCACTGTGAAAAGTTGCCAGTTCACTTATTTTCAGTGCTGGCATGGACGATCCATTTGTTTCTCGTGCACATTATTACTGACATTTACATCACGTGCAAATGTATGTTGTTTACCCATATACTGTACCATGCTGATATATTGACTCAGGAACAATGTTGAACAACAAATGCGTACATTTTAGGAGGAAAACTGAGCGTGAAGAAGGAAGAAAAAAGGGGCCGAAGATCATGGCTCACTCGTTTGAGGTACACGAGGGAAATGCAAAATCAGAATAGTGATGTTTGACTGAACCAGCAAGCTTGCAAAATTCAGAAACACCCTGAATTTGCACCCTTCTTTTGGCCACAAAGGTTACCTAATGCAGTGACCCGACCACTAAAATATTAGTTGATGGATAAACATATCTAGGCTGTGTTTGTGGGTGAAAAAGAGGATCAATTTAGAATCATAGTTTTCAAGCAGTGTTTTTGGAAACCCTGTTGCTCCTCAGAATTTCATCAGGGGTCTTTCAAAGAAAAGGTCAGTAAGTGGAGGGCAAGCTTTTCTGAAAGGAAGCTCATCCACTACGATGTATTTTCTTCCGCAGTGTGCACCCACAGGGGAAAATTGGATGTGTTCTGAGACGGAGCTGTGGAGAGGCCTTTATGGATCTGTCCAACGCCCTACACATCCTGGAATATGCCCCTGAAATGTTCTAGAACGCATACAGGTACCACAGCAAACATAATGGTGGTTCCTCAGGAAGTGGAAAAAGTTCTCTGAAGTTAGTTGTTGTAGATTTTCCAGGCTGTATGGCCGTGGTCTTGGCATTGTAGTACCTGACGTTTCACCAGCAGCTGTGACTGGCATCCTCGGAGGTATCACACAGAAAGATGGAGTACTCTCTGTGTCAATTACCGTGTCAGATTACACAGGAAAGCCATTGAAATTCATAAACATGAACACAATTTCAACAGGAAGGAAAAGAGTTTAAAAATAAATAGGGCATGGTTTCCAGTCCTAAAAAACACAAAATTACATCTCACAACAGCACCACAGATAAGATTAGAATTTCAACAGCCAATCCATATGCAAAAGAACCTCCTCAGGAAAGTGCCTCCATTAGAAGAAGAAGAAGAAGAGATTGGATTTATACCCCGCCCTTCACTTGGAGTCTCAGAGCGGCTTACAAACTCCTTTCCCTTCCCCACCCCACAACAGACACCCTGTGAGGTGGGTGGGGCTGAGAGAGCTCTGACACAAACTGCTCTTTTTCAAGGACAGCTGTGCCAGAGCTTGTGACTGACCCAAGGTCACATCAGCAGGTGCAAGTGGAGGAGTGGGGAATCAAACCCGGTTCTCCCAGATTAGAGTCCGCACACTTAACCACTACACCAAACTGGCATGTCACAGCCTGGGAAACTCCTACAAGATAATGACTCAGCCCTACCCCACCTTCCTGAGTAGGTATAAATTACCTGCCTACCATTTTTCTTCTCACATTGACACAGAGAGTACTCCATCTTTCTGTGTTATACCTCTGAGGATACCAGTCACAGCTGCTGGCGAAACGTCAGGTACTACAATCCCAAGACCACAGCCATACTGCCCGGAAAATCTACGACAACTAATGAACTCTGACTGTAAAAGCCTTTGACAACACAGTTCTCTGAAGATCAGAAGTTTGAAAAGTTTAAGAGTCACCAAGACACACTTTGAGATATGGTTTCTGGACATGAATGTTATCACCTGAGGCGGACATATACACAAGGACAGAAATATGACTTGTACTAAGCATCACGTATACATTTTAAAGCTCATGGAGAGTTCAAGGAATGTATCCTGTTCTGACGTGTGTTCCATCCTGACCCGCAGGGACTTCTGACCGGAGTCAAACAGTGCCCAAGTCTCTGGAATTTCTTCAGCATTTGCTGTTGGACCTATCAATAAAAAATACCAATTATAGAAATAAGTCTTCAGCCAGCAAAAGTATATAAATACATAAGAAAGGGCTACACCCTATGTTAGGCTAGAGGAAATTCTCCTTGGATTTATACCCAGCCCTTCACTCAGAGTCTCAGAGAGGCTTACAAACTCCTTTCCCTTCCCCTCCAGTGAGGTAGGTCGGGCTGAGAGAGCACTGAGAGAACTGCCCTTGAGAGAACAGCTCTGAGAGAACTTGTAACTGACCCAAGATCACACCAGCAGCTGCAAGTGGAGGAGCGGGGAATCAAACCCAGTTTTCCCAGATTAGAGTCCGCGCACTTAACCACTACACCAAACTGGCTTTCATTTGGATCCTGCCAGCTGCTTGCAAAGGCACGGGACAGGCAGGGTATCGCGGGTGGGAGGCATGGCTAATTGCCCCGGAGAAAACTAAGGCGTGGCCGCCCGAGCACACGTCCCGGTCAAGGTCCCATGGTTCGGGGGAAATGCCGATCAGACGGGTATCCCGCAGCACGGCACAGAAGCCACGCCGCGCGATCGCACTACCAATTGCTCTTTGTGCGCATGCGCTGTTGGGCGCTGTTGCGCAACCTGCGGAGACGAACAGCGGCGGCCGCCGGATGCCACGTAAGCCCACCGGGAACGCGATCAGACGCCTGCCCTTGGCCCGCAGTTTCAGGAAACTAGTACCTCATAGGTACTAGTTTTTAACTCCGCGTACTAGTTTAACTCCGCGCCTTCGGCGGGGAGCCACGAGTTTGCCACGGGAGCACTGCGCTTCCCAGATGTTGGGGTGAGATTGCGCCCGGAAAATCCGCCGGACTCCCGTGCCTATCCCACGGCAACTTTGCCTTGTGTCCGGGGCCAAAGAGAGGCAAGGGATCAAGCGACTTACTGGTGTCCTATTTACTTCTGTTGCTCCTTCCTTTGGTCTCTTTGTCATCCAGCAGCGAAGAGAGGATCTGGTTGGCGTGGTGTCGTTTGATTTTCACGTTTGCTCGAAGCGGGGCGCCCAGGATCACATCTTGTCCTGAGCCTGATTCAACGGAAGATAAAGAATCTGAAAACAAAGGAAAACCAGGGGAGGGGTTTGTTGTTTAAAAGAGGGACAGGGAAGGAGGAGGAGGAAGAGGAGGAGGAGTGGAAAACACAGGCAGTTCAGCTCCCCCACCCCCCATAGACAGAGAGGCATTTTGGTGTCTGCTGCAGGAGAATCCAGATGGCTTTCATCCCAACCTATAATTTTTCAAAAAGAGAGAATTAATTAATCTGTTTAAGATTTAATGGATGAATTGATAAAACAGCTGCAAATACAACAAGCATTTTGGAGTGGAGATGTATTTGTGTTTCAAGACAATACATGTATGTGTCACAGGGAATACCATCCTAGAAGCGGATGTGCGAGAGGTCACTGCAGGTCGAATCTCTAACCCCCAAACCAGGCCTTCCTTCAGCTGCTTAGTGAAACAAAATTTAATTGAATGTGTGACCTCTTCCATGAGTTGGGAAATACCTGGAAACTTCAGGGGTGGAGACTGAGGAGGGTGGAGTTTGGGCAGGGGATGGACTTCAGTGGGGTAGAATGCCATAGAATCCACCTTGCAAAGCGTCCATTTTCTCCAGGTGAATTGATCTCTGTCACCTGGAGAGCAGCTGGAATCCCTGTAGATCTCCAGCCACCACCTGGAGGTTGATGTCAAACCAGGGCTTTTTTTGTAGAAAAAGCCCAGCAGGAACTCATTACACCCCCATGTTACCAGAAGTGTGGTCATCCAGCCACGCCCACCTTTTGCTTCTTATTCTGTTGACCTTGTTTGTGGTCAAAACCCAGGGCTTTTTTTGTAGCAGGAACTCCTTTGCATGTTCAGCCACACACCCCTAATGTAGCCAATCCTAATGAGTTTCTGCTGTTGGGTGTGGCCTGTTATGCTAATGAGCTCCTGCTTTGCGTGGCCAACTCAGGAGCCAGCCAAAACTCCGTTCCTGTGCGTTCCTGCCCAAAAATAGCCCTGTGTCAAACAAACCAACACTGTGATAAAAATGAGAATGACATTTAATAAATCGTATGAACATCAAATTATATTACAATTGAAACTTTTACATTATTACTAAGAAAATTCTAACATTCTCAAGGAAAAGTCCATCATCCTCAATGAGTACCCGGTTATAAACTCATTTCACCAATCTTCCTCAGTTTTTTTTTTACCGCTTTGGTTGCAGGAGGACGTTGCAGAGGTCGGTGTGGCTTTAAGACATCCCCGTGGAGTTGGTGGCCGGGAGCCGGGAGCCGGGCGCAGCAGAGTCCGGAGGAGAGGCGGAGCTTAGCGGTGCGGAGAGAAGCAGATCGAGGCGGACGATCGACGGCGCGACGAGACACGAGCGGCGAAGGGCAGGGTGCAGAGGAGAGGAGAAGAAAGCGACGTCATAACTGAGGCGACGAGAGGAGAAAGGAGGGGCAAGGAGTATAAGGAAATAAGCCGGAACTGAAGGAACTGAAAGACACAGCGGCCAGGTTTCAGCGGCGGTGGAAACACTTAAAGAGACACTAAAATTTAAAGAGACAGAAACTTTAAACACTTTAAACACTTAAAGAGACATTAAATGGACATTTAAGGGGAAAATATCTAAAGGGCCAGAAACAGTGGAAATAGTGGAAAATAGTGGAAAAAAGAGAAGAGGGAAGAGGGAAGAAAGAGGCACATAGAGAAATTAGAGAAATTAAATGAGAAATTAGAAAACACACTAGAAGGAGCAACAGTAGATAAAAACAGAGCCTAAACTAAATTATTAAACTAAATAATAGAATAGAAAACTTAAAAGTCCATACGTTTAAATTGATGGCCTCAGGAGGGAGTGCAAATAGGAAATCATCAATTCCATCTCCTGGATTAGGGGGGGGGAATATACAACTCAGACTAACCAATATGGCAACACCCCAAGCAACGATGAAGGAAGTTAATAAAACCATAGAAGAAAGTGTAAATAAAGCAGTGGCTCAAGCGGTGGCACTTGCCATGAAAAGTGCATTTGAAGATAACCTACCTGCTTTAATAAAAAGAGAAATGGAACCGATCAGTTCTAAAATAGACAACTTAGCGACACAAATAAAAAATGAAACCGATGAATTGAAACAGCAAATACAGAATAACAGACAAGAGATACACGCGAACAGAAAAGAAATTATTAACCTTGCCAATAGACAGGGGAAAATTAGAGAAAAAGTAAGAGAAATAGATCTAGATGCACAAGATATCCAAAGTAAATGTGAGAGACTAGAAGACACTGTAATAAATTTAGAGATGGAGAAGGCATCTCTTATCATAAGGTGTCAGAATATAGTGGAAACAATAGACAAAGACTTAAAAGAAACCCTAGCTAGCAACATCGCGGAACAACTTAAGGTAGCAACTAAAGAAGAAATAGAGGATGGTATAGAAACAATATTCAGAAGGAACTCAGCATATGCAAGGAAAACAAAGAAACCAAGAGAGGTACACATAGAATTCTACAGGAAAGACCTTAAAGAAAAAATAATGAAAGCAGCCAATGAGTCTCGAAT
>NW_015164181.1:1482409-1488888 GCF_001447785.1 Gekko japonicus | reverse complement strand
GTGTCAGCCTCTTGATACAGCTTAACTTCTTTTTTACTGTCTTCAAATTACTTCTAGTTTCATTTCAAGTGTTTCAATTAGGAGCAAGCCAGTTAATTTATTTCTAGTAGTAGCAACCAGTCCTCTTTTCTATCCAGCTAGATTTAATGTGTCAGCCTCTTGATACAGCTTAACTTCTTTTTTACTGTCTTCAAATTACTTCTAGTTTCATTTCAAGTGTTTCAATTAGGAGCAAGCCAGTTAATTTATTTCTAGTAGTAGCAACCAGTCCTCTTTTCTCTCCAGCTAGCAATTGCCAGCCAATTTAAAAAAAGAAGGCTTCTAGCTGGATAGAAAAGAGGACTGGTTGCTACTACTAGAAATAAATTAACTGGCTTGCTCCTAATTGAAACACTTAAAATAGAACTAGAAGTAAGTCAAAAGTTAAACATTAATAATTTCAAAAAATTTAAAAATTATAACAAAACAATATTTCATTCAGCTTCATGTTTCTTTTCATTCTAAATAACCATGTTTGTTCCAGGATAATTTGAAGAAAGTAAAAAAGAAATTAGGCTGTAATAATTTGAAAATAGAATCAGAAGATAATATGAAGAAAGTAAAAAAGGAAGTTAAGCTGCATCAAGAGTCTTTCTATATAATAGGATTAGTCCTGAGCAGGGCTATTTTTGGGCAGGAACGCACAGGAACGGAGTTCCGGCTGGCTCCCAAGTTGGCCACGCCCAGCAGGAACTCATTAGCATAATAGGCCACACCCAACAGCAGGAACTCATTAGGATTGGCTACATTAGGGGTGTGTGGCCTAACATGCAAAGGAGTTCCTCCTAAAAAAAAAGGCCCTGGGTTTTGACAACAGACAAGGTAAACAGAATAACAAGCAAAAGGTGGGTGTGGCTGGATAACCACATGTCTGGTAATATGTGGGTGCGGCCTAATGTGCTAATGAGCTGTGCTGTCAGGGGTGTGGCCCAATATGCTAATGAGTTCCTGCTGTTGGATGTGGCCTATTATGCTAATGAGTTCCTGCTGGGCTTTTTCTACAAAAAGAGCCCTGCTCCTGAGGAAGATTGGTGAAATGAGTTTATAACCGGGTACTCATTGAGGATTATGGACTTTTCCTTGAGAGTGTTAGAATTTTCTTAGTAATAATATAAAAGTTTCAATTGTAATTTAATTTGATGTTCATAAGATTTATTGAATGTCATTGTCATTTTTATCACAGTGTTTGTTTGTTTGATATATTTCCTTGTAACTGTTTGTTTGATATATTTCCTTTGGTTTACTTACCACCTGGAGGTTGGCAACTCTACCTTGGCATGAGTATTGACATTCCCCCCCAATGATCAGTCTAAAGGTAAAGATAAAGGTGTCCCTTGCTCGAAAACTAGTTTAATCCGACTCTAGGGGGTGGTGGTCATCTCCATTTCCAAGCCAAAGAGTCAGCGCTGTCCGAAGATGTGTCCATGGTCATATAGCCAGCATGACTAAACGCTGAGGCGCACGGAACACTGTTACCTTCCCACCGAAGCGGTACCTATTTGTTGTTGTTGTTCAGTCACACAGTCGAGTCTGACTCCTCGCGACCACATGGACCACATCATGCCAGGCCCTCCCTTCATCTGTCATCCTCTGGAGTTTTCTCAACTTTATGTTTGTTGCATTGGTAGCACTGTCTAACCATCTCATCCTTTGCCATCCCCTTCTTCTGTTACCTTCAATCTTTTCCAGCATCAGGGTCTTCTCCAGTGAGTGCTCCCTTCTCATTTGGGGCCAAAATAGATGAGGTTCAGCTTCAGTATCTGGCCTTCTAGGGAACAGTCAGGGTTGATTTCTTTTAGGATTGACTGATTTGATCTCCTTGCAGTCCAAAAGGGACTCTCAAGAGTCTTCCTCCAGCACCATAGTTCAAAAGAATCTATTCTTCGGCGCTCAGCCTTCCTTATGGTCCAACTCTTGCAGCCATACATTACTACTGGGCATACCATCTATTTGACTATGGGGACTTTTGTTGGCAGTGTAATGTCTCTACTTTTTATTATGCTGTCTAGGTTTGCCATAGCTTTCCTCCCAAGGAGCAGGTGTCTTTTAATTTCATGGCTGCAGTCATCGTCTGCAGTGAACTTGGATCCCAGGAACGTGAATTCTGTCACTGCTTCCATGACTTCCCCTTCTATTTGCCAAGGAGTGATGGGGCCAGATGCCATG
Source organism: Gekko japonicus (assembly GCF_001447785.1). Taxonomy (NCBI): domain Eukaryota; kingdom Metazoa; phylum Chordata; class Lepidosauria; order Squamata; family Gekkonidae; genus Gekko; species Gekko japonicus. Next base: position 1,486,683 of record NW_015164181.1, on the reverse strand, counting down.
ATCTTAGGGTTTTTTTATGTTGAGCTTCAAGTCAACTTTTACGCTCTCCTCTTTCAACATTCGCAAGAGGCTCTTTAGGTCCTCTTCACTTTCTGCCATTAGAGAGGTATCTAGGAGCCAGTTTGGTGTAGTGGTTAAGTGCGCGGATGCTAATCTGGGAGAACCGGGTTTGATTCCTCACTCCTACACTTGCACCTGCTGGATGACCTTGGGCAAGCCATAGTTCTGATAAGAGCTGTCCTTGAAAAAGAGCAGTTTCTGTCAGAGCTCTCTCAGCCCCACCTACCTCACAGGGTATCTGTTGTGGGGAGGGGAGGGGAGGGGAAGGGGAAGGCGTTTGTAAGCCGCTCTGAGACTCCTTTGGGTAATGAAGGGTGGGGTATAAATCCAATCTCTTCCTCTTCTTCTATCGTCTGCATATCTGAGGTTGTTGATTTCCCCCCCGGCAATCTTAATTCCAGCTTGTGATTCATCCAGGCTGGCATTTCGCATGATGTACTCTGCATATAAATTAAATAAGCAGGGTGACAATATACATCCTTGTCGTACTCCTTTTCCTATGCTAAACCAATCAGTTGTTCCATGTCCGATTCTAACTGTCGCTTCTTAACCCTTATACAGATTTCTCAGGAGACATGTGAGGTGGTCTGGTACTCCCATCTCTTTAAGGACCTCCCATAGTTTGTTGTGATCCACACAATCAAAGGCTTTAGCGTAGTCAATGAAGCAGAAGTAGATGTTTTTCTGGTGCTCCCTTGCTTTCTCCAGAATGCAGCCAATGTTGGCAATTTGATCTCTCATTCCTTTACCTCTTCGAAACCTGACTTGCACTTATGGCAGTTCTCTATCCACATACTGGTGAAGTCTAGCTTGTAGGATCTTGAGCATGACCTTGCTAGCATGTGACATTTATTTATTATTATTTATTTATTGCTTTCAATTTATATCCCGCCTTGCCAGGCGTAATGAGTGCAATTGTGTGATAGCTTGAACATTCCTTGGCATTGCCCTTCTTTGGGATTGGAATACAAACTGACCTTTTCCAGTCCTGTGGCCACTGTTGCTTTTTCCAAATTTGCTGGCATATGCAGTACTTTAACAGTGCATATGGAGTGCAGCACTTTAACAGCATCATCTTTTTGGACTTTGAATAGCTCAGCTGGGATACTGTCATCTTCATTAGATTAGCTGTTAGTAATGCTTTCTAATGGCCATTTGACTTTGCACTCCAGGATGTCTGGCTCAAGGTCAGCGATCACACTGTTGTGATTGTCAAGGATATTTAGATCTTTCTTGTATAGTTCTTCTGTGTATTCTTACTATCTCTTCCTAATCTCTTCTGCTTCTGTTAGGTCTCTACCGTTTTTGTCCTTTATCATGGCCAGCTTTACATGGAACGTTTCCTTGATTTCTCCAGTTTTCTTGAAGAAATCTCTAGTCCTTCCCATTCTGTTGTTTTCCTTTATTACATACATGATTATTCTTCCTGAAAATCACTCGCTGTTAAAGATACAGCTGCAAAGACAGAGTCACAAAATGGAAATGGGGTGATGGTGTAGAACCTGATCAACTTTAAGGCAAGACAGGATAAAAACATACAGATCAATGAAAGTTAGTCAGAGCCGTCAGCAGGCTGCTCAGAGCCCAAATCAGCTTTGCTGTGCCTCATCACAGAAATAACCAGAGAAGTCCTACCACCTACAAAGCCACAATGTGTTTGTGAACTGCCATCAAATCTCAGCTGATTTATGGTGATTCTCAGAGGGTTTTCAAGGTAAGAGACATTCAGAGGTGGTTTGCCATTGCCTGCCTCTGCACTTTCTTGGTGGTCTCCCATCCAAGTTCTAACCAGGGCTAACCCTGCTTAGCTTCTGAGATTTGAAGAGATCAAGCTAGCCTGGGCTATCCAGATCAGGGCACAAAACCCCAGGATACTTCCCATAACATGGTTTTATAGAACAGAATTCTAATGTCCCTTTTCCAGGGAGAAATGTAAATGTGTAAACCACTTCTCTAGTCCTCAGCACTGCGGAACAGAGAGGGGAGGTAACGTGCCAGGAACTGTCAGTGGTAAGCTCAGCTCTGCATTCTCTAGACAGGCTAAGGACTTGTCCGACACTCACCGTGAATCCCGATCATGTGTTCTAAAATTAACACCCTCTCAGCTAAAATCTTCAGTGCTTCTCGAAGCTGCTGGACTCCTTCACCCTACAACAGAGAGAGAGAGAAGGAGGGAGGGGACCAAAACGTTTAAGCGTGCTCTCAAATTATGTCTCTCATTTACAAAAATTAATCCTGCTATTAAGGAGTCACAATTTGTTTTTATATGTGTATATTTAAGTATCTGAACCCCGCTTTTCTCTCCGTCAGGGATCCAAAGCATAAAAACACAAAAATACAATTTGACAAAATAAGACTCCAACATAATTTCTGTGTCTTTTTTCCCCTTTTGACGTAGAAAGTAGCCCAGGAGGAGGAACTTGCTGTTGAAGAAATGGCTGGATGAGTTAAGCCTTCCTTCCTAATCTCATAGTCCCAGTCCAGATACCCCTTACTTGTCTGAGCCACAGTTACCCCCCTCTGGCGTTCCAGTCCAGAACAATGCCATGTGAGCCTGGCCTTCAAAAAGAGTTTGGATATATTTCATGGAGGGTAGGTTCTGTCCACGGCAATTAGCTGTGATAGCTAAACAGAGCCTCCATATATAGCAGCAGAATACCTTGGATTACCAGATGCTGAGGAGAGCCTTGTGAATTTCCCAGAGGCATTCAGCTAGCAACGTTTTGGAAACAGAATGTTAAATCTTTGGTCTGATCCAGCAATAGGGTTGCCAGGGATGTGGGAGGACTTACTGGGAGTGAGAGGGAGGCCCAGCCGGCATTGCAGTGACGTGTTTACATCACTTCTGACATGACCCAGAAATGATGTCATCATGTAGTGACATTGGGGCAACGCTCTGGTATTTAGGCAAAACTCTATGGTAAATTTGGCTTCTACCTCAGAGTTTTTGCCCAAATGCCAGAGCACCGCCCTGATGTCGCCAACATGATTACATCACTTCCTGGTCACATCAGAAGTGACACAGACATGTCACTGCAATGTCAACTGGGCCACGCTCTTCTTCCGGGTAAGTCCTGCCGGTCAGCTGATTGGCAGTGGGGAGGTTAGGCCTGGCGGCAGGGGACAGGTGGCAACCCTATCCAGCAGTGTAATTCTCATGTTGTTATGCTGGGGGTGTGTGTGTGTGTGAAAACATAATCAACATTACTGAGTTGACAGAATCCTTACATCAGCACCTTTGTCTCCTTCTTCACCTTTCTTGCCAGGATCACCCTATAAACAAAATAAACAGAATGTAAAATTTATTACTCTATTTAGAAGGAGAAGAAGAGAAGAGATTGGATTTATACCCTGCCCTTCACTATCCAGCGGAGTCTCAGAGCGGCTTACAAACTCCTTTCCCTTCCCCTCCCCACAACAAGACACTCTGTGAGGTAGGTGGGGCTGAGAGAGCTCTGACAGGAACTGCTCTTTTTCCAGAACAACTGTGCCAGAACTATGGCTTGCCCAAGGTCATCCAGCCAGGTGTAAGCAGAGGAGTGGGGAATCAAACCCGGTTCTCCCAGATCAGAGTCTGTGCACTTAACTACTATACCAAACTGGTTTCAGTTTGCCCAAAAAGCTTTCCTCGGGGGGGGGGATGTCCCCCCACCCTCGGAAAGGCCTTCAGTAGCTTATTTGGGGAGCCATCCACCAACAACTTACTCCAAAGTAATTGTATTGACTAACATACGGAGTAAAGGACTGCCACTTCGGCATGGCGGCTTCTGCCAGTTTAATGACATTCGCCTCCCCGTCCCTAAGGTAATGTTGAGTAAAGTCCCATATTAACAATTGATGCTGTCTTTCTGTCAACATTCAATAACATTTTCTTGGAGAAGGATCCCCATTTTAATCGTGCCAGAGGCCAAGCCTCTGTCGCACTGCCCACTCGTGAAGCAGCCACAGAAAATTTTTCTCTTTGCAGAGGCCTATCTTGGTTGTGTCTTAATAAAGGGAGAGAAATAGGGAGCCATTCAAAGTTCTAGAAGCTTCTAGTGAAGCAACCCATGGTGCAGGGTAGACTGTGTCTCCTGTACAATAACTGGCCATTGCAGCCTTTAAAAATCGGAGGGAAAGGAAACAAGCTCTGTCACATCCGGAAGAAAGAAAGAAAGAAAGAAAGGAAGGAAGGAAGGAAGGAAGGAAGGAAGGAAGGAAGGAAGGAAGGAAGG
>NW_015164181.1:1473883-1482299 GCF_001447785.1 Gekko japonicus | reverse complement strand
GAAGGAAGGAAGGAAGGAAGGAAGGAAGGAAGGAAGGAAGGAAGGAAGGAAGGAAGGAAGGAAGGAAGGAAAGAAAGAAATTGTCTGTAAGATGCTGTTGCTTTTAGCCCAGTCAGTCTCTCAGCCTAACCTGGCCCTGCTGGTGGACCACCTGATGGCATCTGGTATTTTTGGCCACTGTGTGACACAGAGTGTCAGACTGGATGTGCCATTGGCCTGATCCAACATGGCTTTTCTTATGTTCTTAACCAATCTCACAGGGTTACTGTTGTGAGGATAACACAGAGGAAGGAGGGAAGATGTTGTTGTGGGTGACATTTGGGAAAGAAAGCACCATGGTCTGGGCTACAATACTATACTGGTTAGAGTGCCAGAGAAGGATCTGGGAGACCAAAGTTTGAATCCCCACTGACCTTGGGCCGGTCACTCTCTCTCAGCCTGACCTCCCTCACAGGGTTGCTGTTGCCATAATCACTACAGCTGTAGCTCAGTCGATATCCTGGCACTGTGACACTCACTCAGGGGCTCAGGAGTCACACGTGGCTCTTTGACATGCAACCAGGGGCTCTTCTGAGCACCCACCTCCATATTTCAGGGAAATGGGCAAGGTTCTTGCCTGGTGGGCCTTGTGGTTGGCAGTTGGTTCCTGCCTGGAAACAGCTACCAGCAGAGGAATGGGGAAGCTGTGGGGCCCCCTGAGGTGCAGGCCTTGTGCCAGGGACGGAAGTAAACGTGGTTCTTTGCGGTGACTGTGAATACGTCTCTCTGTGCGCTGCACGGTGAGTACCACTGTCCTAATACATAAACAGCCAGTGTGGTGTAGTGGTTAAGAGTGGCGGACTCTGATCCAGAGAACCGGGCTTGATTCCCCACTCTTCCACGTGAAGCCTGCTGGGTGACCTTGGGCCAGTCACAGTTCTCTCAGAGCTCTCTCAGCCCCACCTGCCTCACAGGGTGTCTGTTGTGGGGAGAGGAAAGGAAGGCGATTGTAAGCCTCCCTGAAACTCCTTCGGGAAGTGGACAGTGGGGTATAAAACCAACTCTTCTTGCTGTTCTTCTTAATGGGGGCCATATGCCCACCACAGGGGGCAATCCACAAATATCAGGGCAAATGAGGGGCATTTGGGATTTTAAGGATCCCCTTTTCCCTGCTCACAGTGCCTGTTGACAACCAGCTCAGGGAGAGTTGTTTTATGCTGCTCACCCTGCCGTGAGGATTTTTAAAAATCCCGGATCCTCAATTTCTCCCCCAGGCCCCTTAAAAAAGCGGCACACAGCAAGTAGGAATGAAATTTAATATTTACGAGTTGGCTGATGGCCAGCAGGCCAAGACACAAATGTATCACTTACAGGAAAGCCCTTAACGCCTTTTTCTCCAGTCAGCCCTGCTTGTCCCTGTTAGGAGTGAAACGAGTCTCATTAGGATGAATTAATTGGGATTTTCTAAGAAACGGAATTTGGATAACGGGGAAAGTTGCTATCACCTCCATATCCTAAAAAAAGAACAACAACCCTCTTCCTTGCAAAGAGAAAACTAACATGTCAGAGCCTTTCTTCTTGATATACTAGATTTCTAAATGTGAGGAATTCATGTGGGCTCCCACTTGTAATTGGAAACAAAACAGCCCAGGTGGGGGTTTGTGTCATCAGTGAAAGGTAGGCCATTCAGATTCCACAATTAACAAAACCAGTGTGGGGTTGCAGTTAGAGGCTTAAGCTAGTATCTGGGAGACCCAGGTTTGAATCCCCACTTTGCCATGGAAGTACACTGGGGGACCTTGGGCCAGTCACACTCTCTCAGCCTAACCTACCTCACAGGGTTGCTGTTGTGAGGGAAACATACAGGAAGGAAGAATGCTGTGGTAAACTGCTTTGAGTTCCACTTGAAGAGAAAAGCAGGGCATAAATATCTAACAAACTAAATATTATATGCCTCAGTTTGGTGTAGTGGTTAAGTGTGTGAACTCTAATCTGGGAGAACTGGGTTTGATTCCCCACTCTTCCACATGCAGCTGCTGGGGTGACCTTGGGCAAGCCATAGTTCTGGCACAGCTGTTCTTGAAAAAGAGCAGTTTCTGTCAAAGCTCTCTCAGCCCCACCTACCTCACAGGGTGTCTGTTGTGGGAAGGGGAAGGGAAAGGAGTTTGTAAGCCGCTCAGAGACTCCTTTGGGTGGTGAAGAGTGGGGTATAAATCCAATTTCTTCTTCTTCTCTCTGAGAAAATCTCCAAACCAATAATGACAATTTGCTTATCTGTATCTTCCCAGGTACAGCTAGTTCTACAGAAATTAACTATAGGTTTTACACAAATGCATGTAATGGAACCAACCAACATTATCTTTCTTTTAAAAGGAAGGCTACTTGGGAGGGGGAGATTTTTAGTAGAGCAGAGGGGAAATGGTACTCCACCCTTTCCCTGCCCGCTATTTCTCTGTTCCAAGTCGCCCCTTTCCAAATACTTCTCCCTTACTGCTTCTCTGCTCAAAATCACCCCCTGTAGCTGCTTTTCTTTAAAAAAAAAAAAAGAAATCAGGACTTGGCTGTGTGCATTTCCATGAAATGTGCATTCTGGTCTACATTTGCTCCCCTGAAAAAGTTCTGCTTGGCTTTTGCCAGCTGCCCAGCCAAACGTCACCTTCTGTCAGGCTCAGTATGCATTTTATAGTTCTCCTACCATAGAGGAAGGAGGAGGGGGAGAGGGGTGTGAACACCAAATGCTTTCGTTTTCCTAAATGTTTTGATGTACCAGACACTGTGTTGCAGAGACCTGTTGCTTTGCTTTATTTTTGTAGAGAGGTACATGCTTAGTTGGGGGGGGAGTAGTTGACTGTTACTTCTGGCGGGCAAATGCCGTGGGGTGATTGGGTTTTGATCTTTAGTGCCTTTGCTTGAACACAATATATCTGCAATCTCCGCGCTTTCACCTTCAGTCCTAACAAAGCTTGTGTTCAGTATGGTATTCTTCAATGCCTCAATAAATTAAACTTTCTTCGAAGTTGTGGTGCTGAGAACTGATTTAACCAGGATTCTGACACCTCCCGTCTCCCCTTTCTGACAAACAGACATTTTAGACAGGAGGAAAAGGGGGGCAGAGAGTGTTATAAAGTGAGAAGGGGAGGAGCGAGGGCCGTCGTGCCGGCGATGGGGTGTCTGGGGAGAGGACACACTCACTCTTTCTCCTCGGTCTCCTTTGGAGCCTTTGGATCCAGGCTGTCCGGCTGACCCTGGCATGCCCTTGGAAACAAATGGAAGGGAAACAGAACACCATCAGTACCTATTTGGTAATGTTGGGCAAGCAACACACGGTGGTCGTCGAAGGGTAGTGTTCAGGTTATTATTGCCACTGCCTCCAGGGGGAGCTTTGTAAACAGAAGTCCATCAGTGGCTATTAGCCACAAGGTATAGATAGGCACTCTCGGGCAAGGGATGCTCTGTATTCTCGGTGCTTGGGGGTGGGGGGCAACAGTGTGAGGGCTTCTAGTGTCCTGGCCCCACTGCTGGACCTCCTGATGGCACCTGGTATTTTTGGCCACTGTGTGACAGAGGGTTGGACTGGATGGGTCACTGGCCTGATCCTACATGGGCTTCTCTTATGTTCTAATATTCTTAAGCAGTTCCATGGAAGACACGGCAGCTGCTTCCAAGGGGCACAGCAACATGACCTGACCGTGGCAGCAGCAGTGGCAAGCATAGGAGTCAGCATGAAAGGCACCCGCACCTCACCCCGTTCCCATACCACTTGCTGCTGTTGTCCCCCACTCCACCCCTTTTTATCTTGTCGCATCTGTGCAAAAGTGCAGGCACAATGGCATCCCCCCCCTTTCTCTCTCTTTCTCTTTCCCTTCAGACTTGCACTATGGCATGGCTCAATAGAAAAATGGCGGTGGGGGGAAGCCCTTTAAAGGACTAAATGGGTGATGGTTGCAGAGGCCCGTGCCATTTTGGAATGCAGTGCTTAGCTCTGGCTCTCCGTGGTGGCTCTGGCTGCTGCATCCACCCACCACCAACCTGCCCTTTCCCCTTTGAATGAGAGAAAACCAGGTTTTATTTCTCTACGGAATGAAGGGGGAAGTCCTGGGCATGCGATGAGCCATGGTCGAAAGGAGTGCAATGGCGCAAGGATATTCCCAAGAAATCCGGGGGCTTCCTGTGTTCCCTATGGGGAAGGATCCCCATGTGGAACTGGCCAGACACATGTATATACATACATACAACCACATTCACACACACACTTCCATACATGTCCCCACCCCTGATGAATTGTGGCCTTAGATAGGGATAATGGATAACTGTATAGCCGCTCAGAGACCCCTTCGGGGATTAGAGCGGGATAGTAAGATGAAAGTAATAATAATAATTCACACACACACTTCCATACATGCATGTGATCCTGCTTTATACTAGTCCTCTTCGCAAGTTACAGTGAACATATGTATGATCTTTATACATGTGTTGCATAATTCCCGTGTTATAGTGAGTGCACGTCCAGATGAGCCTGTGATTTAAACCCCACATTTATCCAGGTCCCGGTCTCCAGCTTCATTTGTAAAGTGAACAGACACTGGCTCTTTCACACAAAACCGATGTACACTCGAACATGCAGGATGTACAGGTGTTTACTGCAACATGTGAATGGGGCTAGTGAGTCAGAATACTGTTCCATCAAGCTCAGTACTGTCTACTCTGACCAGCAGAAGTTCTCCTGGGAACCCAAGCAGTTCCTGCTACTTGAGATTGTTTTAGGTGGACATTAAACTTGAGAACTTAACTCTATGCAAAGGAGGTGCCTTATTTTTATTTTTTATTTATTTTATTATTTTTCAAGGCAAGAGACGTTCAGAGGTGGTTTATCATTGCCTGCCTCTCATGACCCTGGACTTCCGTGGAGGTCTCCCATCCAAAGACTTGTCAGCGCTGACCCTGCTTAGCTTCCAAGATCTAATGAGACTGAACTAGCCTGGGCCCTATTACCTCTGGCTAAAAGCAGAACAGCAGTGCTTTGGACTTTTTAATTCATGAAGGTGAACAGGTGCTGGTTATTGGTCCCATTAGCTTAACATTTCCCCCCCCCCAGCACCTGTAACTTCCAGAGATGGAAGCTGGAACCTTCAGTATGCAAAACATCTGTTCCACCTAGGGTTGCCGGCCAGGTTCTTACCGGCTGCCGGTGGCGGACTCCTGGCTGGTGTCTGGGATCTTCTTGCGCGTGCACTTGACATCTGCTGGAAGTGACGTCATCATGTTGCCAACATCGGGAGAATTCTGCTCTAGTTTTTGGGCAAAACTCTATTCCCCCCCCCTCAAAACCATAGAGCTTGCCCAATAACTAGAGCAGAACCCCCCTGACCTTGGCAACGCCACTTCCAAATGATGTCACTTCCAACATCACTTCCAAGTGATGTCACTGTGACAGGGACATCACGCAGTGATGCCACTGTTCAGGGGGTGTCCATCAGCAGACTGAAGCCCCCCCAAAATCCAGGTAACACCCGGGCAGACTAGGGGTTTGGCAACCCTGGTTCCACCACTGAGCCACAGACCCTTCTCTAACCAGGTGCGCTGCCACTCTGGCACAATCCCTCTACAGACTCCAAAGAGGAGCGCAGCCTGCTGTAGAATTTATTGTTCTGATCTTTGCTGCTGCTGCTGAGTTATTTGCAGTTATCAGGGGTCAATTCGTAGAAAAAGAGTTAGGGGGACTCATTAGCATAACTCATTAGCATATGCCACACCCCCTGACATCACCGGAAGTGTGTCCTCCCCACAGCCGACCTCCAGCGGGCACCAGCAGGGAACTCCAGGCCCCGCCCTCCCGCACCTCACCCGGGGGGATGGCGTCCCCCCGCGTCCCCCCCCCAAATGACCCCTGGCAGTTATGAAGAACTAGACTGGAGTCGAGCAGCACCAAGAAGAAGAAGAAGAGGAGGAGGAGGAGGAGATTGGATTTATACCCCGCCCTTCACTACCCAAAGGAGTCTCAGAGCGGCTTACAAACTCCTTTCCCTTCCCCTCCCCCACAACAAACTCCCTGTGAGCTCGGTGGGCTGAAACTACTCTTTTTCAAGAACAGCTCTTATCAGAGCTATGGCTTACCTAAGGCCATCCAGCCAGGTGCAAGTGGAGGAGTGGGGAATCAAACCTGGTTCTCCCAGATTAGAGTCCACGCACTTCACCACTACACCAAACTGGCTCTCTACTACACCAAATCTTGGAGACCGACAAGATCTGGGGGGGTCTAAGCTTCCAGACTCAAAGCTCCCTTCTTTGGCCTTGACTCTCGGAAGCTCCTATCCTGAAAGTCTTGTTGGTCTCAGAGGTGCTGCTGGACTCCAGCCTAGCTCTTCTACTGCAGACCAACATGGCTGCCCTCTGAAACTATCTTGCTGCAATGAAGCCCATCAGTTAGGGTTGCCAGGTCCAATGATCATGCCAGTGGGGGAGGGACTTCCAGGAGTGGCGGCACAGCACCACAATGTGATGGTGTCACACAGAAGTGACATCATCACATCGGCGACGTTGTACAGCAGCACTGGTATACGGGCAAAACTCTATGGTTTGAGGCTCATAGAGTTTTGCCCAAAAGCCAGAGTGTCACCACACGACGTCGCTGACGTGATGACATCACTTCCACGTGACATCAGCATGTTGCGTTTGGGGGAGGGATTTACCCCCCCTGGCCAGCTGGCCGGTGGCGAGCGGGACCCAAGAAAGTGGGGGATCCCCCTCTCCCAGCTGGGGAATGGCATCCCTAGCATCAGTTCTACCAGTAGCAGGCTATTGTAGAAACTGATGGGTTTAGACCGTGAAAGACCAAGACTGAGTTCGTTGTTCACTGGACAGTTTGGGGCAGCCCAACATACTTCAGCCTCAGAGCCAACGTTCCTGGTTCAGCTTTGGAGTTTGCAGATGATCCAAACAGTACACAAAGGAGTGTCTAGAGAACAGAAGGTAACCAAGATGGGAGGGCGTGTGAATCTGCTCCTCCCTCATCCTTCTATTCATTCCCTTTCCACAAAATTATAAATCGCTTGCATACCGGTAGCCCGGGGGCACCCACTGATCCTGCTTCTCCTTTGGGGCCCGATGATCCCGGAGGGCCTGGAAGATAAAAAGCCATAGCATCAGTGGAGAGATTTTAGAGAAATTGCAAAAGGAGGAGGAAATATCACAGGTTGATTTGAAACAGGCACAACATCGTTTTACGGTAGGCTTGCCAAACCCCCCGGTTTGCCAGGGGTCCCCCGTTTTTTGGGGGGGTTCTACCCGCCGCCGGCCAGATGACCGGCGGGGGAAGCCCCACCCCCAACACCCACAGCCACCCCTCTCTCTCCCTTTAAGTGTGTGGAACCCGTGTTTCCTCCCAAGCCTGATCTCCGCAAGCTTGCAGGGAAATGCCAGCTTCGTGCTCTTAAAAGGGAAACGCGGCTGCTCTTAAAGGGAAAACGCCGGCTCCTGCATTTAAAAGGGAAACGCCGGCTCCTTTAAGTGCAGGGAACTGCTGTTTCTGGAGATCTGGCGCACGGGGGGGGGGGGACGTCCCCAACGTGATGTCATCACGTCGGGGATGCCCCACCCCCTCCAGGAACGCCCCCAAAGTCCCCCGCTGGGGGTGGAAGATGGACTTGGCAACCCTATTTTACGGATACAGTGACTCAGACATGGATTAACAAGGACACGTGGGAGTTGAAACTGCTGAGACCAGCCTTGGTCATGCCATAGTAACCTTGTCCACTCAACCCCAAGCCTCCAACCCTCAGTATCTTCTAAGCTCTTACGGGCTGAAGCAGATGGGTTTCTTCTTCCTTTCTTTAATGGACTCTCAGCTGCTCTCAAGATTACAGCTCTCTCTGAAGCATGCTCAGTCCTCAATAAGCCAGTTTTCCAGGTTTTTCTTCTCATTAATTTATAAAGTTGTGTTTTCATCTAAACACGGGGCATCCCCCACCTACAAAGAGACTCCCCCCCCCCATCTTGTCTATGGGTGGCCTCGTGTGACTTTCAGCATCTGTACAGGGACCAGCCGGTTTACTATTAGATAAGATTGGGTGGGTTTTTTTACTTATTTGAAAAACATTGTTACACCCTGGGAAAACAAAAGGGAAAAAGCATATTACAGGATAAACAGATGCAAGAGCTGAGAAAGAATAGATGTGTCTAACAGATTTTGGGGAAAGAAAAAAAAAGATTGCTGGGCCTTGTCCAATTGAGACGCATCATTACCTTCTTTTTTTAAAGCAGTCGCTCTAATAGCCATAAAGGTTTCTTTGCGTTTTGTGATCTATCCTGCCGTGGTAGGAGTAACCCCCACCCCCCATTGTGCACTTTAAATGTTATTAAATGCAGAATGACATGACGTTGCTATTTTCAAAACACAGGCACACAGTTTAACAAAATAGCCTCTGGGGTAGAAGGGCAT
>NW_015164181.1:1467625-1473830 GCF_001447785.1 Gekko japonicus | reverse complement strand
GTTTTATTTTGCATTTCCAGTCTTTTTACCCTACTACTCAGCATAACTGCCGAGAAAGCAGCTTCAGAAGAGACCCACTGTGAAAATCAAATCACAAAATGCATTTCACAGCCCCCAGAAAACAGGAAAAACCAATCAGCATTAAAAACTGTTGTGTACCCGGAGAAACCGTGCACACGGTCGGGTCCGCATGTGGCCATGCGAATGGCCCAAGCTTTGCTTCCAGAGACAATAGCCCGAACGGATCCTAGGGCACACCTATCGGACGCCTAGGATCCAAGAATGGACCTTTGGGACTTGGGTGCACTGTAAATATCCTATCACGGGTGTGGGTGTGTGTTTGGGTGTGGTTTGCTACGGGGATATAATATACGGGGATATACTTCATCTCAAGTTCTCCTGTATATAATAAAATATGAGCTGAAATTACTCCTCCATGCATCAGTCTGTACTTCATCCTTTAAAGCTCAGAATGAAAGATCGACGAGTCTCACCTCCAAGGACCAAACATAAGTTTAGAAACTATCTTACTTAAATGGAAATGGATCTGTCCTCCTCCTCCACTACCAACACCACCACCACCACTACTACTACTACTCCAACTCCAGATTTTCCATTTTCCCTGGCTCCTCTCACCTCAGTATCAGTGTTCCCTCTAAGCTGAGTTAGTGTGAGCTAGCTCACAGTTTTTCAGCCTCCAGCTCACATATTTTTGTCTTCGCTCAGGAAGGATGACTCTAGAGCCAAATAATTTATGCAGTAGCCAAATCGCTCGCTCACAAATTTCATGTCAGTAGCTCACGGAGTAGAATTTTTGCTCACAAGATTCCACAGCTTAGAGGGTACATTGCTCAGTATCCACATAAGAATGTAGCAGGAGAGACTGGGATGGGGGGAAAGCCCAGGGAAAAGGTCCCACCCTCAAAGGAAGGGGGAGAGAGAGGCAGCCTCCCTGCACTGCCCTAGCCCCACCTCTCCAAAGGAAGAAGGGAGGGAGAAGGGGGGCCAACTGCCAAGCGGGCCTCCTCTTTCCAAGCCTAAGACATGGCTTGAGAAAGGAACAGACCTTGTGTGGATCTTGGGCCTGTGGGAAGATTTGGGAGCAGTGCCTGGGGAGGGCGGAGCCTTTTTTGGGGGGGGGATCACTCACCACCCATTCTGCTCTAGATATTTCTCCAATCTGCACTGTCTTTACCATAGAGTTTGGGAGAAATTCCTAGAGTGGCACCATCAACATTGCCCCTCAGGCCCGTAGCCAGGATTTTTTAAGTCAGGGGGCATTTAGATTTCTTAGGGGGCACCAGCTAATCAAATTAAAGATAATTTAAGTAAAGAAAGTGAGGCACAGGCACAGGATCCCTGCGCTGGTCTCTGCTCCGGCCACCGGCAAGTTGGAGTCTCCCTCCCGCTGCCACTGTGAGCATCTAGCTTTCCTCCCACCCCAGAGGGCCTTGGCTGGAGCTGCCCCTCCTGGGGGGAGAAGTCCCTAATGCCCTGGGCTGGATAGGAAGTTGGGGGGGGGGCTTGCCAGAAAGCCGTGGGCCTAGCCCCGAGATGCCCCACTGTAGCTACGGGCCTGTTGCCCCTCCATTTTTTCTCCCACTGCTAAAATAATCAAGGGCAGGGGACTGAGGGCAGGAGAGGGAACTTGCCCACTGGGCAAATGGCAGCCCTAGTTATATGTGAACCAATGGGCTGAGCATAAGTTTCCCCAGTGAGGCCGATAGCCCCCTGGGATGGGTACGGATGAAGAAAAGGGGGGGGTGTTAAGTCCCCTCTCCCGACAAGCCATAGTTCCAATCTGAACTGGTCCCCATGAATCTCGGAATCTAAACTCCAGTAGGAAACTCCCAGCGTACATCTAGTTGACGGGACCGAGGATGGACCTGGGGGTGGACGTGGGCACAGTCTATTGTCTAGTGAGGTCTGGAGTGGGGATTTGAACCCAGGTTTCCTCCAGCCACGCCAATGCTGGCTCTCGAATGGTAAAACAAAAAAGCTGGCAACCCCGGACCAGTCTGTCATCTTCCTTGAAAAACAAAACAAAAGAACCCTGAGCGAATCCATTTTTAAGAGCTCTTCCCAGCATGGCGTTATCTCCCCACTTGACAGAACTGGAGCATTCGTTCAAACTCATTATGCTTCATTGTTCCGATGTTGCCTCCTAATAGCTTCATCCCACTTGAGGAGGGGAGGCTGGGTGGGAAATACAGTTTCTTCCAGATGCTCCCAATTAATTACACTCGCCGTACTTTGGGGAGGGGGAGAGAAGATGTAGACGCAGGGCTATTTTGGGGCAGGAACGCACAGGAATGGAATTCCGGCTGGCTCCTAAATTGGCCACGCCCAGCAGGAACTCATTAGCATAATAGGCCACACCCAACAGCAGGAACTCACTAGGATTGGCTACATTAGGGGTGTGTGGCCTAACATGCAAAGGAGTTCCTGCTACAAAAAAGGCCCTGGCCATTTTGACAACAAACAAGATAAACAGAATAAGAAGCAAAAGGTGGGTGTGGCTGGATGACCACACTTCTGGTAACATGGGGGTGTGGCCTAATATGCCAATGAGCTGTGCTGTCATGGGTGTGGCCTAATATGCTAATGAGTTCCTGCTGTTGGGTATGGCCTATTATGCTAATGAGTTCCTGCTGGGCTTTTTCTACAAAAAAAGCCCTGTGTAGACACATTCTGAATGGAGCTCTAATTGTTTCGGAGGAAGACCCCCGTGAGCATCGGGCACCCATCAGAGCTATTGGAGGCGCCTCCATAATTAATGGTACCCTGGCATGTCGACCGCAGGGCCACGAGAGACAGAAGGCGAAATGGAGGCCTGTGGGAAGACGAGCAGAGAGCCTCTTGCAGGCGCGGCGGGAGGTCACCTCAGAGTGCCTCTCAGGCAGATGAGCCACTTAAAGGCATTTTGCATGATTTGTAAAATCAGTGTTAGAAGCAGGAAGCGGCGACACATCTAATGGGATCTGAATCAGCAGGATTTGGTTTCTCACCTCAGGGCAGGACGAAGCTACCTTTCCATTCTTGTATCTTGAGGTGCTCCTGCTGCCGATGGCCCTCACGTCTCCTATTTCCTCAGCCACCCAAACGTCACCATCTCCCTCAAGCGACTCCACCTTTTCTCCTTTACTTCCCCTTTCACCTGGGACAGCATCCTCAAACACCCATGTTGATGCCACCTTTCTCCCTTACTCCAAATTCCTTCACCAAAGTCACCATTTCCCTGAAGTCCCCCGGCCTGACAGAAACTTTTTCTAAGCACGTGTTCAAGTGGAATGGATGCAGATTCTTTACCCGTCTGCCTCCTTCTCCTTCCTCTCCCTCATGTCCATTTTTTAAAATCGTGAATTCCCCAGGAATATTTCACTTAGTAAAGAGCCATGCACATTTGATGGTGTGTTATTACTCATCGCCCTCCTCACAATAAACTCTGAGAGATCCAGAGCAAACGCCAGTCTTGAGGTCTTTTCTTAAAGGGGAAATTTTGGCATAGAAATGGCCCAAAATAAAGAAACATGAATTAAATACATTTGCCAACCGCAAGCTAGGTTAAGACTTTGGGGGCCTTTCAGTTTGGGGGGGGGGGGAACCAGGCAGCAAAGAAGAGGACACAATAGAGGTTTTAAAAACTGCGAATGCAAGAGAGCCAATGTGGTATAACAGTTTGAGGGTTAGGCTATGGCTTCAGAGCCCCAGATTCAAATACAGGCTCAGGGGACTGACCTATACTGATTCACCTGCACACACATGAAACTCACTGGGTGACTTGAGGCAGTCACCTTGTAGCCTAACAGCAACCTCCTACCCCCACATGCTCTCACTCATTCTTGCAGCAGGAGAAACGGAGGGGGGGAGGTTGATATCATGATGTGGTAATGTCACATCCAAGTGCCACAACAGCAATGATGGTGGCCCAGGTAGCAGCCACTGCGAAGTCTGCCTTTTACCATCTATGGCTGATCAAGCAGTTGGTTCCCTTCCTTGAACACAATGACCTGGCAACAGTGATCCACGCGATGGTTACCTCGAGATTGGACTACTGCAATGCTCTCTACATGGGGCTGCCCTTGTCCCAAATCCGGAAGCTGCAGCTGGTGCAGAATGCAGCAGCGAGGCTGTTGCTGTGTCTTTTGCAGTCCCGCAGGGCCTGTAAGATGGAGCTCTTCTGCCAGGCTTTCAGGTACGGGCCGCCTTGACATCATGGCCCTGGCCCTAATATCAACACCACCAGCAGCCTGGCCTTAACATCAACACCTCCACCATCCAGATCATTAACAACCTGGCAGGAACCTGGAGGCAGCCATTCAAATTGTGACAGAGTGTCACCATCTGTATTATGATTGGGTGTGTTCAGACATGCCATTTCAGCTGGTATAAACTGCTCCGGTTCCAACCAGACCAATTTGATCCGGAAGAAACACGATCACACTCACCTCCCTCACTATGCAGCACATCGCAATATGCCCGTCCACACTTCAGGCGCTCAGCAGTGCGCATCGGCGTTAAAAAAAAATTTCTACAGTTTGCACATGCGCATAGACAATCTTTCATATAATTGAGATCTTCGCACATGCGTATAATACCGTAGCCCGAAAAGCATGCCCTGAATCGAAGACTTCCCTTTAAACTTTGACATCGAAACTGGCCTCGGTGAGGTCCCGGATTCGTCTGAGGGCTGAAACTGGGCACCGTTTAAAGTTTGCTTTTACTAGCGCCGGGGCAAAGCTTCGCCCAAGCGCACATCACCTATGATTTTTTTTAAAAAGGAGGATGAAAAGCGGAAGCCTCGGGCTTCCAAACGGAAGTGGCTCTACACCAGCGGAGAGCGATCAGACGGGGAAAAAGCAGCTGGAACCGGAGCACTCAGGATAACACCACTTGGGTACCTAGTGGCAAACTACACTGGTTTAAGGAGTGTTTGCGATGATTGGCAATGGTTAGGGACTGAAGGCAGATGTTGTGCTTGTGATCGCGCATAAGTACTCCATATCTAACCGGATTCTATACCGGCTTAAATGCCCCGTCTGAACACACCCATTATCTCTCCCTTATTATAAAAGAGTAGTGGGTGCCAACGTTCTAAAATGCACACCTTTAGTGTATGGACGCTTGAACTGTCAGTCAGAAGACGCTGGCTGGGTTGACTGGCTGCTTTGTGCAGTCCCGCCCAGCGTTTCAAGGTCTTTTGCATATGGAAGCTGATTGGACTTCACTCCATTCCACACCTCAAACTCCCCCCCCCCGCAAGGCAGTTGAAATGTCAGTTTCATATGGAACCTGCTGTATTCTGGTGGTGTGGAGGTCCCAGGTTCATGTTTTAAAAGCTGCCTGGGGGATTATGGACCATTCACACACTTTCAACCTTAACATACCTCATAGGGTAGTTGTGCGGATCATACGGGGGAGAGGAGAATGATGTCAGCTGCTTTGGTTCCCACTGCAGGGGAAGACTGCCCTTTTCCTGGCGCGATCTCACCCCAACATCTGGGAAGCACAGTGCTCCCGTGGCGAACCCGTGGCTCCCCGCCGAAGGTGCGGAATTAAAAACTAGTACCTACGAGGTACTAGTTTCCTGAAACCGCGGGCCAAGGGCGGGTGTCTGATCGCGTTCCTGGTGGACTTATGTGGCATCCGGCGCCCGCCGCTGTTCATCTCCGCAGGTTGCGCAACAGCACCCAACAGCGCATGCGCACAAAGAGCTATTGCTAGTGCGATCGCGCGGCGTGGCTTCTGTGCCACGCTGCAGGATACCCGTCTGGTCGGCATTTCCCCCGAACCACGGGACCTCGATCGGGACGTGTGCTCGGGCAGCCGCGCCTTAGTTTCCTCCGGGGCAATTAGCCATGCCTCCCACCCGCGATACCCTGCCTGTGTGAGGTCCTGTGCCTTTGCAAGCAGCTGGCAGGATCCAAATGAAAGCCAGTTTGGTGTAGTGGTTAAGTGCGCGGACTCTAATCTGGGAGAACTGGGTTTGACTCCCCGCTCCTCCACTTGCAGCTGCTGGTGTGATCTTGGGTCAGTTACAAGTTCTCTCAGAGCTGTTCTCTCAAGGGCAGTTCTCTCAGTGTTCTCTCAGTCCGACCTATCTCACTGGAGGGGAAGGGAAAGGAGTTTGTAAGCCTCTCTGGGACTCTGAGTGAAGGGCTGGTTATAAATCCAATCTCCTCCTCCTCCTCCTCCTCCTCCTCCT
>NW_015164181.1:1434134-1467286 GCF_001447785.1 Gekko japonicus | reverse complement strand
TGCAGGGAAAGACTGCCCTTTCCCTAGGCAGAGACTGGGGGGGGGATGTAAACCTGAAGACAGACAGGCAGATAGAGGTAGGCTGATGGTTGCCTGGAAAGGACATAGGGTTGCCAACTCCAGGTTGGAAACTTCCAGGATATTTTAGGGATGCAGCCTGCTGTGGGTGGGGTCTGAGGAGGCGGAGGAAGAGGGGGACCTCAGACAGATACAATGCCATACTCCCCACCCTCCAAACAAGCTGTTGCCAGTCTCCAGGTGACAGCTGGAGAGCACTTAAAGCTCTGGTGCTAATTCAAAGTGTTACAATGTATCGACAGAGTAGTTTTTTGGAAAATCTTTAGGAATTGTTTGGTGCATTGCCAGCTTTAGGTATGGAAATTCCTGAAGATTTGAGGGGTGGAGCCTGGGTAACAATTGTTGCCACTCTCCAGGTGAGGGCTAGAGATCACTCAAAATTACAACTGCTCTTCAGGTAGCACAGATCAGTCCCTCTGGAGAAAACAGTGGACTCTGTCATTATACCCTGCTGAGGTCGCCACAGCAAACTGACACTGTTTGCCCAAAGCCAGAGCACTCTCCCAGAGCCTCTTTCTAGCTCCCTTTGTATTTATTTCCACAACGGGCCTTATTTCTAGTGTGTTTTATATTGCAATCTTAATCTAATGTTGTTTTTAGTATATATATTGGAGTTTTAATGTATACATTTATACATATGTGGTTAGTCACCCTGAGTCCGCCACGGCGGGGAGGGCGGGATATAAATTTAAATATAAATAAATAATTACTCCTGCTCCCATTCTCTGCTTCCAGAAACTCCTGAGATCGCCAAGCACTGGCCCAGCAATTAGTTTGTGTTCTACTGCTCTCGGGTGGGTGGCCGTATTGTTCTGAAGCCACAGAGCAAAAGGGCGATCCTGCCCTGGCTTTTCCCTCCGTCGTTTTACCAAAGGTGCAGCTCAAAAGCACATTCAGATACCCCAGGGCAATGCCATACTGATTGAGAAGTCACCCCTGAATGGCCATAAATCTACGCAGAAGGCACCATAAAATCCGATGATCAAAGAAAGGGAAAGCGGCGTTCAATGCAGAGGGGAATTTCTGTTCCAATGTGGGTTTGGTAAAACAATGGAGGGGAAAGCCAATGCAGAATGGCCTAAAGTTTGAATCCAGTAGCACCTTTAAGACCAACAAAGTTTAATTCTGAGTATAAACTTATGTGTGCATGTATCGGAAAAAGTGTGCATGCACACGAAAGCTTATGCCCAGAATTAAACTTTGTTGGTCTTAAAGGTGCCACTAGACCATCGAGAGCCACATGCAGCTCTTTCGTACATATTGTGCTGCTCCCGCTACAGTGGCTGGGGAAGCAAAGGGGAGGCATACTTCCCCAATTGGTCTTCCCTTCCCCTGCCAGTGCAGAGAAAGAAAGCAACTTGAACATTCTCAAAGCTACCCCCCCCCGGCTTGGAGAAGGCATTTGTCTCTTTAAATCCCTTCTCCAAGCCAAGCTAGCCGGCATGGGGGCGGGGGGGCGGGGACATGGAGGACACATTTAAAGTTGCTTTCTTTCCACCTCCCCTCCATCTATTTGCTTTCTTTCCACTTTCTTTCCACCTTTCTTTTTCGCTCTCTTTCTCCCCTCCCTCCCCATCTAAAGTTATCAATTTAATATTAATGAAAAGCAAATTTGCATATTTTCCAATAAAAACATTTGTTCATATCTTGCGGCTCTCAAACATCTGACGTTTATTCTATGTGGCTCTTACATCAAGCAAGTTTGGCTACCCCTGCACTAGTCTCAACCTTTATTCTACTGGTGTTGCTTTAATTGTGTAATAAGCCCCCTTGAGACTCAATGAGAAAAGCAGACTATAAGTGAAGTAACTCACTCACAACCTCCAAAGAGCCATGGAGGGGGAGCTGCATGTCTCCTTTGCCTCATTGTTACCTGGGGGTCCAATAGGTCCTGGAGCGCCCCGTGGCCCAGGCAAACCAGCCAGGACAGTATCAATGACGGTGGATGCTAGCTGAGGTTCTCCATCTGTATGGGAGAGAAAAAGGAGAATGTTACCAAAGATCCTTGAAGTCAGCGGATCAATTCACAATCATCTTGTTCGATACGGGTAGCCACTGTGAGCATGAGAACAAAAAAGCAGGATAGAAATACAACCATAAATACCTCTTCAGACAGACCCGAGCAGGAAGGAATGCCCATTTTGCAAGTTCAGTATTTCTTTTACAATCCACCATTCTTCCCCACCCCCAGAAGACAGCTGTTTTCACACGTGAACATCTTTTAGCATCGAGGAGTACGTTAGACTAGAAGGCCCATAAGGCTGCTTACAACTGCATGATCCTGTGATCCATTTATTTAGCATTATGAGAGCTAGAAGCATGCTTTAAAAAAACCTACTTTAAAATCATCAGGGATTTCTCGAATATACTGGATTCCATTCTGTGAACTGGCATGTATTCTACCAATGTCCCTGGTGGGGACCGCACTACAAAGTTCTCTGCCACTGAATTTCTCCCCAGATTATGGAGTTCCAAATCATGTGGTCTTATCTCCAAAGTGAAACTGACCTATTAGGAATCCTCTGTCGTTCTGTTCTGTTCTGTAACTTCTGGATTTTCCACATGGTGCTGTGCACACTCAGTTTGACCCCAACTCTCAGTTCCTTCTGTTCAGCCTTCATCTTTCCCCCATTCCTACACCTACTGAAGTGCATAAACACATTGCCAAAACACTATAAAAGAACAATTTTGATCTGGTTCTGCATAGAGTTGCATCAAGGTTCTTTCGGTGTAGGATTTCTCTGTTGTGCAGGGGTGCATGTGCACGTTAGTAAACACTGCAGAAAAAGACTCTTCAAGCAACTGGGATTTTTCCTTCCTTCCTTCCTTCCTTCCTTCCTTCCTTCCTTCCTTCCTTCCTTTTTTTTTTTGCTATGATTTATCAGTGCACACGAGTTTGATGTTAATATGAAGGGGAGAAAGACCTGAATGAATCGGAAACTACAGCAAACGGTACGTGTTGTAATTGTAGACTTCTCCTAGCTCACCTGAATCACAGAGGAGTGCTGCTCAGAGAAATCCCAGAACCCTAAACGAACAGAATGGGGTGAAATCTGCTCAGTTTCTTCAACTACAGTCAAGGCATGACACTAATGCGAATAATTTCTTACTGCTGATTGGGTTTGATGTTTTTGTTTTGGGGGGAGGCTGAGTATAAACCAGGAAGGGCAATTGTAATTTAACGCAGCCCAGCAGCGCTCATGGAAGTAAATCTGGTACAATTAATTTATTTAGCAATCTTCATCAAATCTCATCTCAAAGGTTAATATTTTGGGGGGGAAAGATGCCCAGCAGTTCCTGTCTGTGTGTATGCATTGGCCTACACACAATTTAGAGACAAACTCCGCACTTTAAGACTCCATTTTTAGAGACCTCGGGAAAGGAGAAGGTTGAAGTGTGGCAATGCCAGTGAGCAACTCACGCCAAACATTCTGATGCCTGAATCTCCCTAAAATGTACTGGAAAACAGAGATGGCTGGAGTATGAGAACCGGCCAGAGCAGACTCCGTGAAGTGATTAACACATAGAATTCACTGCCACAGGAGGTGGCAGCGGCTGCAAGCATGGATGGCTTCAAAGGGGAATTGGATAAACATATGGAGCAGAAATCCATCAGAAGTCCAATCAGAGCCACAAGGTATAGATAGGAACTCTCAGGCTGGGGCAAGTGATGCTCTGTATTCTTGGTGCTTGGGAGGGGGGGGAACAGTGGGAGGGCTTCTAGTGTCCTGGCCCCACTGCCGGACCTCCTGATGGCACTTGGTATTTTTGGCCACTGTGTGACAGCGTGTTGGACTAGATGGGCCATTGGCCTGATCCAACATTGGCTTCTCTTATGTTCCCTTATGTTCTTATGAGCCAGTTTGGTGTAGTGGTTAAGTGCGCAGAATCTAATCTGGGAGAACCGGGTTTGATTCCCCACTCCTCCACTTGCACCTGGCTGGATGACCTTGGGCAAGCCATAGTTCTGGCACGGCTGTTCTTGAAAAAGAGCAGTTCCTGTCAGAGCTCTCTCAGCCCCGCCTCCCCCACAGAGTGTCTGTTGCGGGGAGGGGATGGGAAAGGAGTTTATAAGCTGCTCTGAGACTCCAGGGCAGGGTATAAATCCAATCTCTTCTTCTTCTTATGTTCTTAAGTGTAATTCAGAAGTGCTTTGCTGCACAGAGGAAGTTACTTGCCAGGAGGAGGAGGAAGAAGAGATTGGATTTATAACCCGCCCTTCACTACCCAAAGGTGTCTCAGAGCGGCTTACAAACTCATTTCCCTTCCCCTCCCCACAACAGACACCCTGTGAGGCAGGTGGGGCTGAGAGAACTCTTGACAGAAACTGCTCTTTTTCAAGAACAGCTGTGCCAGAGTTATGGCTTGCCCAAGGTCATCCAGCCAGGTGCAAGTGGAGGAGTGGGGAATCAAACCCGGTTCTCCCAGATTAGAGTCCACACACTTAACCACTACACCAAACTGGCACTTAACCACTACACCAAACTGGAACTTTACACAGGCCTCCCAAAGGACAGGGACCAATAACAACAGAGAGGGATGGAAAGGGTTGCCAGCTCTGGGTTGGGAAACAACTGGAGATTTGGGGGCGGAGTCTTGGGAGGGCAGGGTTTGGGGAGGGGAGGGGCCTCAGCCAGGGATTCTGCCATAGAGTCCACCTTCCAAGGCGGCCATTTTCTCCAGGTGAACTGATCCCTATTGCCTGGAGATCAGTTGTAATAGCGGGAGATCTCCAGCCACCACCTGGAAGTCAGCATCCCTTGGGGGGGTGGGGTGGAGCAAACGAAGCACCAACAAAACAGCTTGAGCCCACGGGCAGAGTTTCCTATCATGTGTATGAATTAAATGCTGTCCAGTTGCTTCTGACTTAAGTGCAAAAAGCTTTTTAATCTGCCTGCTGTGAGCAAAGGCTGCCGCAGAAGGATGCTGGGGTCAGCTACAACCAGGCAGAAGTGTGTGTGGGGGGGGGAGGTCAATGTTATACCAGTGGTAATTGCAGGCAGCCAATGAAGTCCCATTAACTGGAATTTGCCACCCTCTGCTGTCCATAGCTTAGAATTTCATGCTGATGGTTTTCAGATCTGCACGGTTTAAAAAAGAGCAACCTGGAAAAAGCCGGCTTTTATTGGCCACCAGAGAACCTGCTTCTCCCACGTATGTCCAGCTAGATGAGCTAAGCATAAAAGACGATACACAACGTTGCCACGATCTGGTGTTACAATTTAAGACCGCTAACATAAGAGAAAATCTTGCCGGATTAAACTAAAAATCTACCTAATAAGAACATAAGAGACGCCAATGTTGGATCAGGCCAAAGGCCCATCCAGTCCAACACTCTGTCACACAGTGGCCAAAAATGCCAGGGGCCATCAGGAGGTCCAGCAGTGGGGCCAGGACGTTAGAAGCCCTCCCACTGTTGACCCCCCCCCCCAAGCACCAAGAAGACAGAGCATCACTTGCCCCAGAGCCCCTATCTATACCTTGTGGCTCACAGCCACTGATGGACCTTTGCTCCATATGCTTATCTAATTCCCTTTTGAAGCCGTCCATGCTTGTAGCCAGGGCCGGCCCCAGCTTATTTTGCACCCTAGGCAAGGATCCCTTCTGGCGCCCGCCCCTCCGTGCACCCACCATGGCTTGGACCCATTAATTGGATGTGTACCCCGGACCTCCCGTTCCCCTGGCACCCATACTCTTAACACTCAATTTTGCTTTTGTAACTTTGCCTGCTTTGCACATCTGGCTTCCACCAAGGAAGACTCTGCAAAGAAAGGCACTTGCAGTCGCAGACAACCTCTGCTTCTCAGTTGCCTTGACAGTTCCTTGCTGGGGTTGCCATAAGCCAGTTGCATTTTGAGTGTCCTTATGTAATAGCCCCCCTACTTAGGTTCTTCTTTGATTCAGCTGAGTGACCCTTCTGTGCCCAGAGGGCTAAGTTCTTTGGTGGAATTGGTGTTTATATCATCAGAAAGATCATAACATGTTTAAAACTCAGTAGTGTTTGCAGCTGAACCAGGACGGGGTGTGTGTGTGCCAGTTTGGCGCCCCTAAGGGCCGGCGCGCTCTAGGCGAGTGCCTAGTTTGCCTAGTGAGCGAGCTGGCCCTGCTTGTAGCCGCCACCACTTCCTGTAATCTAGCATCCTATCTCCAACAGTGGCCACAATGATGCTTCCTGGAAATGCACAGGGTGAGCGTGACAGCAATAGCTCCCACCTGTGGTTGATCGATCTACCTTCCCTGCATAGATCTGATTCCATTTTAATGCCATCTGAGTTAACAGACCTCACTGCATCTCACAGAAGTGAGTTCCATAAGATATTTCTTGCATTGGGCGATGCAGAACGTCTTGCCTGTCCTGAGATGGTATAATCCATTTAGCACGTCCCAGTTAGTAATCGAGTTGCTGTATTATAGACTGGAGCCAGTTTTTGAGGATTCCTTCATGTAGATACTTTTGCAATGTCTTGACCTGTGGCAAGTTGGGCAGGGTGGCAGCCTGCCCCCTTGCACACTTTCTCCTCCAACCAGTACAATGATGGCATTTTGCTAAGTATTAAAGCAGCCAGCAAACAAGCATGCCCCAAGAAGCCAAAATGAACAAACTGGATACATGCAAAAAAACTAAATCCATTGTTTGTAATAGAAGAGGGCTGTCATTGCCCTCTTCATGTTGCCCAGAAAAATCTATGTATTGGGCTGTAACTCATTCACCACAATATAAATAATTTAGCGTACAGAGAGGCTGTTGAGATCTTTGGCCGATTAAAAATGCATCCAGACCTTTCTCCCACGCAGACACACATGCCTGGCGAGGGAAGAGGAAGCAGTGCTGGGGAGCTGGAGATGATTAATTCAAAAGAGCTCTGTTCCCCTTCCTAATGTTCCCATTGGTATGGCTGCGCTTCAGTGACTGGCATGCAGAGGACAGAGGTGGAGCTGATGGATGGACCAGACTTTTTACTGTGGCGGGGAGGGGGGGGGATTCAATGCATGATAAAGTCAAGGAGGCAAGTGAAACTGTCCCCATCTGAAATCCCCACCACCACCAGTTTTAGGATTTTAGCTGCACCATCCTAAGCCGAGTCACACCTTTCTAAGTGCATTGACTTTAGTGGACTTAGAAGGGTGTAACTCAGTATAGTAAATTACTCAGGCTCCTTTGCAGAGGCAACTTTGGCTCTTCCTCCATGGTTAAAAAACACTTCTGGTCCTCACATGGGCTGCTCCACGTGCACATTTTTTTTTTGGTAGCCTCCCTGTGTTCATTTGCATCTCCTTTCATTCCCCTCCAGGTTACCGATGCCTGTAGCGTTCTTTCTTGGCCTTGTGCTCGTGCATCAGCAAAAATGCATTTGGGCACCCTGAAGCATCAACAAGAGCTTGAGTGCATTGGTATCCTGGATGGGAAATAAAACAGACTCTCAATGAGCAGAGAGCTTGAGCCGCTGTTCAATGGTGGGAAAGGCAGAGTATAAATATTTTAATAAGCAAAGAATGAGGTTGTGAAATGTTCCATGTTAAATTGGAAAGACGTGGAGGCAGAAGGAATCCACGGACATATGGAGTGTCAGGGCCATCTAGTCCATCCAGTGGCATCCAGTTTGGTGTAGTGGTTAGGAGTGTGGACTCTAATCTGGGAGAACCGGGTTTGATTCCCCACTCCTCCATATGCAGCTGCTGGTGTGACCTCGGGTCACTTACAAGTTGTTTCAGAGCTGTTCTCTCAAGAGTAGTTCTCGAAAGAGCTCTCTCAGCCTACCTACCTCACAGGGTGTCTGTTGTAGGAAGGGAAGGGAAAGGAGATTGTAAGCCCCTCTGAGACTCCTTCAGGTAGTGAAGGGTGGGGTATAAATCCAATCTCTCTTCTTCCTCATCATCCTGTTTTCCGTAGTGGCTAAATAAATGCACCTGGAAGGTCCTCCAGCAGGTCATAGCAACAAAAGTGTCATCCCTGTTGTAACCCTAGCAACTGGTATTCAGAGGTACACTGCCTCCAAACATGGAGTCCTAACTCAAAACAGTCCTAACTATCAGAACACAAGAGGAGCCTTGCTTGATCGGATGAAGGGTCCATCTTAGAACAGCATCCTGTTTCCCACAGTAGCCAACAGAGGGATCCAGAGAGTCCACAAGGAGACCATGAAATCAACAGCCCTTCCCTCTCAACACCCCCAGCAGTGTTTAGAGGTATTCTGCCTCTGAAACTGGAGGCTCCATTTTACCATCGCCACCATTGACAGGCCTCCCTCTTCCCTGAATTTGCCAGATCCCTTTTAAAGCTGCCGGAGCTTCAATCAGTTGAAAACAGATGGTTCATCCCCTAAAAACTCTTCCATGGCTCAGACAGAGCTGATGGACACACATCGGTCAGCACGTGAACAGGCCTAAGAGATTAGTTCAAAACGAAGATGACGTACTTTCTTTTTCAGCTGTGGGCTGGAGCGAGTACAGAACCCCTTGCTGAAATGGTAAGGGGAGGCTTGGCGATGCTGGGGGTCCGGGAGGTCCAGGTGGACCTGGGATTCCACTCTCACCTGGATAGCCCCTGGGTCCTGGAGGTCCAAGAAGCCCTGAAATTCAGACAAAATCTGTATGAAGAAGTGCTTCATGTTTAAGAACATAAGAACATAAGAGATGCCAATGTTGGATCAGGCCAAAGGCCCATCCAGCCCAACACTCTGTATCACACAGTGGCCAGAAATACCAGTGCCATCAGGAGGTCCACCAGTGGGGCCAGGACATTAGAAGCCCTCCCCCTGTTGACCCCCCCCCCAAGCACCAAGATGACAGAGCATCACTTGCCCCAGAGTCCCTATCTATACCTTGTGGCTAATAGCCACTGATGGACCTCTGCTCCATATGCTTATCTAATTCCCTTTTGAAGCCGTCCATGCTTGTAGCCGCCACCACTTCCTGTGGCAGTGAATTCCAAGTGTTAATCACTCTTTGGGTGAAGAAGTACTTCCTCTTATCCGTTCTAACCCGACCGCTCAGCAATTTCATGGAGTGCCCACGAGTTCTTGTATTGTGAGAAAGGGAGAAAAGTACCTCTTTCTCTACCTGCTCTTTCCCATGCATCATCTTATAAACCTCAATCATGTCACCCCTCAGCCGTCGTTTCTCCAAGCTAAAGAGCCCTAAGCGCCTTTGTCCACCTTGAATCTACTGTGCATCAGCTATATCAGATGCCAGCCTGACTTGGATAGCCCAGGCAAGCCCAACCTCGTCAGATCTCAGAAGCTAAGCAGGGTCGACTCTGGCAAGTACTTGGATGGGAGACCTCCTCGAAATACCAGCAGTCGGGAGGTGGGGGCAGGCTTTATTCAGCCGCCTCTCTGAATATCCTCCAGGTCCCCAGGAGGGGTCAGTCACCAGACGTCAACATGACTTCCAGGTGTGTGCGTGCGCACACACACAAATACAACCCTCCCCCCCTCCATATCCAGTGTCCCCTGAGTTTGAGTGTTGGGGGAGAGGTATAAACAGTTCTATCTGCTTTCTTCACTCCATGCTTAATTTTATAACACTGGAATGAGCCGGGGCATTAAAGAGCCCAGGAACAAGCTGATTTGGCCAGCACCAATGGGACTCAGCTCAGTAGTCCTCCTCTGGGGAACTTTCCTGGCAAGTTAAAGGGCCAGTTTCCCCTGTTTACAAACCTCCCTCATACCAGGATAAGCCACTGTATGTAAACTCAGTAATGCCAAGGTCATTGTGGAGCATCACTGACAATGTTTTGCCAGTCTGCACAGGTACATCAGATAAAGGTAAAGTGTGCTGTTGAGTCACAACCAACTCACAGCTACACCATAAAGTTCCACCTCATGGGGTTTTCAAGGCAAGAGATGAGCTGAGGTGCACAGCAGCCTGGGACTTCCTGGGTGGAATCGTGGAGTTGGAAGGGACCTCCAGGGTCATCTAGTCCAACCCCCTGCACAATGCAGGAAATTCACAAACCCCCCCCCAACACACACACCCAGTGACCCCAGTTCCATGCCCAGAAGATGGCAAAGAACCTCCAGGATCCCCGGCCAAACCGGCCTGGAGAAAAATTGCTGCCTGACCCCAGCATTTCCCTGGGCGTGTAAGAAAGGGCCACGAGAACTAAGCGCTGATGCAACTCTCCCTGCCCTCCCTCTCGTGATCTGCCCAAGTTCACAGAATCAGCATGGCTGTCAGGTGACCACTGAGCCTCATCATCCAAGCACTGACAGTGCTCAGCTTCCAGGATCTGGCGAGATCATTAGTCACGAGAAAAGGTATATAAATGAACCGAAAGCTGCAGCAACTGCGCATGCTCCAGTTCTGGAAACAATATTAGAAATTCCCCAAATGAAACGGGAATTGAGAGAGGTGGAACACCTAACCCGGAGACATTGTGGGATGATAAAAGAATGCTGTGGGGGAGATCCGCTCATCCGTATACCCACACTTCCCTGTCTTCTCTACCTACCACAAGACAACCTTCCAAATTTTCAACAAGTAGAGTTCTCGTGCGGCAGGTCTCACTGGAAACAAGCGCTTAAGCAGAGCCACTGGAGTTGGCAACCTCCAGGTGGGACCCAGAAATCTCCCACTGTCACATTTGCTCTCCGGACAACAGAGAATCAGTTCCCCTGAAGACAATGGCTGCTTGGGAGGGGGGACGCGATGATATCGTACTCTGCTGAGGTCCCTCCCCTCCCCAAACCCCACCCTCCCCAGGCTCCACCCCCAAAATCTCCAGGTATTTCTCCACCCAGAGCTGTCAACCCTAAGATCAACATAGTACATCAACTACCCCTTAAATTTCTTGCCCTCATCATTTGGGGATGTCCTCTTGAGACTCACCAGGTGGTCCAGCTGGCCCTCTGTCACCAATTTCTCCCTTTTCACCTTTCGGGCCTTGGACTCCCGGTTTCCCAGTGGATCCTGGTAACCCTGCAAATGTTCAAACAGAGATGTTGGGCCACCAAGTATGAACAATCTTACCTATGATAGAAGGGAAGGTATATAGGCCGTGTTATCCCTTGGCGGTGTTATCCCTTTGGAGACGGAGGAGGGTTGCAGAATTTCGAGTGAACGTCTAAGAAGCCATCAAGACTTTAGAGAGAATTAGCATAGATGTAAAGGCGGAAGGACTCTGAAAATTGCCCTTGCGAAGAGAGCTGGAGGAGATGCTCTGGAAATCTTCTCATAACAAGCAATAAACTAACACATAAGCTTAGAAAGACTCACAAAGTATATTGTTTATTAACAGGGTTTTTTTCATTACTAACTGCAGTCTAACAGGGTAATGATCTCCTACTCTTGGGTTTTTAGTTTAGTGTGGGTTACTTTCCTTTCTCCTTAGTCTTAAAAAACAACAACAAAAAACAACAACAACAACTCATGCAGGTGCAGAGTGCCGTTCTCTTCCCATCAAGAAATTACAACCAGCCTCCAGATAGTTGGGATTATGGATTCTACAGTTCCCAAAGCAAATTTTTAGGCACGGGGTTCTAGAGGTTCCCCAACAGAGCAAGCAATCTCATGCGTCTTCTGTCCTGGCACCTATTATGTTGGAAGCGGAAACAAATGATGCAGTTAAGAAATGATGTTGTTTTACTGTTCAGTTTGAGTCCAGTAGCACCTTAAAGACAAACAAGAGCTTCACGAAGGGAGCTTTGACTCTTGAAAGCTTGTTGGTCTCTAAACTGCTAGGTTAAGGTAAAGGTTTCCCTTGCTCGAAAGCCAGTCGAATCCGACTCTAGGGATGCGGTGCTCATCTCCGTTTCCAAGCCGAAGAGCCAGCGCTGTCCGTTGTCATGTGGCCGGCATGATTAGACACCGAGGCGCACGGAACACTGTTACCTTCCCACTGATGCAGTACCTATTTATCTACTTGCAATTTCTTGCTTTTGAACTGCTAGGTTGGCAGGAGCTGGGACCAGAGACGGGAGCTCACTCTGTCATGCAGCACTCAGGTCTCGAACTGATGAACTACCGACCTTCTGGTTTGCAGTCCAGCGTCTTAACCACTTGAGCCATTGCAGCTGCTACTGGATTCAAATCCAAGGCTGTGATCACACACACAAAATAATCCACTCCCAATGCACTTTCCATGCACTTCCCAACTGAATTTTGCCAGTTCACACAGTAAAATCCAGTTGGAAAGTACATTGAAAGTGGATTGAAAGTGGATTATTTTGTGTGTGTCATTCAAGCCTAACTCTTCTGTCGCAGACCAATATGGTTATCCTCTGAAACTATCCTGATGCAGTTTTAGAAGCTGTCCTTTATGCTAAGGTCTTAGCTCTTAATGTAACAGAGTAAGGACAAATGGGTTTTTTTCTGTTTCATTATTGTTCTCTGTGTTCACCCTGCCTTGTGTTTCATTCCTCCTAAATACAAGTTTAACTGGCAGAATTCCTAACACTTTTTTCAAAACTGGGGCACACACAGCTCCCCATAGTTCATTTGCACGTCATTTCTCCTCTTTGCTACTGATGCACACATGAACGTTGCTAAAACACTGCAAAAAAGCACTCTCAATATAATAATTTTCATCAAAAATCCTTTTGCGCAGTGTTCTGCCGGTGTGCCCTTGTATTCCTACACACTGGCCAAAAAAGAAAAAAAAAAAAGAATCTCAACCCAACCAAAGATACAATCTCACTAAAATTGCTTTTTTGAACAGTGTTTTATTAATGTATGCAGGTGTACTTGATGAAATAGGACAATTAATCATGATCGGGCTTTTTGGGGTAATGTTTAAGCCATGTGTAATGTAGGAGGGGAGAGAAGGACGTGAAGGAATTAGGGTAGAGAAAAGCTGAGTATGAAAGCCAACTCTTTTTCTTCTGCTGCAGGCAGCACCTGTGCATGGCCTAATCACAGATGGGGGGGCTGGGGGGAGGAGGGGGTTAACTCTGCTCACTTCCATGCCCTCCACCGCCACTTCCCTGTCAGAACCCCTAGGATGCTGAACAAGGAGGACACTCTGTTCTTGTCTCTGCTTTCTCTCTCTCTTTTTTTTTGGGGGGGGGGCGCCCAAAGGGGAATTTTTTTATTTTTGCATTTTCTACACACTACATATATGGAATAGGGAAATGAATACTAATGCCCTATCACTATTACTATGGGAAATGAGGTCAGGGAATTCTAGATAAATATAATCTACTGGATAGGGGGAGGAAAAACTACGATTCTGTTCTAAATCTCCTACTGGATGTGGGGAAGGGATAAAGAGTCCAGGGGTCATTTCCTGCAGGAGCGCACAGGAGCGGAGCTCCGGCAGTAAAGAGCCCAGGGGGGCGGGCACATGCAGCAAGCCCCACCCCCTGCTCCCAGCAGCTCTCAGTCAGAGCAAGAAGCAGCCTGGTAACTTGCAGAGCCCCCCCCCCCGTATCCCCAGTCTATAAAATTAACTTAGCACAATTACTCCCCTTAGCACTCATGCTTTAGTTTTAGAGTATTTTCTTCTTAGATTTCTTCGTTTTCTGCAGTTTGGGAACGGCTGCTCCTTTCTCCGATTCAGATTATTCTGATGACGAGGAGATTTGGCTTGTTGAGTCCTGTGAGTAGGACTCCTCTTCTTCTTCTTCCTCCACATCCGTTTTTTAAATTCTTTTCCTTCTGCTTCTTTTTTACATTAAACATTTGATCCATAAATCCGCTTTTGGAACAGAGTGAATTTTATATTTTTTTATCCTGGTAATTAAAACTCAACCCTTCCGGAAATAGCCATCTATACGATATTCCCTTTTTTTTTTTCTTTTTTTTTGCAGAGAACACACTACCCTGACCTGGATAGCTCAGGCTAGACTGATCCCGTCAGATCTCGGAAGCTAAGCAGGGTCGGCCCTGGCTAGTGTTTGGAAGGGTGTCGTGGGTACTAGGCCTGCTGAGGCTGACTACTCCTCAGATGAGGAAGAGGCAGGGAGCAATCCAGCCTCCTCTGGAGTCAGCCCAGAAGAAGAACCCTCAACAGTACCTGAGGAGGAAGAGTCCCCAGCAGCTGCACAGGAGGTGCAGCCAGAAGGAGAGGCCGATCCTGAGCCTGGCCCAGCACCCCCAGTTGCAGACACCCCGAGGCCAGACTCCCCGCCTAGTTCTCCTGAGTGCCCCAGATGTAGGGCACGCCAGAGCCTGACTATGCAGGAGCGAAGGAGGAGTGCCAGACCGCAGCTCCTGCAAAGGCAACGGGAGGAATAAGTCTTGGCAGACTTGACTCTCAGGATGGGAGAACCTGCTCATAAACACTCCATTCACCTGCCTCAGTGCAGCAGCAACTCTGCATACTCAAGTCTGCCCTGGTGTGTAGCAACCGCTCCTTGTTCCCGATCCCAGCAACTTTGAACTGATTTCCCGGCTATTCGACCCTTGGCTTTGTTGTTCAACCTGATTCCGGATTGCGTTTCCAGCTAAGCAGCACAAAGGGTGACCTCCAAGGAATACCAGTGGTGTGACACAGAGGCAGGCAATGGCAACCCACCTCTGAAATGTCTCTTGCCTTAAAAAAAAAGAGTCTAGCTCACCACCAAGTGGTGCATAATGCTAAAAGAGCTAGAACTTCTGGCTGCCAGACAATCTTAGGATCTCCTGGCTATACTACACGCACTGCCATACAATAATTAATTAATTAACCTTGAATAATAGACACCCCACACACACACACACTGAATAAGGACACAGGATTCTTATCTCACTATCAATGCTCATCTTCTGCCAGCCAGCTTTCCCCCTCTACTCTAATCAAACTGATTACAATATACATGGTACCCCTGCATCCTTTACAACACCCATTACACCACATGGTGTAGGACTCTGAGATATCCATTCCTACTCCTGTCTAATGAAGGGAGACTTGAATTTCGAAAGATCATACCCTGAAACCCTTAATTGATCTCTAAGGTGCCACTGGACTCGGGCCTGACCGTTTTACTGCAGACCAATACATCGGGTTTCCAGCTCAGGGTTGGGAAACACCTGAAGACTTGGGGGGGTGGAGCCTGGAAGAGAGGGTGGGGTTTGGGGAAGGGAGGGGCCTCAGCATGTGAAGGAATTAAAAGCAGAAGCCAACCATGCATTTCCAGTGTATACAAAATTCAGAACCAGGAAAAGAACCCTGGAGGATTCCTCAGGCACCAGCTGTGCTCCAGAAATGGGACTGAGTGATCTGGAACTCCATCATGTGGGATGAAAGTCAAATGAGGAACATCTTCAGATGGCACGGGTGTTCCCTCTAAGCTGAGTTAGTGGGAGTTAGCTCACTGTTTTTTAGCCTCCAGCTCAAACTATTTTGTCTTCGCTTAGGAAGGATGGCTCCAGAGCAAACTAATTTATGCAGGAGCCAAATAGCTCGCTCACAACTTTAAGGCCAGTAGCTCACAAAGTAGAATTTTTGCTGACTTCCGGTCTGCGGCTCAGCAATGGCGGATGCTCTCCCCTGAAGCTGGGGAGGCAATCCGCGCTCCAGGGGTGTTGGAGGAGTGCCACCTCATGTGGCACCCCCAGGTGAGCCTTAGTTAAAGGCTCCGAGCCGGGGGCGCTGGGGGGGCGACCTCTTCGATGGCAGAAGCCGGAGAATTGAGGTGCTCCTTTTTGCCCCAACCGGTCCACCCCCTGTGAGGCTCGGTTTTTACCGAGCATAGCTGATGCCAGCCGGGACAAGCAAGAAGGTCAGTGAATGAGCGTAACTACAAGGGATCTGTGAGTAGACCGTCAATGAATCGGAGAAAAAACCGAGCAAAAAAGTTCTAAAAGTTAGCTCCCCCACCACCAGCAGAGGCGGCGTCGGGAGACAATCCCAGACGTAAACAAACTGAACTGAGACACAGAGAAAGAGGGGGGAGGAGAAAAGAAGAGCGCTAAAGTGTGCCAAAGACTTAGCTGTTTTGCGGATAAATTTGCGCTGTTTGAAAAAGGGCGAAAAGGCGTTCCTTAGTGTAAACAAAGTTGAAAATGGCCGGCACGAGAGGAAAAGCAGCGAGACAAGTTGGGCGGGGCGGTCAAAGTCCGAGGATTGAGGAAGGAGACGTGTTCTTCATGTTATCAGAGCTGCTCCGGCCCATTAACGAAAGACTCGATGGTATTAACCAACAAATGACTGCATCCAACCAGAGTTTGGCAAAGCAACAACAGCAAATTGCCGAGCTGGTGAAAAAGTCGATCCAAACAGATGAAAAACTTAAAGAGACAATGCACGATACCAAAAAGGTGAAAAAGAAGGTTGGCCTGTTGGAACAAAGACAAGATCTTCAAGAAAGGAGATTGTTAAATCTACAAATGGAAAAAGCTAACAAGGTTGTCAGATTTCAGGGGGTTGCTGAAACGGCAGGAGAAAACTTGAAGAAAGTGATAGCAGAGCTAATCGCTTCGGCGCTCGGCAGTTCATCGGTAGAAGCAGAAGCAGAGATCGAGGTGGTTTATCAATCCTACTCTAAGTATATTAAGCAAAATAATCTACTGGGCGAGATTGTTGTCAAGTTTCTCCGAAGGCAGGTGAGAGATGATATTCTCAGAGCGACAGCAGTCAACCCCCTGCAGCTGGGAGCAACAACTATCAGGGTCCTAAAGGACACCCCATTTGAGATTCGACAGAAAAGAAAAGCCTACAAGGAACTTGTTTCAACCCTCCAGATCAACCAGATTTCGTATTCCTGGAATTTCCCCGAGGGTGTGGTGTTTAAATATAAAGACAAAAGGGAGAAAATTGACTTGGTTTTTAAAGCGGAAGAATGGTTGAAGCAGTTTCACGGATCGAAAAGGGAAGAACAGCCAGATGGAGGGGGCCAAGCAGACACTCTGGAAGAGATGGACGGGGACCCAGGAGGAGCAGAAGGTGGCACGGCCAGAGATGCATATGATTTGCGGCTAAGGGGACCTTAGTAACTCTTTAGAAGTTAAAGACCCGCAACTGAAGAAGAAGATGAAAGAGACTTTGTGCTCACTAAAAAAAGAAGAAGAAGAAGATAGATAATTACTAACACGGACTCACTAACTCTTGAATTCATTGACTTAAACAAAAAGTTATTATTTTTATGACTAACTGGACACTAACTGTTAAAGACCTTCCTTTCTTGGGCTTTTAGTTATAGTATGGGTTGCTTTATTTGCTGTCTTGTACCCTGGGGTTTTTTATTTTTTTTCCCCTCCCCTTTTCTATTTTCTGTAGTTGTGTAGGTGTAACAAAAATAAATAAAGCTACCCTGTTTTCAGGGGGGAAAAACAAAAAAACAAAAACAAAGTAGAATTTTTGCTCACAAGACTCCACAGCTTAGAGGGAGCAGGTAATGGAGCCCACCACTAAGGAAATGGCTCCATGCACTCCAGGATTTCCTCTTCAAAATATCAGAGATCTTATTATAGTTTGTATGTTTTGCTTTTCTACTTGTAAACCACCTTGAGCCACAAAAGAAAGGCGGGGTATAAATTCTTGAATAAAATAAGTCAAATAAATACGTGGGGATGGGATTGCTTGTTGTTACTTAGAAGCAATGAGAGGATGGCATTCTGCACATGCTCAGAGACTTTCTTTTGTTTACGATTGCTTTCCACATTCTAGGTCTGAGCGCGGGAGTTGAAAACCAAACCCAGCATTCGGCTCCAATTAGCCCCTGGCTCGAGCAAAGTCCCATTCTGGCTTGGTCTGAATCGCTCAGAGGACAAAAATGCATGAAGAATCACACGTCATCTTGCCAACTGGCTGGAATATTTCTCAGAGAACACGTCCTTCTTGACCATCAAGCTCGATTGGAACAATAAGGACGCAGCTGTATCAACAAGCAGCAGTCGCTTTTGGGGGTAAGAAAATGGTTTTCCTAAACATCAACCATAGGCTTAAGCTACAAGCTGCAAAATTTTCCTGAGCTGAGGGGATACCCTTCAGACCACATCACTGTTGATTTGGTATTGATGTTTTCTGAGATAAGCAAAACAGTTTGCAGAAAACCTCCTGTTTGGTAGGGCTGTCAACATGAAAAACAGCTGGGCCACCTCTGATGCCATTGATGGTCAACTGATCAAGGGATGGTTCTGAATGTATCATCCATTCTGTTTGACTCTCCCCCCAAATCCCCATTTTGATGTCATGTCTTCCTTGTCAGATACAGGGCGATATCTCCTGTGCTACACTCTCCTGAACTCTCGGAGAAAGAGTGGACCTCCGCGTAAACGCCAACAGTTCTAGGCTACATCAGTGGTTCTGGTCATCGTGACAACCAGGAGCCAATCCCCTCGCAACAGTGCTCACCTACAGCTCCCATCGGCTTCCTGAGGGCGGTCCCTGGGTTAGCGAGTGGAATGGCATCAGGCAGCAATTCATCGTACCACGTGGCAGTCGTCCTCGCCATTGGCAGGTCATTCTCGGAAGGCGGGGCACGCTCGGCAGCTTCAAGCAAGAGGATCTGGATGCAAAACACAGTACGCCAAGGCCTACGTTGGGTGATGTGTATCTGGTTTCCCCAACCTTTAATGAAGGCTCCTTCTGAGAGATTAAAGATATCCCAAGCCCCGCCCCTCCACCAT
The DNA here is from genome assembly GCF_001447785.1 of Gekko japonicus. Classification (NCBI taxonomy): domain Eukaryota; kingdom Metazoa; phylum Chordata; class Lepidosauria; order Squamata; family Gekkonidae; genus Gekko; species Gekko japonicus. The sequence goes on along the minus strand of NW_015164181.1, from coordinate 1,448,719 downwards.
ACTACCAGGCTTTCTTCTGTCCTAGAAACAGAACATGGATGAGGAAAGGGATCAGAAACTAAGCCATCTGCTAAGCGGCACAGAGGAAAAGTCCTGTGAAATAAAATTCCTGTGAAGGTACATTTCTGTGAAATAAAATATTTAAACAGCCTAGAACAGTGATGGGGAACCTTTTAGAGACCGAGTGCCCAAACTGCGACCCAAAACCCACGTATTTATCGCAAAGTGCCAACACAGCAATTTAACCTGAATACTGAGGTTGTACTTTAGAAAAAACAACTCATACATTAATTTAAGATGATCCAAACAAAGTAAGGAAAGGAATCCCAAATGCTTTCATTTACTTAAAATTATTTGGCAGAGAATTCGACACTTTAATGATGGTCTGGGCCTGGCTGGGGCGATGGCACGCGTGCCCACAGAGAGGGCTCTGAGTGCCACCTCTGGCACCCGTGCCATAGGTTCGCCACCACTGGCCTAGAACAAACCCTTTTCACAACCATTTCCTGGGTCTTTCGGAGGAAGCACAAACTACTCTTCAGCAGCATCCAGTAACTACCAAGTTATCAGAGACCCCAGCGTATATTCTACAATGTTGTGATTGCCTGATCATAGAATTCGCTACTGACCCTGCTTGATCTGCGTGCCAGGTGCAGTGGCACACCTGTCTGCCCTACCCTAGGTCTAGCAACGGTGGTGCAAAGTGCGGCTGACTTATGGTGACTCTGTTGGGTTTTCAAGGCAAGAGACATTCAGAGGTGCTTTGGCATTGCCTGCCTCTAGGTAGCGACCCAGGACTTCCTTGGTGGTCTCCCATCCAAATACTAACCAGGGCCAACCCTGCTTAGCTTCCAAGATCTGAGCAGATGAGGCTAGCCTGGGCTATCCAGATCAGGGCCCACCCCAGGTAGAGTCCTGTAAATGAGATGATGGTGCCAGCAGAGGCCCATAAAGTACCAGCCAGCCTTGGCAACCGGCGAGATTGTGTCCCTTGACACAAGAAGCCACGTAGACACATATAGCGATGAAAGAAGGAGGTGCTTAAATGAAATGGTTATACGGCGTTTTCAAGAAATGAGATCAGGGCCTTTAAGTATACGGGAAGGACATGATTTTCTTCTATTAGTGTTAATCCAAACCATATATTAAATAGGATTCTTTCCCCCTTTTTGGCACACGTTGGAGAGTCAAGATGCCGTTATGAGAAACAGCGCTCGTGCCAAAGCTGTCTGGGTCATTTATCAATCACACACTGAATCAATCATCTCTGAGGTTTGGGTAATGCTGTTTCATCATGACAGGATCACCAGAGGCTGCTTCTCGCAACGGGATGGGTGATATCGGCTCCAGACAATTACTGGAAGTGTTATAGGAGTGACCAGAAACTAGAATTAGTAGAAGACCATCTATCTACCTTCCAACGGATTTTTATTAAAAATGTATGGGTGGACGGCGTAATAAAACCAGGAAACTTGATGTGAGAAACACTTATCGTGCCTGGACTGGTTGCTGTTCAGTGAGCGTGGTTTTGGATGGTGTATCGCATCCGTCAGCCTGACCTGGATGGCTCAGGGAGCCCAATGGCATCAGAACTCAGAAGCTAAGCAGGGTCGGCCCCGGTTAGTACTTGGATGGGAGACCACCGAGGAAGTCCAGGGTCACTACGCAGAGGCAGGCAATGGCTAAGCCACCTCTGTTCATCTCTGACCTTGAAGACCCCACAGGGTCACCATAGGTTGGCTGCATCTAGACAGCACTTCCCACCACCGTTACGAGATCGATTTCCAGTCCAGTTGCCACTCCCGTGCAGACAGAAGTAGCCTGGTAAAACATCACAGAGCTCCAACCAAGATCCAAAAACAAGAACAAAACCTGTTCTGTTAGGACCAACCAAACAGACACAAAACAATGTGTGTACTTTCAAGCCCACCAGGACTCTTCCTCAGGGTGGATGTTATCTTTTTTTTTTTTAAAGATAGAAGGCTGGGAATAAGATTTTCAGGATGTGACGTTAAGACCCAATCTTTGCACACATCCTCTCTGAGATGCAAACAAACAATTAACTTAACTTTGTTATTGGTACAGCATCTCATTTGTATAATGTATTCTTATACATATGACCAGGGGTCATTTCCAGCGGGAGCGCACAGGAGCGGAGCTCCAGCAGTAAGGAGCCCAGGGGGCGGGCACATGCAACAAGCCCTGCCCCCCTGCTCCCAGCAGTCGAGCAAGAAGCAGCCAGGTAAGTTGCAGAGCACCCCCCCGGCCTGCCTTCAGGTACAAGCTCTCCCTCCTCTGTGAGGGCAAATCTGCATGTGTCCCCCCTTCCATAGCTAGCAATCCAAAACAGTCCAGTGGCACCTTTAAGACCAAGTTTTATTTGAGTACAAGCTCTCCCTCCTCTGTGAGGGCAGATCTGCATGTGTCCCCCCCCCCAATAGCTAACAATCCAAAACAGTCCAGTGGAGCCTGAGCGGTGGGTGTTGCCTTCTGACACACTTCCGGTGATGTCAGGGGGTGTGGCATATGCAAATAAGTTATGCTAATGAGTTATGCGAATGAGCTCCTGCACCTCTTTTTCTACGCAATGACCCCTGTATATGATTGTAAGTCGCCCTGAGCTTGCCTTCGCGGGGAGGGCGGGATATAATGAAATAAATAAATTACATTCACATTCTCTAAGAAGCTGTGCTCCAGTCCATGTTATTCATTCTTTGATCTTTCAGTAAAATACAGAAACCACCCCAAGGCCACCCAAGGCCCTCTCAAATGCCGGACCAGAAACACGGTTCCCTAGGCAGGCTGGGAGCAACCCAAGAGCTCCACAAGGACGCCATTGCTTGCTGGAGGGTGATGGAACCGCAAGTAATTCCATCCAGGAGATTTGTTAAGCCTCCTAGCCTGGGAGGTCAAGGAAGGGCCAATCTGGTATTATCAATAAGTATATAGATTTGACATTGTGAAAGACCTCAGTCAGGGCAGCTTGTTCCTGGGAGCGGGGAGGGCAAATTCACTCATCCCTAATACAAAATAGTAGATGGATCCACCCTTGAAGAGTGGCATAGCACTCAGTGTCCTCTCCCCCGCTTGCTTACCTCCCCACGGGCGCCCCATCCGGAGTCTCTCTTGGTAATGGAGCCTGGCTGGAGGAAATGTGATATTGATCGGCAGTCTCTGAAAGGTAAACTAGGTGCAGAGGGAGGGCTCTGTGCCACTCCCACCTATACACCCCCTCTTGTGGCCTTGGAATCAACCACCCCACCGTTCTATGTGATTGGGCAAACTTGATTTCTGCCACCCCCCACCCCATATAATCTGAGCCTCAGATTTCATGGATTATCCAATCAAAAGATCTCTGTGAGAAGACGGTGGGGACATATTAAGCTGTCCGAAAGGTACTTCAGGCCGATTCATTGGCGGGCTTTAAAGATCATCACCTCTTGAATTAGCCCAAATGTCTACTGCCATCCAATGCAACTCACAGCAGAATGGTTTAAATGGGTTCTCTGCAAACAATTAAAAAAATTAACTGGGCTGTCACACACCTTCTGAACTGTCTACAAGAGTAGCCCCATGTAGAGTGTATTGCAGTAGTCCAGGTAGGAAGTTATCAAGCCTCTAGACCTCTGTTTTGATCTATCTGTAGGTTGTTATCCAAGACTTCCTCCAAGGAGCTCAGAGAGGTGTGGTCCTCCCCCTCCCATCTTGTCCTCACAGCAACCAGTGAGGTAGGTTAGGGTGAGAAAGAGTAAGCGGGCCAGGGTCACCCAGCCAGCTTCCATGCCAGAGGGAGGACTGGAACCTCCAGGGGTCATTTCGTAGAAAAAGAGGTGCAGAAGCTCATTAGCATAATTAGCATAACTTATTTGCATATGCCACACCCCGACATCACCGGAAGTGTGTCAGAAGGCAACACCCACCGCTCAGGCTCCACTGGACTGTTTTGGATTGCTAGCTATGGGGGGGGGGGGGAACGCGCAGATCTGTCCTCACAGAGGAGGGAGAGCTTGTACCTGAAGGCAGGCCGGTGGGGGGGCTCTGCAACTTACCTGGCTGTTTCTTACTCCTCGTGGCCCGACTGAGGGCTGCTGGGTGCAGAGGGCGGGGCTTGTCGCATCTGCTCCTTACTGCCGGAGCTCCGCTCCTGTGCGCTCCCGCAGGAAATGACCCCTGGGAACTTCTAATGTTGTCGTCTGAGACACTAACAGCTGTGCCATGTTTTCATTTTTATACTGCTGTTTTTGTTAAGACCAGCGATGCTTCCGCACTGTTTCATGTCTTCGAGCTGTTGTGTTTTGTGAGTCTTTTGGTGCAGGTTCATGCTGTTTTTATCGAGCTAGTTTTATAATTGGGTTTTTCCACCTCCTTTATTGTATTATTGGGTTTTTCCACCTCCTTTATTGTTTGATTCTGCAAACTGATTTGAGCACTGTTTATGTGGAGAGCACACTATAAAGAATTTTGAATTAAATTGATAAATAGTTGTGTTCCCTCCTCTCCTCCAGTTTCACCAGATTGCCCATTTTGAGCATCAGGAGGAGGATTCAAACACAGCCCCCCTGAGTTTTCTCAATAGAATGTAAGAACAGTCATGCTGGATCAGGCCAATAGCCCACCTAGTCCAACATCTTGTTTCTCCCAGTGTCCAGAGAAATGCCCCAGAAGGATCAAAGGGTCCAACGGCCAGAGCCACCTCCTCCTGTTGTCTTCCCAGCAAGTGATATAAAGATGCATATAGCCTCTGAACATGGACATTCTATTTAGTCATCAATAGCCAGTGTTGAAATTTACCTTCACACCTTTTTGAATACGTTTAACCTCTTTTTTAAAATCAACTACAAGCTAAATGATTTATTTATTCTTACTAAAGGAAATGGGTTTACCTTGGCTTCAAGCGTGTTCAGCCTCTCAGCCATATCCGTGAGTCTTGTGCAATTCATACATTCTAGAAAGAGGAAAAGAAGTTATCTGTATTTTAAAGTTTTTTTTAAAGTACATCTCAAGGTCAGGAAAAGCCCCCTTAGCAAATGCAAAAACCTGGTAGATTTCATCGAAACAAAGCTGAAGGATTAAAAGTCTGTATTTTTTTAAATAAGCGAGCCAGTTTGGTGTAGTAAGTGCGCAGACTCTAATCTGGGAGAACCGGGTTTGATTCCCCACTCCTCCACTTGCACCTGCTGGATGACCTTGGGCAAGCCATAGTTCTGACAAGAGCTGTCCTTGAAAGAGCAGTTTCTGTCAGAGCTCTCTCAGCCCCGCCTACCTCACAGGCTGTCTGTTGTGGGGAGGGGAAGGGAAAGGAGTTTGTAAGCCGCTCTGAGATTCCTTTGGGTAGTGAAGGGCGGGGTATAAATCCAATCTCCTCCTCCTCCTCTTCTTCTAAAATGATCTACCACTTAGATGCTCTCAAAATAATAAAGAATGAATAATAAAGTTAACTTTAGAAGACTATTTTTTTTTAGAACAGTGAGCCATTGGGCCTGTTAGGGGAATCCCACATGTATGGCAGGGAATGTTTCTCCAAACAGTACCCCTGGCCTGGAACTATTTCAAACTGGGGAAATCCTCTTCAAGTGCACCATGCTGGACTCTCATAAGCAGTCTCTCTGCAACCTAGGGCTGCCAGGCCACCCACTTTGGCCTCCCATCGGCAGCTCTAGTGGCCTGTCTCTCTGCACTGAGTGGTGGGGAGAGGGGGGGGGGAAGGTGACGCTGGCTGTGTCACTACATCACTTTCAGGGTAAACCCAGAAGTGATGTCGGGTGGCTCTAGAAATCACCGGAAACTCTACTGTTTGACCCAGAAGTGGCATAGAAATGCAGCCAATGCCGCATCCCGCCCATCCCGGTCCCAACTAATGTTCCCTCTAAGCTGTGGAGTCTTGTGAGCAAAAATTCTACTTTGTGAGCTACTGGCCTTAAAGTTGGGAGTGAGCGATTTGGCTACTGCACAAATCAGTTTGCTCTGGAGCCACCCTTCCTGAGCAAAGACAAAAATGTGTGAGCCAGAGGCTAAAAAACTATGAGCTAGCTCACACTAACTCAGCTTAGAGGGAACACTGGTCCCAACCCTCCTAACGTGTTGTCTGGCAACCCTAGTTGCGGCCTGATCTTTGTGTATGGAGAGATCAGGGGTATGGCCTCAGATACCAGAAGATATATATATTTTTTTAATGTAAAGCTAGAATAAAGTCATTTCTCTCCCCCGGCCCAATGACTTTCACATGATATATCTTTCTTTGGATGAGTTCCGCCCACATGTTGAGGCCTAGTACGTATCACTTTAGTAAGAACCACTGGAAAACCAAGGGCAACCCTAGAGCCTCTGCTGAAAAAAAGGGATGCTGTTCACACAAAAAATCCTTCCACTTAGAGTTGTTTCCTTTTGGGAAGTCACTCTAAAATTCAGCCGGTTCTGAGTGTTTATCCACTCAGAGGAAGGGTGATATTGATCCAAGAATTATTGTTCCCACCATCAAGTGGCTTTGTAATCTTGCCATATAGACAAATCAGCCTGGCTTCACAGCATTCTTCACATCCGCACGGCCACGATGTGGTCCCTGATTGGTTGGGACGGCCATTCCCTGGGGAAAGAGGGCCCTGCCTTCTTTAAAAAAAGAGAGGTGATACCAAAGCAGCTGTAGATCAGGGAAAAGGATAATTAATTTTTTGAGGAGGATAAAAGTAAAAGTACTGATATTTGCTCCTAAAAATTAAACGACAGAGACAGTTTTAGTAAATATTTGATCTCCTCCCATGTGGGCTTCCTGCAATAGGAAATGTTTAGACCCAAAGTGGCCAGGCTCTTTATTAAAACTACAGGGCAATAGACGTTTCCACCATAATGTGCTAAGTATTTTTTTAAAATCTGTTTTAGCATTTTATTCATATCTTGGCTCTGGGGGACAGGGAAGTCGTTTGATCTTCTCTTCCGGAATGAATGAGTAAGATCAAAAGAACGCCCCATAGCATAGAGTTCCCACTCTACATGGTGTAAATCCAGCATCAAAACAGACCAAACAAACCCGCCTGTTCCCTCCGCCAAACCTTGGGGTACTCGAATCCCTGGGAGCCAAGAGCAGCCAGATGAATCGCTGCCCAAAACTGTTCCCTGTCAAAGAAGATGAGTGATGCTGTTCCCATCTTGACAGCAAATAAACAAACACCTACATTTTGTCCAAACTGGCATGATAAGTTTCTAGAACGCTTCTTCCTCTGCAGCCACACCCGCACATTTAAATCATCTAGGGGTGCGTGTATCGGAGCCTGTCTATTTTATTCTGTATTTCATAAATTAAAAATGGACACATAGCTTTGCAATAAGCCGGAATCGACTCCAAAGAACGAAACTGACAACTTGTCAAAACATTACACATTGAGCTGGAAAAAAATAAGATAAGATTGGATTCTTCCACTTGCATTCTCCATTTTTGAAAACAAGTAACCCTTTATGCGCTCTGCCTGTCTGTTTGTCTGTCTATCTGTCTCTCTTACACACACACACATTCCAGTTTTGCTGTTTCTGAGTTTGGCCCCACACTTTTAATCACTGATCCAGAAACCACCTTCTCTTGACTGGCACATAACCACAAAATTGGTACTGTCTGTAACAATAATGTTTAAACAGGAATCCCCATCAACAGAGTTTCTGATGCCACAAAAGCAGAAGCAAAGACCTTTTCAGATTTTCTCAACACCTCAGAAGAAAGATCAGAGTGGAACTGTAGGACCTAATCATTGATTGGATCTGCCCTGTGGAGGGGACTAAATCCAGGGGATCTTCTCTTTGCCCCCCCCCCGAGTGGTCGGCTTCAAATGGTAAAAGTTAAACCCTCTTTCCCCACATGCACCCTAGGTCTCATCCAACTGACAATCCCATCACTTTTATTTCCCCTTTAAAAACACTGAGAAACTCTGTCCACAGACCTCCAAGTGTCCCACCTGATTGGCCTCACCGATCTGGTCTGGGGACTGGTCTCAGATGATATATGGCACCGTATTTTATTTTTTTTAATTTTATTTTATTAGGCTTACATGCTGCCCATCCCACACTGTAATAGCCCAGAGACTACCCAGCTGAAGCCAATAAGGGTGGAAAAAAGCTGGGAAAGAGACGCTAACAAATGAAAATACAATTTATCAAAATTACAACCAATATGAACAATGAATACAAGAAGAAGAAATATACAGATAATACGAAAAGTAACAATATAGAGATCATGTATATATGTAATATCAAGGTGTATAAAATATCAATATGTATAAATATGCAAAGTATCAATGTATATAAATTATAAAGTCCCCGGAATGATACTTCGTTTAATAGAACTTCTTCAGAAGCAGAAATTTATAACTATAGAGAGGTAGAAAAATACATTTTGCTGGCAAAATAATGCATAATAGACTGGACACTGAATAATGAATGTATAATAAAAAAGATATATGTAAAAATTAATACTATCACATAGACTGTTGCTATTTCTTATTCATACAGGTCTATTTCATTTGTTAAGATGAATCAATACCCTGATTGTCTATAAAGAAAAATTCATCATAGTAATCAAACTGAACATTAAATATATAAAAAAACATATATACAAACAATGTTACTAATGCAGCTCACCAATACGATATCAAGAAGAGAATAAATCACAGGTCAGCAAATTTATTGGTGGGCACCAGTCAGGCTGCTAGAAGCATAAATTCATTCAGATGCTGGTATGCCTCCACATAAATATGATGCTAAGACTGTTAATTAGCAGCCCCAAAACTCCCCAGTTACAAAAAACAAGAAAGTTCCATATCATAATTAAGACCATATGGGTGGAAGGATTTTAAACGGATTCAAAATGCTTCGTGTCTATAAAGCATTTTTTGAACATCAACCTGACCAAAAGGAAGATTGTGCCTTAGATGTCTCGCATGGTAAGAGCTGAAGTAAAGGTATGAATTCCTATCTGTGGGCTTAGTATACGGTTGAACTGCCAAGTTACCAGCACTTGTAATAAACACTGTAGTATCCAGAAAGTTAATTTCCAAAGAGCTACAATGAGAAGTAAATGTAATAGTAGGGTGTAAATGATGAAGCCAATTTACAAATTCATTAAATTTAGACATATCGATGAAAACTAGAAACAGATCATCAATAAATCTTTTTTAAAAGAAAATATATTGAAAGAAAGGACTAGTTAAGGGGTTCTAAAGCCAATCTAATTCAAACCGTGCCGTGAATAGGTTAGCCACACTGGGGGTGAAGGAGCTACCTAGGGCCACCCCTCTAATCTGTAAATAAAAATTATCCTGAAATCTAAAGAAACTCTTTTCAAAAATAATGTCAACCAAGTCCATCAAAAATCTGTAGGAGGTACATTTGGAGCTCTGTGTTCTAAAGCAGATTGAATGCATTGCCGCACTTCCTCATGAGGAATATTAGTGTACTAGGAGTAAGACCCATTGTGGGAAGAAGTACAACGGCCTCTAGAAGGAAGCTCCAGCTGAGTGTCCCAACTGTGGCTGGTGATGTGGCAGAGGGAAGGGGAAAATAGAGGGAGGCAAGCCGTGTTTATTTCCTTCTGCTTAGCTATAAGGCAGGGCTGTCTCAAGTCATTTTGCTGCCCCAAGTGGGTAGTATGGGAGGACAGCCTCATGATAACAGGTATGGTTCCCTCCACCCCTGACTTATGTTGATTTGGGGTTATGTGGTGACAACTAAGGTAGTAAAGCACCTCCTCCTAGGCCATGTCTTCTGGGTTCCAAGGGTCTGGAAAGCAGTTCCATAGCCAGTTACAGGGTTGCCAACTCTGGGTTGGGAAATACCTGTAGATTTGAGGGGTGGAGCCTGGGGAGGGGAGGGTTTGGGGTGTGGAGGGACTTCAGCAGGGTATAATGCCATAGAGTCCACTGCCCAAAGCAGCCATTGTAATAGCTGGGAAATTTTCTGTAGGAGAAATGATATGCTGTGGCTGGGGAACATGGTGATTTCTGGGAGATCTCCAGGCCCCACAGGGAGATTGGCAACTCCAGTGACCATTTAAAGAAGGATTGGGATATGTATTTTGGCAACTCAGGTGACCATTTAAGGGGAATTTGGGATATGTATTTTACGTCAGGACACATTCAAAGACTCCCAACAGCAACAACAAACTGTTTAGAATGTTACAGGCAAAGGCCAATCAGGCCACATATGCAAATAACCTCTTTGTTCCCACTGGCTATTGGGAAGAGAGGAACAGCAAACTGTTTAGAATATTGGAGGCATGACTCAGGCAACGCAGCCAGTGGATAGGGACAGCTTCTGAGTGACAGATCAGGGAGCGAACTGATTTGGGACTGTGTGAAATGTTCATGTCCATGACCAAAACAGAATTATATATAAGGAGAGATAAGGAAGAGCTCCGTCTTGAAGGCCCCGTGGAACTGGAACTGTGGTCAGGCGTGAGAGGAAGAATACGCATAGGCCTTGCTCCCACACTCCCCCAGGACACACTGGGGTAAGGCTCAAATCTGGTCACACCACATGTACGTGGCCTCTGAGGACTTGATCTTCAGGGTGGAATGGGGAAATCACCTGCACAAATGGAGCAGACATGCGATGTATGTTGGGCCAAATTTGTACGATATACTGCCAGACAACTGGCTGGTGAAATCAGAGGTGAAGCAGAGATCCTGGAATGCCTCTTCACTCTTTCTCCTCACTCATTCAGACCGGTTGTGAAAAAGACCTGGCCTCCCCAGTTTGGGAACCAGCTTTCCAAAGAGATCTGCTCATTCCACTTTTGCCACCCTCCAGGAGCATTTCACAGTGAAGTTTATGCAGGAGAAACTTTTGGTGTAGTGGTTAAGAATGGTGGACTCTAAACTGGACAACTGGGTTTGATCCCCACTCCTCCACATAAAAGCCAGCTGGGTGGTCATAGTTCTCTCAGAGCTCTCTCAGACCCACCTGCCTCATAGGGTGTCTGTTGTGGGGAGAGGAAGGGAAGGTGATCATAAGCTGCTCCGAGACTCCTTCGGGTAATGAAGGGCAGGGTATAAAACCAACTCTTCTTCTTCTCTGGGTGACCTTGGGTCAGTCACAGTTCTCTCAGAGCTGTTCTCTCAAGAGCAGTTCTCGAAAGAGCTCTCTCAGCCCCACCTACCTCACAGGGTGTCTGTTGTGGTGAAGAAGGGAAGAAGATCGTAAGCTGCTCTGAGACTCTGAGTAAAGGGTGGGGTATAAAACTCCTCCTCCTCCTCCTTGATTTTGCACAAGATACATTATTTGTATAAATGCCTGCAAAATTCTTGAATGGCTGGTCTAAGTGGGTGTGATTGTTCATGAATCCTCAATCATATTAGCCTCTGGCTTTTTTGGAATAACATTTTATGGGGTAATAGTTGAATTCTGAGAAGGGTTGGAGTATTTTCTTATTTGTTTTGTTAGCTGCACCTATCATAACAAGCAGGAGGTAAAATGCTTTGAATAAAGAAACAAATTAAAAAAATCCTTGGCTAGCACTGCAGTCTTAATGCGGACTTACACCCTCCCAAGCCCATTGACATCAAAGGACTTACAAGGATGTAATGTTGCTTAGGACTGTGTAACTCGAGGAGGAGGAGGAGGAGGAGGAGGAGGAGGAGGAGAGATTGGATTTATACCCTGCCCTTCACTACCTGAATGAGTCTCAGAGCCTCTTACAATCTCCACTCCCTTCCCCTCCCCACAACAGATACCCTGTCAGGCAGGTGGGGCTGAGAGAGCTCTTTCGAGGACTGCTCTTGAGAGAACAGCTCTGGGAGAACTGTGGCTGACCCAAGGTCACACCAGCAGCTGCATGTGGAGGAGTGGGGAATCAAACCCGGTTCTCCCAGATTAGAGTCCGTGCTCCTAAGCACTACGCCAAACTCCTAAAAACCTTTGCACCGCATGGGTCTAGTATGCACAGAGCAGCCAGGGGTCTTCTTTTTAAAACCCTAAACAGTCCAGTCCTAAGTAGAGTTACACCATTCTATTTCCATTGAAGTCAATGGCTGTAGAAGGGTGTAACTCTGTTTAGGATTGCATTGTTTAGGAGGGCTGGTCACGCATAGGCTATAACTTCAGAGGACTTCCCAGGTACACAGAGAATAATGACTTTGTAAATTAACCAAGTAGATCAACCAAAAGGAACAAGAAATGAGCTGGGAAGGACTGAGCAGGCTCCAGGAGGCACTGGTTGCTGGGAGCAGCTGAGGGTGCGTTAAAAGTTTAAAAAATGAAGGGTAATGAGGAAATTGGTCTGCTAAAGCCCCAAGGACTTATATGATCCTAACAGAGGAGATCTGTCTCTCTTGTACGTGTGCAACTTCAGAACAGTTTTCCCTCTCCCCCCCCCCCTCCCGTGATTCCTGATGGCTCCCCAGCTTGTAATACACTTAAAACAATACAAGATGTTTGGGTGTTATAACCTCACAAACCAGGTAATGTCTCTCCTTTCTGTAAAACAACAGCCATATGTATACACACTATTATTTTATAATTTTTTTTAAAATTCTTTACTTTAAAGTATAAAAGCAAATTCCAAAGGCATAATTACACTTGAGAATTAGACAGTTCTCAGTCTGGAGTCCAGCAAGGAACCACTGGTAAGGAGATAAATAGTTTGGAAATCTCTCCCTCTCTCACGCAAAAATATACACACACGCCTACCTTTATAAGATTTATAAAACCTATTTCTCTCCTTTTAGTGTTCTCAGCAGTACATACCACCTAGTTCATTCTCTTTCTTCATTAGGCCATTTTAGGTATCCCCCCCCTTTCTTAGGCGCTGCAGTGGCTCAAGTGGTTAAGACGCTGAACTGCAGGCTGTGGAAGGTCAGTAGTTCAGCAGTTCGAGACCCGGGTGCCGCATGACAGAGTGAGCTTCCGTCTCTAGTTCCAGCTCCTGCCAACCTAGCAGTTTGAAAGCAAGAAACTGCAAGTAGATAAATAGGTACCAATTCGGTGGGAAGGTAACAGCGTTCTGTGCGCCTTGGTGTTTAGTCATGCCGGCCACATGACCACGGAAACGTCTTCGGACAGCACTGGCTCTTCGGCTTTGAAACGGAGATGAGCACCGCAACCCTAGAGTCGGATTCGACTGGCTTTCGAGCAAGGGAACCTTTACCTTTAACCCCTTTCTTTAATTTACAAGGTCATTTTCTACCCGTGGGGTCCCCTGAATTTGGTATATGGAAGATCTGTGTCCCCCCCCCCCCGCTTCCAGGACCAGCACAAGGCACCTAGTCTGTTATGAGATAAAACAATAGATAACTGGTCTATCAATGTTTGGGCTTTTCCGCATTCTCATTTTACTTGGCCTTAAGTGCTTGTTTCTTTTGGGAACTTCCATGCTCAGAAGCAGTTTCCCCCCCCCCCCTGTATCCTGGTTGTTGGGGGGGGGAGTGTCAAATAAAGGTGATCTTTCAAGAAGCAATTGTGTATCTACTGTTGGGGTAATGACGCTGGATCAGAAGAAACTTTTCCCTCGGTCTCATTTAACAGGTTGTAGGAAATCCAGGTTCTAACCCCGAGGTCTGCAAGCTGTGACTCTACAGCCAAATGTGGCTCAGTAGGGAACCAAATCTGGCTCTTTAAACAAAGCAACCACATCTTTAAGTTCAGGTGTATTGGAGGGGTAGCTGGGATGCTTGAATAACCAGCATGTGAAGAAAAGGGCAGGAAAAGCTTTTGTGGTGGGAGTAAGGGGTTTCTCAGAGATGCTTTACAGAAAGATAGAGGCTGAGAGCCACCAGGAATTCATGTGTTCCTTTTAAACTAAGCTTTCATGCACAGTTTATGCCAGTGCCCTAAAACCAGGGCTATTTTTGGGCAGGAACGCACAGGAACGGAGTTCCGGCTGGCTCCCGAGTTGGCCACGCCCAGCAGGAACTCATTAGCATAATAGGCCACGCCCAACAGCAGAACCTCATTAGGATTGGCTACATTAGGGGTGTGTGGCCTAACATGCAAAGCAGTTCCTGCTACAAAAAAAGCCCTGGGTTTTGACAACAAACAAAGTAAACAGAATAAGAAGCAAAAGGTGGGTGTGGCTGGATGACCACACTTCTGGTAACATGGGGGTACGGCCTAGTATGCTAATATACTGCGTTGTCAGGGGTGTGGCCTAATATGCTAATGAGTTTCTGCTGTTGGGTGTGGTCTATTATACTAATGAGTTCCTGCTGGGCTTTTTCTACAAAAAGGGCCCTGACTAAAACAATCACACAAAGAGTTCTTGAGTATATGTATTATTTCTTATGGGACTTGCAATTACCGATGGTTAGGCTGAAGGAGCTTTATAGGTTATTAATCAACATGTTGACCTGGATAGTCCAAGCTAGCCCAACCTCATCAGATCTCGGAAGCTAAGCAGGGTTGGCCCTGGATAGTGTTTGGATGGGAGACCACCAAGGAAGACCAGGGTCGTGAGGCAGAGGCAGGCCACGGCAAACCACCTCCGAACGTCTCTTGCCTTGAAAGCCCTGCAGGGTCACCATAAGTCGGATGTGACTTGACGGGGCTTTCCCACACCAACACCAATCCACACGTCATCGATCGGTAAGAGGTTTATAAGATTATGCATGGGA
>NW_015164181.1:1391537-1433900 GCF_001447785.1 Gekko japonicus | reverse complement strand
GCCCCACTGGTGGACCTCCTGATGGCACCTGGTATTTCTGGCCACTGTGTGATACAGAGTGTTGGACTGGATGGGCCTTTGGCCTGATCCAACATTGACATCTCTTATGTTCTTATGTTATGTTCTTAATGTTAAACTGTACATCCAATGTTATGCGAATGGGCTCCTTTTTTTTGCCGTCAAGTAACAGCTGACTTACGGCAACTCCATGGCGTTTTCAAGGCAAGAGATGTTCAGAAGTGACTTGTCATCGCCTGCCTCTTCGTCATGACCCTAGTCTTCCTCGGTGGTCTCCCATCCAAGTCCTAACCAGGGCCGACCCTGCTTAGTTTCTGAGATCTGATGTGATCAAGCTAGCCTGGGCCATCCAGGTCACGGTGGGCTTTCTTTTACTGGCTCTTTGTTGAGCGCTTGCTGTGAATTTCGACGTAGTTTCTTTAATGACAAAAGGTTGCCGACCGCTGTTCTCCCAACCAATATTGTGTATACAATAGTACCACTAGATGGCGGCATTGACAAAGCATCCCTCCCACAGTAAGCACAGAAAGGTTCCTAACCAGAAATTCCTTTGTCTGCCATGCAACTCTACCACCAAGCCACCACCTTTCCTAACTGCCAGGGGATCTGTGGATCTGACGACACCAAATGCATTCCTCAAGCCTTTGACAGAAGTCTCAGAGGGAATTCCTCCAGCCTCTCCAAGATCTACGATTCCACCTGGCTTCAGTCCGCCGGTCCAATCACGATGATGATGCTCACAGTTACTTTTTGCAATATGGTCCTTGCATGTCTCATTTTGCATAGCCAGATTCGAGTCCGGCAGCAGCTTAGAGACCAAGATTTTTGGGGTGAGCTTCCGAGCGTCAAAGCTCCCTTCGTCAGGTGACCACTGTTAATGGCTTGCAATTTTGAGAGATGGATCCGTGTCTTCTGTACGGCCACAAATCGATCTCCAGGGGCCCTAGTCCTGGAATGTCAGTTTTCATAATGCACAGAGTGCCATACACTCCAGTGGGACTACTCTGGAGTAAGCAGGCTGCGGGCGCATTGCAGCCAGTATCCGGTTTCTGCTGAGTCCACCTTTTTTGGGTTCTTCCCCCTCTTTTTTCGTAGGGGTGGCAGAAGACAGACATCCAAACCTGAGCCGCCCAATCCCCACATGTGCCATTTTGTTTCCTTCACAAAACCCCTCTGTGTTTTCCGGTAGTTCATCTGCTTAACAGATGTGCCAGTGCTCCCAAAGTTTTCGCTTACAATAAATCCGCAGATGGTAATCGAGATACGAAGTCTCTTCCTCGGAAACCTTCCACCTCCCCTGGAAATCCCCTCTGCGACTTGATTAGCCCATTGCGGGAAAGCTAAAATATGGCCTCGTATCTGAGCTAGGATTGTTTCCCCCCTCTCTGCCTGTGTTTCCAACTGATTTCACATTGCAGCTGTGACCAGGGTTGCTTCCAAAACTCTCATCTGAATTTTTTTCCTGGATGTTGGAGTTTGGGATTCTATAGCCTGGTTCCCAAAGTGAAGTGGCTGCATTAGGGATTCTCTGTCGTGCCCTCTTTTATCCCTAGGTTTCCCGCGAAGCCCAGTTTGTCACAGTATTTCATTTCTTCATTTACATCCCTCAGCATGATGTCACTGATAAACAAACATGCAATTAGAAAACATTAAAAAAAAAACACCCCAAAACAATCTTGATGTGACTGCGCATATGGCCGACCACGATTCCTTTTGTTTTGTTTTGCCAATATGAAGGAGTGTGTGTGAACATTCGTAAAACACCACACGGGGGGGGGGGGGGAAAAGATAAACCTGAGGCATTTCTCTGCATGAACACATTTTCTGTACTCTTTTGTCGAAGTACACATGTATGTTGGAATTAACAGAACAAAGTGAACGCTGGCAAACGGTGCATGCGCCAATTCCAGAATTAATTGAATTTGTCTAACACACCCATGTTCCTTCTGACAAACATTGGGATGAACCAAATAATTACCACATGCAGCTAAATCCTAAAAAAATACAAAAACCCTGGCCAGCAAGTCATAGAAATCTTAGACATTTTCCTAACTTAATGAGAGCTGAGGAGGAGGAGAATACAGAGCACAGCAAACCCTGTAGAACAATAAAGGAATGTATTGGGGGGGGGTGTTATTTGCTGCCTGTCTAGAAAAAGGACTGTTTGATATCCATAGGAGAGGAAAAAGAAAACTTTTGTGGGTTTCATACTTTTACAAAAATGCCAGTGTCAAGATCTAGTGTGGTAAATGGCTAAGAGATGGAGAGAAAAGCATGGGCTGGACACTTTGAACATGCTCAGTTTAGTGTTGCAGGCCACTCCAGATCAAGGCGCAGTTATCAGTCCGATTGGGGCCAAGGAGTTAGCACTGTTGGGCTGGGACTCCCTCTCTGTCGGGTGATCTTCCACTTGGCCGCCTCTGTCCCCTGCTACCATTTAGTGGATCAGTGGGGTCAATGGAAGGAACTGGGGTGGGAACTGGAGACAATCCGATGCTACAGCATCGGAATGAACCCGGAAGCGATGTCTTTGCACTGGGGCAACACTCTAGGATTCCACCCAAATCCAATGCATTGACACCTCTTCTGGGTTTGTACTGGAAGTGATGTTGCAGTGTCAAAGTGTTTCTGATTGACATGTCCCTGACCCCCAAAAGCTTCCCCAGTTTCCAGCACTGGGCTGGCATTCCTGGTTGCTACTCAGCGTCAATTTGCTGTGGTGACCTCAGCAGGCTATAATGACACAGAGTCCACCATTTTCTCCAGAGGAAGTGATCTCTGCTACCTGAAGAGGAGTGGTAATTTTGAGTGATCTCTACCCCTCACCTGGAGATTGGCAACTACGGTTCCCCAGGAGGAAATGGCTGGTTTGGAGGGTGGAGTATATGGCACTGTACCTGTCTGAGGTCCCACCCACCCCTCAAAGCCCACCATCTCCAGGCTCCACCCCTCAAGTCTCCAGGAATTTCCCTGTTGCCCCTCACTCTTCAGTTTTCCATCTCCCCCCACACACACACACACCTGCAGCCTCTACCGTGCTCTGAAGCCCTGACTGCTATGTCACATTGGCTGTCATAGGAGGGTCATCTCAGCAGGGTATAAGGACACAGAGTCCACCATTTTCTCCAGGGGAACTGATCTCTTCCATCTGGAGAGTAGTTGTAATTCTGAGTGATCTCCAGCCCTAACCTGGAGATTGGCAACAATGGTTCCCAGGAGGAAAAGTACAGTTTTTCTCTGCAATGAGGACCAAAGCAGCTTACATCATTCTCTTCTCCCCCTTTTGACTTGCACAACAACCCTGTGAGGTAGGTTAGGCTGAAAATAGGTGTGGAAAGGGCCTTTTACTGACAGAGCAAAGCTTGGTTGCCTAGCAACAGGCACTGAGGGGAAAGTAGGGTTGCCAGCTCTGAGTAGGGGAATACCTGGAGAGTTGGGGGGGGCAGACCTGTGGAGGGCAGCGTTTGGGGAGGGAAAGGATTCAGCAGGGTATAATGCCATAGGGGAACTGATCTTTGCCTGGCAGACCCTGCTCTGAAGTGCTAACTGATACACCTAGGGTAGCCAACCTCCAGGTGGAGCTTGAAGATCGCTGGGTATCACAACTGAACTCCAGGCAACAGATCACACACCCCCGGAGAAAATAACTGCTTTGGATGGTGGGCTCTATGGCATTCTGCTTAGCTAAGGCCTCTCCACTCCCCAAACTCTGGCTTTCTTAGACTGGCTTCCTTAGATACAGAATATCCAGGAATTTCCCAATCTGGAGCTGGCAGCCCTAGTCAGGACTGGCCCCAATAAGTTCCTCACAAAGGCCTGCAAAGGGTTTCCTTCTACAAGCAGCCACTGAAGGAAAAGTTAGTCCCACAGAGGAGCCAAGCAGGAGAAGTGTCTTCGTTGGGAGAGACAGCCGTTTGCCAGTAATTCTGACAGGGAACAGTGGCTGAGGTAGGAGTGGGCGGGGAAGAGGAACAGTTTTCTCTTGCAGTTTAGTCTTCCTCTTGTTGTTTCTCTTTCTGCTGTGTGTGAGTGTGTGTGAGTGCTTGTACTCTGAAGGCCTCTCTGTCCTATTAATGGCCTGCAGTCAGTTATTGTCTTTTTGCAAAATCCTGTTGCAGTAAATCATCAAAAGCAAACTCCAAAGCATGGATTAGATTATTTCTCAAATTCTGCCAACAGAAGAAAGGAAGGAGAAGGGCTTGTGCAGAGTGTGAGGCTGCTGATTGGCTCTCAGAGCTGTGTGAGGAAGGAGGAGAGGAGGAGGAGAAGCAGGAGGAGGAGAAGAAGAAGAGTTATTTTTATACCCTGCCCTTCACTACCCAAAGGAGTCTTGGAGTGGCTTACAATCACTTTCCCCTCCCCCCAACAGACACCTTGTGAGGTAGGTGGGGCTGAGAGAGCTCTAAGAGAACTGCTCTTGAGAGAACAGCTCTGAGAGGACTGTGACTGACCCAAGGTCACCCAGCTGGCTGCAGGTGGAGGAGTGGGGGAATCAAACCAGGTTCTCCAGATTAGAGTCCATCACTCTTAACCACTATACCAAACTGGCTTTCACTATACCAAACTGGGAAGTCACATAGCCAATCCCTGCCTCAAGAGGCTGAGGCTCTTCCTGTCTGCTCAAGCCCTCTTTTTGTCCTGGGAACTGGAGCGAAGATGAAGAAACAGTCCTAAAAGCTATTTATCTTCAAGCAACAGAAGGAGGCCATGTCCGTCATACCAAATTGGAACGAGGAGACTTTGGAAGGGCTCAGCCATGTCTTTTCTCACCATATTGTTAAACTGTCTCGTATCTTAGTATTTTGGGTTTTTTAAAGACAGCCACACACATCCTGTGAAAGGTCAACTTGGAGTCCCATTTTTAGCATCCATGGATGCCTTTTAAATGCATGTCTCAGCACAGCTAAAAATAATGGTTGGCTGCCGTAGGAAAGTTCCTTTAAAAAAAAAAAAACAGCAAGAGGTCATTTTGCTGAAAATGCAGTTTGATCCACAGCACTTGTTCAGAACGATGCAATGAATTGGATGCAAAACAAACACAAAGCATACATTAACAGCAAGAAAAACCAACCCAATGGTTGAAAAGAGGGTCGATCAAAGGGACCGGGCATGTTCAACCAAAGCCTTTCGTTAAGATATTGAAATAATAAATGGTAAATTAAGCAAATCAGTTGGAAAGGGAAACAACTCTTGAAGGGATATCAAACAATCTCAAAACGTAATATCTGAAAACTCGATACAATGACTGGGGAGGGGGGGACCTTGATGCAACTATCCTTCTAGCTCATAAATGTGGGTCAAGGGTTGGGGAAGGGGTAGAGAGGAAGAGAGGAAGGGAAGGGTTGGTTGGTTGATCGTCCCTCTCTCCCTAACCCAAGACCCATCAGGAGCCCAGGCCAAAATTCAAGAGGATCTGGGTTTACTTTACATTGAGATGAGCATTTATTAAAAGCTTTTTTAGTTTTAGAAAACATGTTTTGAGGTCTCCTACTTTAAAATGTGCCTTGACCTGACTGTCCCAGGCTAGCCTGATCTTGTTAGATCTCAGAAGAGGAGCAGGGCTAACCCTGGTTACTGCTTGGATGGGGGGCCATCAAGGCCATCCAGGGGTTGCTATGCAGAGGCAGGCAACGGCAAACCACCTCTGCTCATCTCGACCGGGTTTGAGTCCCCACTCCTCCACGTGCAGTTGCTGGTGTGACCTTGGGTCAGCCGCAAGTTCTCTCAGATCTGTTCTCTCAAGAGCAGTCATCTCAGAGCTCTCTCAGCCCCACCTACCTCACAGGGTGTCTCTTGTCGGAAGGAGAAGGAGATTGTACGCCGCTCTGAGACTCGAAGTGAAGGGTGGGATATCAATCCAATGTTGTCGTTCTCCTCCTCCCCGTCCCCCCTCCCCCTCTTCTTCTTCCACTGAAAACCCTAAAGGGTCTCCGTAACTCAGCTAAGACTTGACAGAGCTGTCCACCACCAACTGAGGCTGCACTCTTACGGGCACTTTGCTAGGAGTAAGCTTGGGACTTACTCTGGAGTAGAGCTGTTTCTGAGCCCTCCTTTATTCACAGCACTAGTCTGATGGTACAGAGACTCTGCCCCAGACCGGTTACAGTCACCCCATTCACGCATCCAAGCCGGCAGACCCAGATTTGGGGATGCATCCCTAAACATATCAACAGATCTATCCAGCCTTTTCAGTGAGGCCTCACTGAGCACCGCAAAGAGCGCAGGGATGCTGACCCGCATCAGCAACTGAAAAGAGCAAGAGTCCCCTAGCTTGGAGTTTATTGTTATTGTTGCAGCCACGGGGCCATCACATTCCAGCATATACAGCAGTGCACCCTCCTCGACAGAAGGGTTAAAGCATTTTTACATGACAGAATAAAACTGTAAACGTTTCAAACGGAGATAGTAAGAAATAGATGCAACAGAAGAGTCCAGCAGCGCCTTAAAGACTAACAACATTTGTGGCAGGGGAGGTGCTTTTGTGAGTCACTGCTGACTTCTTCATTGGCAATCTATCCATTTGATGATCAGCTACATGGAACCTTCACAGGCAGTAGTATATCTCCAAATAGCTACTGGGGGGCAACAGCAGGAAAGGGCCATTGTCTTCGTGGGAGAGACACCCCGCCCCAGCTCCGAGATAGAGCAAATATGTTGCATACCAAAAGTCCACGGGTCAGCTGCTGGCATCTCCCATTAAAGGGGCTCATGCAGCAGATACCAGGGAAGTCCCCAAATTAGTGTAATCTATGGCCCTGGTCACACGGGCAGGAAAATGCAGGGGGGAAGCATGGCTGTTTGCCCTGGAGCAAAATAACGTGCAGCTGCACGATCAGACGTCCAGTCGAGGTCCCGTCGAGGTCCCATGGTTAGGGGGGAGGTGCCGATCACAGGACAATCCTGCGGCGCGGCAAAGAAGCGGCCTCTCTAGCAAAAGGCTCCGTGGGTTTAACCCCTTCTAGGGCTGCAGAGGAATGCAAACTGTGTCCTCCGTCTGGTCCCCTCCAGGAGGAGCTTCAGCCGGGTCGCCCTCCCGCCGCGCCCCCCCCTTTACCTCCCCCTCTGCCGCCCGGTGCAGAGAATTCCTCTCGAGCAGGCCGAGCCAGGAGTAGGGGAGGTATGGAAAAGAGGAGGGGGCTGTGTTGTTTGTTTTTAAACGAAGTGTGCGCATCCCGTGGAGACTTGGGGGAAAAAAACCTTTTAGCGACGGGACATGGGCGGGCGCCGGATGCCACGACCTACCACCATAAACGTGATCAGGCGCCCGCCCTTGCCCCGCGGTTTCCGGAAACTAGTACCTCGGAGGTACTAGTATTTCGGGAAGCCTCAGGTTCGCCACAGGAGCTCTACGCTTCCCAGATGTGGCGCGATCACAGCGGAAAATCCGCCTATCTTCTGTCTTTGTAGTGTGGCTAATGCTCTGTGTGATTGCAGCCAGAGGTATACTACCACTGGACACGGAAGTTCTGTGGCATGAAGTTGTGTGATCCCCTTTTAAAGCCATCTCAGCTAGTCACCATCACTACTGGCAGTGAGTTGCACAAATCCGGTGCATGCTGGTTCTGAAAAGTTCTCCCCTTTCATCTGTCTTGCCTCTGATCTTCACAGGGGTGCCTCTGCATTCCGTGTTCCGAAGGAGGGAGGCAAATGCAGAGGTATGTCCCCGGGAGAGGGAGGCACGTCCCTGGGAGAGCTTTGCGCTCTGTAGATAACAACCTGGCGGTGATCCTTGGCCCCAAAGACATCCAGCTGTCCTTGACCAGGGCCAGGGACTTTTCAGTCCTGGCCCCAACCTGGTGGAACTCTCTGCCTAATACCCTCAGAGCTCTGCGGGATCTTATACAATTCCGCAGGGCCTGTAAGAAAGAGATGGTCCACCAGGCTTTTGGTTGAGGACAGCAGCGGTTCTCCATTGTGGCTGGCACCCTCTTCTCTCCTTCCAACTCTGAGCTTGGGCCTCCTCCCCCCTGCCCAGAAGTGGACAGACAGTCCAGAACTGGGATACAAATTCTAGAAAGGCCATCTTGGACATTTAAAATTTGGCTTTTAACCCTTTATTATCATTCAGTTTGTGATTAGAAGGAGATTGGATTTATACCCCGCCCTTCACTACCCAAAGGAATCTCAGAGCGGCTCACAAACTCCTTTTCCTCCCCCTCCCCACAACAGACACCCTGTGAGGCGGGTGGGGCTGAGAGAGCTCTGACAGAAACTGTTCTTTTTCAAGGACAGCTCTGACAGAACTATGGCTTGCCCAAGGTCATCCAGCAGGTGCAAGGGGGGGAGTGGGGAATCAAACCCGGTTCTCCCAGATTAGAGTCTGCACAATTAACCACTATAGCAAACTGGCTTAGAATTTTAATGGTCTCTATATTGGTTTTAATGGTCTCTATATTTGTTTTGTGGCTATATACCTTTTGTTGTATATCGACAAAAGGTAGATGATGATGATGATGATGATGATGATGATAATAGCATCTCTGCAATATTTTCCCCTTCCACCTTAACTGAGAAAGGCTGAGAAAAATGTCAAGTGCCTTAACTATAGGCAGGACTTGGAACATTCCCACCACCACAAACTTTGTGTTTGCTTTTAAAAAAACCTTGTGCCCATACCTGGTTCAATCCTGTGCTAAACTGGGAGAAACATATTCCAGAGAAGTGTGTAAAGAATTTATTTCTGCAAGATTCCTTGAAACTCCACATCCGGCTTCCCTTGGCTGACACCCGCTGCATTTGGCAGGTAAGCCAAAAAGCTGGTTGGAAAGAAAGCCGTACGTGTTATATGTTTCATAAATATTTCCTTTTTTAAAAAAAAGAAAAGAAAAGAAAAGAACCCTGGATTATGAGATAGTCCCGAGGAAAGGATGCCAAAGTAGTAATATCGTTTAACTTGGAAACAGTATTTCCACCTGCTCAGGACAGCCTACTAATCTTTGATTTATATTTATATTACTGTCGACTAACACAAGTTAATTCATTTAAACTAAAAGAGCTGTGCGGGCTTCCCTCAAGGGAGCACGTCCTGGGAAGGCTATGGAAAAGAGGCGAGATAAAACAGTTACCCAAGACTCTGATTCATAGCCTCTGTCCCTTGCTTAGGGCAATGTTTACAGCGGTTTGCTCTTGTTATAACAGCACAACAATCCTGCAAGGTGGGTTTGGCTCAAAGACAAATCTAAGAGGGCCTTTATAAGTTTCAGGGCGAGAGGGGATTCGAACCTAGATCTCCCCAGTCCAAGTCCCCAGTATTCAGTCCCAGGGCGTCAAATGAGTCTGGATAATACCACTTTTTTGCTACTGAAAGTAAACAGAGACAAAAAGACAAAAAGTGGGTTGGAATCTAAATCAGGCCTGAATTGTCCCTAGAAGCTAAAATGACTAAACTGAGGCTATTGTACCTTGGTCATGTTATGAGAACACCAGAGTCACTGGGAAAGGCAATACTGCTAGAAAAAGTGGAAGGCAGCAGGAAAAGAAGAAGACCCAACATGAGATGGATTGACTCAATAAAAGAACCCACGGCCTTCAGTCTGCAAGACATGAGAATAGCTGCTAATAATTGGATGTTTTGGAGAATGTTCATAGGGTCACCAGAAGTCAGAAGCGACTGGATGGCACTTAACACACACCCACACACAGATGTGGCACTGAAGGAAGAGGACAACCTTCCTTGTATACGATGGTTCCTTGTATAGGGTACTATTCACAGCAGTTTGCCCTGTTTTAACAGCACAACAATCCTGCAAGTTAAGACAAACCTAAGAGGACTTTGTAGATGTAAATGTCAAGCTGAGAGGGAATTTGAGTCAAGATTTCCACAGCCCAAGTCCCCAACATTCAGTCCTGGAGGGTCAAATGAGACTCGATCTTCCCACTTTTTTGGCTATTGGGAGGAGGAGGAGGAGGAGAAGCAGAGCTGGTTTTTATACCCCACCCTTCACTACCCAAAGGAGTCTCCGAGCGGCTTACAACTGCCTTCCCTTCCTCTCCCTGCAACAGACACCCTGTGAGGTAGGAGGGGCTGAGAGAGCTCTGAGAGAGCTGTGACTGACCCAAGGTCACCCAATGGCTGCATGTGGAGGAGGAGTGGTTCTCCAGATTAGAATCTGCCGTTTTTAACCATTATACCACAGCTGGCTCCCAGCACCACATGTTGCTCTCCCCAACTTTACGTTTGCTCCATGTGAGGAAGGGAATGCAGATACCATACAAATCTCTAGATCCGATTCCAGTAGCACCTTCGAGTTCAACAAGGTTTTCAGGGTATGATCTTTTGAGACTCTTGTAAGCTCGTACCCGGGAAATCTTGTTAGTCTCTAAGGAGCTACTGGAATCTAATCTCGCTGCTATACTGTACACGAACAAGAAACTGTACGGATCCTTGTATCTTCCCACATGCGACAAAAAATACAGTTTTTGTGGGGGGAGTGCCAGTCAGGGTCACCACAGGTGTTTTGCCCTACAAAATAATGTGAGAATCCAGTCACTGGTCTCCCACATGGTATCTCATTTCCCTCCTAATACAGCAAAATGGATGGGAGGCCTAAATTTAGACACTGCATTAGACACTTGAGCTGCGGTGGCTCGAGTGGTTAAGATGCTGAACTGCAGGCTGTGGAAGGTCAGTAGTTCAGCAGTTCGAGACCCGAGTGTGCCGCCTGACGGAGTGAGCTCCCGTCTCTAGTTCCAGCTCCTGCCAACCTAGCAGTTCGAAAACAAGTAAATACATAGGTACCACTTCGGTGGGAAGGTAACAGCGTTCCGTGCGCCTTGGTGTGTAGTCATGCCGGCCACATGACCACGGAAACATCTTCGGACAGCGCTGGCTCTTCGGCTTGGAAACGGAGATGAGCACCGCAACCCTAGAGTCGGATTCCACTGGCTTTCGAGCAAGGGAACCTTTACCTTTACTATTGTAATTAAGGCCAAGACGGAAGAGAACTCCCAAGAAGCTACACTGGCCCAAGGTCAGCCAATGAGCTTCATGGTTGAGTTGGGACACGGACTGAGATCTTCCCTCTCCAACACCCAAACCAGTACTCCACACTGGCTCTGAAGACTGTGCTACTGGGGCTGGACTGAAGCTCACACTACAGAGCCAAGAGGAACGTAACTTCTTTTTAAAATTTAATTACTGGGAGAAACCTTAACTCCAACTCTCTGGCAGCTGATATACCTTGCTGTCTACAATTGCGCGGCTGCCAATCTGCATCCCGCTGTCATTTTGTATCTCTGTTAGCAAGCTAATAAGCTCGCAAAAAGAAAAAAGAAAAAAGCAGCTAGATAAAGCCTAGCAAAAGAGTTTCAATGCACTAAAATCAGTGCCACCCGGTAAGGAAAGAGGAAAAACGTGAAAGAGCACTAAAGAATTTCAATCTCCGCTGCCAGGCGGGTCTTCCAAAGTAACACTGCGAAAAGACTCAAAGGAATAACAATTCGATATCTCTGAATGAAACACGTTTTTGTTTGTTTGTCTGTTTGGAAAGTGGCAGGCTTGTGCCCTCGACAGCTTGCCTCTGCGATGCCTTTTCGAGCTAGCAGGCATCCACGGCAGCCCGTGTTCCAGATATTTAATCTGCTACCGATAAAATATTAGCTGCTCGCTATCCTGCTCCAATCTTACAGGAAGACATGTTCGAGAAGACGTATTGTCTGAGTTCAGGGTTTTATCAAAACCATATGAGTGCGCACAGCCCCAGCTTCTGGTCATATGCCAAAAAACATAAGCAGAACATTACAACAGTGTAAAATGGTACTGTTGGATTAAAAATCAGGTTGGGGAGGGGAACGGTCACCTTTAGAAATGTATTCAGAGGGTAGCCATTGTTGGTCTGAAGTAGAACGGCTAGATTCAAGTCCAGTAGTAACTCGGAGGCCAACAAGATTTTGGGGGGTATACGCTTTTGAGAGTCAAAGCTTCATCGGATATCGGACAAAGTATCTGACCAAGGGAGCTTTGAGTCTCCAAAGCTTATCCTCCCAAATCTTAAAATCATAGAACCATAGAATGTTAGGGTTGGAAGGGACCTTGCAGGTCATCCAGTCCAACCCCCTGCACTCTGCAGGAGCATAGCCGAAAGATAGCCCTACAACATACCCGAAAGATGGTCGTCCAGCCTCTGCTTGAAAACATTCAGCGAAGGAGCATCCACCACCTCCTGAGGCAGTCTGTTCCACTGCTCAACCACTCTTACAGTTCGGAAGTTTCTCCTGATATTTAGCCGGTAATGACTCCCTTGTAATTTCCACCCATTAGATCTAGTCTTGCAATCTGGAGCAAGAGAGAATAGATCCGCTCCATCTTCTACATGACAGCCCTTCAGATATTTGAAGACTGCAATCATGTCCCCTCTAAGCCTTCTCTTTCCCAGGCTAAACATTTCCTCATAAGACTTGGATTCCAACCCTCTCACCATCCTGGTTGCCCTCTTCTGGACACGCTCGAGCTTGTCAACATCCTTCCTAAAATGTGGTGCCCAAAACTGGACACAGTACACCAGGTGAGGCCTGATTATAGCAGAATAGAGCGGAACGACCACCTCCCTTGATCTGGACACAGTGCTTCTGTTAATGCATCCTAAGACTGCATTAGCTTTCTTCGCCGTCACATCACACTGCAGGCTCATGTTTAGCTTGTGATCAACCAGAACACCTAGATCCCTTTCACGTGTGCTGCTGTCAAGCCAAGTCCCTCCCATTCTATATCTGTGCCTTCGGTTTTTTGTACCTAAGTGTAGGATCTTGTTGGTCTCTAAGGCATTAATGGACTCATATCTAGCTTCAGAAATGTCATTTCACTTTTTTTTTTAACCATGGTGATGAGCTTTGTCTGAAACATTATTCCTACATCTTGGAGCATGATCAGACATGACACTTTGTACATGCAGAATTACGGGTACCCCCTGTGTGATTGTTTGCACACCCGGCTAAACGAGACAGATTGCCACCAAGATGGTGAAGCACTACTCTGCTGTTGCTTTTTGCCAAGCATGAGCTCTTCTCATTTCCCATCTCCAGCTCTGAATGGCCCATATCCCACTATTGCGACAGACCTTACTGGACGAGCAGGGAGAGAAGGAGAAGACGACTAGGGTTGCCCAATCCAGCTTGGAAAGTTTCTGGAGATTTGGGGGTTGTACCCGTGGAGGGTGGAGTTCAGGGAGTGTCGTGGGTCAGCCAGGGCTCAGCGGTAGTGAGGACTCTGTGGGAGAAGAGGAGCCCCGTGTAGCTACCTTTGAGTTAACAGAAGCTGGCCAGCAGGAAAATGACCTGCAGGCTTTTCAGGATTCGCAGCCGACAGCTGGTGCAGAGCCACCGACACCCTCCAGCCCTGATTCAGCAGATGAACCTCAGTTGGCTGTTCCCAGCCCACAAGGATCACTCATATCCTTAGAGTGCTGCGAGATGGAGGCTGAGAACAGAACTACAAACAAAACAGCAAAGTGCTTGCCTCCTGGACTGACGCCAGCTGCTTGCTGATAACAAAGATGAGTAGTTGCAGGATTGCTTCTGAGCAGATGGCTGCAAGCATGCTTTAGGCATGGGGCTATAAAAACCAGCCAAGAGAGACTGTTAGGTGTGGACACGACAAGTATGATAGATGCTAAGCCACCGACTCCGCCTTGCCTGACTTCTGGACCCCTGACCTTGGGCTGAATGACCCTGCCTTGCCGGACTTCTGGCACCTGATACTCAGAGCCTGGTAGCCAGTACAGGGAGCTTATCAGGGATGTAGGACTCTAGGAGATGCCATTTCTTACAGGGGAACCAATCTCTGTATTCTGGAGATAAGTTGTACATTCTGTCCAGGTCTCACCTTTAGGGTGGCAACCCTAGAGAGGACAGATGGTTCATGGGCCTCTTCCCCTAGCGTCAACTCATATGGCAGTGGTTTAGAGGGGCCCTGGACAGAGAGTTCTCATACCCCCCCCTTCTAACCACCATCAGGCCCTCCTTCCCTCCCCACCCATCTGTATGCTTCCTACAGGAGCCAGTTTGGTGTAGTGGTTAACAGTGGCGGACTCTATTCTAGAGAACCGGGTTTGATTCCCTCACTCCTCCACATGAAACCAGGTGGGTGACCTTGGGCAAGCCACAATTTCCTCAGAGCTCTCTCAGCCCCACCTGCCTCACACGGTGTCTGTTGTGGGGAGAAGAAGGGGAGGTGGTTGTAGCAATGTTCCCTCTAAGGTGTGGAGTCTTGTGAGCAAAAATTCTGCTTTGTGAGCTACCGGCATTAAAGTTGTGAGCGAGCAATTCGGCTGCTGCATAAACTAGTTTGCTCTGGAGCCATCCTTCCTGAGCTGAGACAAAAATGTGTGAGCCGGAGGCTAAAAAACTGTGAGCTAGCTCACACTAAGGGTCAGGTCACATGGACATTTAGTGCGGGCTTCGCTGCTGATCCCTCGCGCATTAAAGTTTCCTGTTCATATTGGCAAACCCCCCTCCCGCACCGAAGCGGGCTGAGTCCCGTGGTTTCCGCTCTTTTTATCTGTGTTTTCTGACACCCGTTGGAACAGGTGTTTTCCGATATCTCGCGCTTTGTATCCACGGTTTTGGTATCTGGACAGCAATCCGCCGTGACCGTGCTACCCTTCCCCTCCCCTTTTTGTGTTTCCGGTTTAACTTATGCGCATGTGCAAACAGGCACTTGCTTTTATTTTGGTCTTTTATAGTTTGTATGTACGCCCAAGCGCATGGGAAGACAAGTGCATGCGCAGGTTGGTTTTGTTTTTTTAAACCCCGCGCCGCCGCGGTGACGGCGCGCTGTGTGATCAGTACTTCGCGCGAGTGAAGCGGAAGACAGAGGGACCGTCTGACCACCTCCAAGCGATATAAAATGTCATGGATAGAAGAACTGCGGGGAAACAAGCGCGATAAGAGGTCTGTGTGACCGCGGCTTAACTCAGCTTAGAGGGAACACTGGTTGTAAGCCGCTCTGAGACTCCTTCGGGTAGCAAAGAGTGGGGTATAAAACCAAGTACTACTACTACTCTTCTTCTTCTTTTTCTTCTTCTTCCTGCCTATGTGTCCTTCCCTGGGTTGCTTGTGAGCTCTCCTACTGCCCGTGCTCACTGCCACCTGCAGCCCTTTCCTTAGAGGCAGGGCACGTCACTGGGAGCACATTGGAGTTCTGGCAAATAATTGAGTGGGAGGGAGGCAACATCAGCATGGTGTAGTGGTTAAGAGGGGCGGACTCTACTCTGGAGGACTGGGTTTGATTCCCCACTCCTCCTCCACGCGAAGCCAGCTGGGTGGCCTTGGGCCAGTCACGGTTCTCTCAGAACTCTCAGAGCCCCACCTACCTCACAAGGTGGCTGTCGTGGAGAGAAGAAGGGGAGGCAATTGTCAGCTGCTTTGAGACACATGAAGGCTGCTGGGTGACCATGGGCCGGTCACCATTCTCTCGGGATTCTCTTAGCACCACCTGCCTCACAAGGTGCCTGTTGTGGGTAGAGGAGGGAGAGGTGATTGTAAAGCTCTTTGAGACACACGAGGCCTGCTGGGTAACCTTAGGCTGGTCGTAGTTCTCTCAGGACTCTCTCAGCCCCACCTGCCTCGCAAGATGCCTGTTGTGGGGAGAGGAAGGCAAAGTGCTTGTAAGCTGCTCTGAGTTTCCTTAGTGGAGAGGAAAGTGTGGTATAAAAACCAACTCGTCTTCTTCTCTTCATTAGCGGGCTCTGCTAGAAGCCCTGGCGGCTGCCCCACCTGAGGGTATGCTGACACCGGCCCTGCCGCTGTTCCCCTTTGCTTGTTGTACCCCTTCCTGCTGTGCTACAAGTCAGCCTCAGGGGAAAGAAGCGCCCCCCACAGCCGAGTCCATCCTTTCCTCCATCACTTTCTTCCCTGCCTCCTCCTTGCCCAGGCCAATGAAGTCAGGCATGGTAGCAGAGCCAGGGCTGGGCCCCAAGTGCTTTAACTTTTCTTCATAGGGAAAGTGTTCCAACCCTTTTATCATTCTAGTTGCCCTATTCTGCATTTTTTCTAATGCTATAATATCCTTTCTGAGGTGTGGTGACCAGAATTGCACACAGTATTCCAAATGAGGTCACACCATCAATTTATACAGGGATTTGTTTTCAATTCCCTTCCTAATAGTCCCCAGCATAGCATTGGCCTTTTTTATTGCAGTCACACACTGTCTCGACATTTTCATTGAGTTATCTATACGACTCCAAGATCTCTCTCTTGGTCAGTCTCCGCCAGTTCGGACCCCATCAACCTGTATTTATAGTTAGGATTTTTGGCCCCAATGTGCATCACTTTGCACTTGGCCACATTGAACCCCATTTGCCACATTGACACCCACTCGCCCATCCTCGACAGATTCCTTTGGAGTGCCTCACAATCAATGTTCCCTCTAAGCTGTGGGGTCTTGTGAGCAAAAATTCTACTTTGTGAGCTACTGGTATTAAAGTTGTGAGCAAGCAATATGGCTACTGCATAAATTAGCTTGGTCTGGAGGCATCCTTCCTGAGCTAAGACAAAAAATGTGTGAGCCGGAGGCTGAACATTTGTGAGCTAGCTCACACTAACTCAGCTTAGAGGGAACACTGCTCACAATCCTCCCTGGTTCTCACCATCCTGAACAACTTCCTGTTATCCGCAAATTTAGCCACTGCAGTACTTACTCGCGCATTAGTTTCCTGTTCATATTGGCAAACCCCCCTCCCGCACCGAAGCGGGCTGAGTCCCAAATCATTAATGAACTAGTTAAAAAGCATCAGAACAAATAATGAGCCCTGCGGTACCCCACTGCTTACCACCCTCCACTGTGAAAATTGCACATTTATACTCTCTGTTTCCTGTTAATTA
Organism: Gekko japonicus; assembly: GCF_001447785.1. Lineage (NCBI taxonomy): Eukaryota > Metazoa > Chordata > Lepidosauria > Squamata > Gekkonidae > Gekko > Gekko japonicus. Next base: position 1,417,064 of record NW_015164181.1, on the reverse strand, counting down.
GCCAGTTTTTGATCCACAAGAGGACTTGTCCTTTTATCCCATGACTATTGAGCTTATTTAGGAGCTTTTGATGAGGAACTTTATCAAAAGCTTTCTGGAAGTCAGGGTAAACAACATTTATTGGGTTCCCTTTGTCCACATGTTTGTTCACCCCCACAAAGAACACTAACAGGTTAGTGAGACAAGATCTTCCCTTACAGAACCCATGCTGAGTCCGCCTCAATAGTTTTTGTTCATCACTGTGCCTAGTAATTCTCTAATAACAGTTTCCACCAATTTCCCCGGTATCGACGTCAGACTGACTGGCCTGTAATTTCCCGAATCTCCTCTGGAACCCTTTTTAAAGATGGGAGTGACATTAGCTACCTTCCAGTCCTCAGGCATGGAGGCAGATTTTAATGAAAGATTACATATTTTTGTCAGGAGATCCACAAGTTAACATTTGAGTTCTTTCAGAACTCTTGGATATATGCCATCCAGGCCTGCTGATTTATCGGTTTTTAAGTTGTCTATCAGTTGTAGGACCTCCTCTCTTGTCACCTCAATCTGACTCAGGTCTTTCAACACCCATCCCGAAACCAGTGGTTCAGGAGTGGGCAAGCACTTCTCATCTTCCACAGAGGCAAAAAATGCATTCAGCTTCTCAGCCATTTCTCTATCCTCCTTCAGTAATCCTGTTACCCCTTGGTCATCCAAGGGCCCCACTGCCTCCCTGGCTGGTTTCCTGCTTCTACTGTATTTGAAGAAATACATTTGAAAGCTACCCTGATCTCATCTGATCTCAGAAACTAAGCAGGTTTGGCCCTGGCTGGTATTTGGATGGGAGCCCTCCAAGGAATACCAAAGTTGTGATGCGGAGGCAGGCAATGGGAAACCACCTCTGAACATCTCTTGCCTTGAAAAACCTATGGGGTTACCATATATCAGCTGTGACTTGATGGCATTTTTTAAAAACCATAGAGATGTGGAGAAATTCCTAGAGCATCAATATGGAGGCCGTTTCCCGGGTGCAGGTAGGCAAATGGCAAGCCTGAGTGATGGGCACAAGCACAGACAGCTTTGCAACAGGATGAGACAGAGTCATGGAAAAGAGTTCCATCAATGACTACTAGCCATAGTGGCTAAACAGCAACTCCATAGTGATCCACAAATCTGTGCCCCATGTGCTCCCAGGGCTGAATAAGGAACTCATGGTTGGAATCCAGGGAGCGGATAAACATCTGTTTATTGCAATAATCAGGAAAATACAGGACTGGATACCTTGGCAACCAGTAACACCAACCAGGAAGGGCAATAGGTCTTATACCCCAAATGACATCATGACAGTTTACACAGAAAGAAATCCTTAATTGGTGTTCGACAGGTATCATCATCAGAGCATCATTTGAGCTGGTACTTCTCTATTGGGAAACTCCTATCGGGATCTTAAGTGTCTGTAATTGCGTCTGCTTATCTGGTCCTGGAACAGTGGAAAACATAACGGAACAGAGGAGCCGCCTCCTGGCATCATTCCTGGTTTATTTGCTTCAGCCTGAAACTAGGGAGTTTCCTGATAAGATGCACAAAACTTAGCTCTTGGCAGACATTCTGGGGCCAGATGCTCACCTCTGCACAGAAAGATATTTGTTTTGAGAACACTCAGAGTCTTTCCATCTCATAGCTATACTTTCAGGATGTCCTTCAACCGGGGAGCTTGTAATTTCAGATATACATTCCATTCCATTATTTTCTGACTCTAAGAAAAAGACCTTTAACCATTAAAATAATACTCTAATTAATCCTATTCTACAGCTCTTCTTTCTGGGCTAAATATTAAAATCTAAATTCACTTTAATGAGACTCCTAATAAGGCACAGTGACAGCTGTCATTCTACGTGTCAAGAGAAATATCTGAAATCACATTCATAAATCACATTCACTGGTCCCTTGTCCTACAATAGTCAGAGTTAGCAAAATTTAGAAACCTAGTACTAGGAAGCAGCGTCAGAAAAGGCCTTGGCCCCCATGGCCTGGTGCTTGGCCCTCCAGGGCTGCTGGTTGTCTGCGGTGTGAAAGAGGATGCTGGAACAGATGGACCACTGGTCTGATCCAGCAGCCCACCCCTTATTTATTTATTTATTTATTTATTTAATTCATACCCCGCCCTCCCCACGAGCAGGCTCAGAGCGGCTTACATTGGTTGGTACATAAAAACCATTAAAACCCACATAAAATCATTTAAACAATTCAGTTACAAATAAGATCATAAAATCATAAAGTACTGGCAATATTTCACTAATTACTTAAGATGGCGTACTGGAGAGTGCATACAGATTAACAGTTTTACAGCTCAGTGATCTTCCTAAGTCATGCGGCGGCGCAGGCCAGATGTCAAAATTAAGGACCAGGATCTATAGCTACAATTGCTGGTGGCAGTAGTGAAGGTGGCTCCTTAGTTGAAAGGTTGGTGGAAGAGCTCCGTCTTACAGGCCCTGTGGAACTGTAAATGATCTCGCAGGGCCCTGATCTCTTCCGGGAGCTCATTCCACCAGTATGGAGCCGCCACTGAGAAGGCCCTGGCCCTGGTAGTAACGACCCTGGCATCCTTGGGACCCGGGAGGGTCAGTCGATGTTTTCTAAATGCTTAACCTGTGCTTGATTTCCCACTGCCTTCTCTTCGTTTGCAAGACCTGAGCAAGGCTGTTAATGACAGGACTTTTTGGATGACATTAATTCATAGGGTCACCATAAGCTGGACACGACTTGATGGCACTTCACACACACATACAAACACAATCTGTGCTTAATGTACTGTGATGGAAACTGGCAGCAAAAAAGATATTGGGACGCGGCGACAGTTCATGTTGCCTCTTGCTGTCCCTTGGAGACATCTATGATACGGGAGGGACTTTAGCTGAGCGGCAGAGCATCTGGTTGACATGCAGAAGGTCCCAGGTTCAATCCCTGGCATCTCTAGTAAAAAAGGGTCAGGTAATAGGTGATGTGAAAGACCTCTGCCTGAGCCCCTGGAGAGCTGCTGCCCACCTGAGCAGACAATACTGACCCTGATGGTCTGATTCAGTATAAGACAGCTTCATAGGTTCATGGGAACTGGCCGAGTGATACGCCAACTGATCAACATTGAAACATTAGTACGATGGGCACTTCCCTGGCACAGTGCCACAAACAGTCCCTTCTCCAATACTTTACTCCAATACCCTTATCCTCCCCTTCCACTGCTCTATTCTCTACCTGGGAAAAAAAATTCATTACAAATTAGGCAAACAATTTTCTGAAAACAGCCAAAGGGATTTCTCTGGTGGCTGCTATCATTCACAAAAGAATGCCCCCACGTTCCAGTGATCTTTGAGTCCCAGAGCTCATGTTCCTGCCAGAACTCTCAGGTTACCTGAAAATCATCACGGGTCTCCAGGGGGGTGAGTTCCCAGCTGCTGGGTTTGCAAAGCCAATTCCTGCAGTTTCAGTCTCAAGGTATCAGACTCGGAGCTCTGCCTTCCCAAAACGATTTGGAAATACTATAAAGAATGAGATCGGGAAGGTGTCTGGGGTTTCAAAAGGGGGAGAGGCAACTAGACCCTCCGTAGACTGAAGGTCTTGATCGCTTGACTTGGTAGGAAGAACTGGTCTGGAAATATAGGGTTAGATGCAGATTAGTTTTTCCCAGGGGTCATTTCCTGCAGGAGCGCACAGGAGCGGAGCTCCGGCAGTAAAGAGCCCAGGGGGCGGGCACATGCAACAAGCCCCACCCCCTGCTCCCAGCAGCCCTCAGTCAGAGCAAGAAGCAGCCAGGTAAATTGCAGACCCCCCCCCCAGCCCCCCAGCCCAAAACAGTCCAGTGGCACCTTTAAGACCAAGTTTTATTCACGTACAAGCTCTCCCTCCTCTGCGAGGACAGATCTGCATGTTCCCCCCCCCCCCATAGCTAGCAATCCAAAACAGTCCGGTGGAGCCTGAGTGGTGGGTGTTGCCTTCTGACACACTTCCGGTGATGTCAGGGGGTGTGGCATATGCAAATAAGTTATGCTAATGAGCTCCTGCACCTCTTTTTCTACGAAATGACCCCTGGTTTTTCGATTAGCAGAATGGAACTTTCCTGTCTTTCCTCCCCCAAATTGATGGCCACAAAATGCTGCTCCCGGGGGATGGCGTGAGGGGGAATAAGCAAGACAGATACAAAGATATGAAAGCAAAAACTAAAAGGACCCTCCATGAAACAAAACTCCCACCCAGCGGAAACATGACAGGGGTCTGCGGTGGGAAAGGGTGGAAATGGCCAATTTAGACTTGCTCCAACCTATATACATAAGTCCTTCATACTTGAAAGCCAGTTTGGTGCAGTGGTTCAGAGCCCGGACTCTAATATGGGAGAATTGGGTTTGTTCCCCCACTCTTCCACATGCAGCTGCTGGCGTGACCTTGGGTCAGTCACAGTTCTCGCAGAGCTGATCTCTCACAGGGTGTCTGCTGTGGGGAGGGGAAGGGAAAAGAGATTGTGAGCTGCTCCGAGTGAAGGGTGGGGTATAAATCCAATTTCCTCCTCCTCTTCTTCTCCTCTTGATGTGCCATGCTTATATTTCATATCCAGGAATTCCAAGTGTGGATTTGCACATCACCCCATCGCACATCTGGACCCACACCTGCCATCACACCACCACCACCATGGCTGCCTTTTTGCCATGTTCACAGTAATTATGCCAGTTTAGTTTAATTATTTGGTAGCTGGGATATCACGACCATTTTTTAACACTATAGCAATGTCATGAGTATGAATAATTTTTTTTAAAAGGCTAAAATGTCACCAATGAGTTGAGGGGAAACTGCAGGTGGGGGCAGCCTGCAAATGACTGGGCATTCAGAGGCAGAATCAGAATGTAGAAGCAGCCCTTGTCACAGACTTTTCCATTGCTAACCAGAGACACTGCAAACCCTTGCTGCTGCTCCTGCCCATGGCACAGCTTGGTTCTAAGGGTACAAGTACCTTCCCTGGAGCTGCGGTGGCTCAAGTGGTTAAGATGCTGAACTGCAGGCTGTCAAAGGTCAGTAGTTCAGCAGTTTCGAGACCTGAGTTGTCGCATGATGGAGTGAGCTCCCGTCTCTAGTTCCAGCTCCTGCCAACCTAGCAGTTCGAAAGCAAGAAATTGCAAGTAGATAAATAGGTACCACTTCGGTGGGAAGATAACAGCGTTCCGTGCACCTCGGCGTTTAGTCATGCCAGCCACATGACCAAGGAAACATCTTCAGACAGCGCTGGCTCTTCGGCTTGGAAACGGAGATGAGCACCACAACCCTAGAGTCGGACTCGACTGGCTTTCGAGCAAGGGAACCTTTACCTTTACCTTCCCTGGAGTGCCATCTGTCAACCCAAGCTGTGAAGGTAGGGTTGCCAACTCCAGGTTAGAAAATTCCAGAAGAAGAGGAGGAGGAGGAGGAGGAGGAGGAGTTGGTTATTATACCCCGCCCTTCACTACCCGAGGGAGTCTCAGAGCGGCTTATAATCCCCTTTCCCTTCCCCTCCCCACAACAGACACCTTGTGAGGTAGGTGGGGCTGAGAGAGCTCGTTTGAGGACTGCTTGTGAGAGAACAGCTCTGAAAGAACTTGTAAGTGACCCAAAGTCACACCAGCAGCTGCATGTGGAGACGTGGGGGATCAAATCTGGTTTTCCCAGATCTGAGTCTGCGCTCTTAACCACTACACCAAACGTGGGGGTGGTTCCTGGGTAGGGTGGATTTTGGAGAGAGGAGGGAGCTGAGCAGGGATGTGATGCTACAGAGTCCACCCTCAAAGCTGCAATTTTCTCCAGGGGGCACCGATTTCTGTACACTGGAGATCAGTTGTAATGTCAGGAGAAACCAAGCCCCACCGGGAGGTTGGTAAACCTGGGTGGGGCTCATTTCTAACCAATAACATGTCTGTGCAAACTGATTAAAACAAGTAATTAAAATTTTGAATTCACTGCCAAAGGATGTAGTGAGGCCAGGCCTATTTTTGGGCAGGAACGCACAGGAACGGAGTTCCGGCTGGCTCCCGAGTTGGCCACGCCCAGCAGGAACTCATTAGCATAGTTAGTTGCTGAGTTGATTGATTCACTGGATTTACTAAATTCTCTTTGATCAGGTAAGATGACCCTTACAAAAAAGGGCTTAGGGGATGTCTGTTTCATATGGTCATAAGTGTTGATGTCTATCAAGCCTATCAGTCAGTCTGCTGACAGCATCAGAGATATCTACATGTTAACTTTTTTTAGGAACATGAATTCTGTATCTGCTATATGAGCAGGTAAACGTTGAGTTCAGTTCAAATTTAGCTGAACAGATTAATGCTTAAGACTTTATAATGCATTAGATTGAAGGAGCAAGAGAAAGTGGTTTTACCTTTTCTTTCCTCTGCCAGAGCCATGAACACAGCACCAGCTACATGGATCATAGCGTGCCATTCTTATGAAAACTTCAATGGCTGCTAGTGTGTTTCCATGCTTAAAGTGCTGGTTTTAAACTTTAAAACATTTAAAGGTCTTGGCCGGAATGTTTAAAGGACTGTTCGCTCCCATATGAAGCTACCAACATGTAAAGATCTTCCAGTCCCTCTTTCGTTTGTCTCCAGCTTTGGTTGGTGGTGGTGGTGGTGGTGGTGGTGGTGCTGGTGGTGCTGGTGGTGCTGGTGGTGCTGGTGGTGCTGGTGGTGCTGGTGCTGGTGGTGGTGCTGGTGGTGGTGCTGGTGGTGGTGCTGGTGGTGGTGCTGGTGGTGGTGCTGGTGGTGCTGGTGGTGGTGGTGCTGGTGGTGGTGGTGCTGGTGGTGGTGGTGCTGGTGGTGGTGCTGCTGGTGGTGGTGGTGCTGGTGGTGGTGCTGCTGGTGGTGCTGGTGGTGCTGGTGGTGGTGGTGGTGCTGGTGGTGCTGGTGGTGCTGGTGGTGCTGGTGCTGCTGGTGGTGCTGGTGCTGCTGGTGGTGGTGGTGCTGCTGCTGGTGGTGGTGCTGCTGGTGGTGTCAAGTCACAGCTGATTTATGGCGACCCCAGAGGGTTTTCAAGGCAAAAGAAGTTCAGAGGCGGTTTGCCGTTGCCTGCCTCTGTGTAGCGACCCTGGACTTCCTTGGAGTTCTCCCATCCAAGCGCTAACCAGGGCTGTCCCTGATTAGCTTCTGAGATCTGAGGAGATCAGGCTAGCCTGGGCCATCCAGGTCAGGGCTGGCATAGACCGCTTTTAAAGGGGGATTACGGAGATTCACGGAGGGATAGGTCTACTAGTGGCTACTAGCCATGATGACTAAAGAGAACAGTCAACCCCTGAATCCCAGTGCAAGGAGGCGACATCAGGGGAAGGCCTCAGCCTCTATGCCCTGCTGTAGGACCTCCAGAGGAACTGGCTGGCCACTGCATGAGACAGGCAGCTGGGCTTGATGGACCACTGGTCTGGTCCAGCAGGGGTCTTCTCATGTTCTTATCAGGGGAAGGCCTCGGCCTCTATGCCTTGTTGGCGGCCCTCCAGAGGAACCGGCTGGCCACTGTGTGAGACAGGATGCTGGGCTAGATGGACCACCGGTCTGATCCAGCAGGGCTCTCGTTCTTAAGTACTAAGTCTTGTAATATGCTTGACACATTTGTGAAGCTTAGAAAGATGACCTCTGGATTAAAGGAAGCCGGCAATGGATGGCAACCTTCCGTTCACCTCCTTGAATCTGTGGAAGAGCACGAGAGCTTCTTGACCGGTGCACAAAACGAGGGGGGGGGGGGGGGGGGTTTGCCAAGCCAAACCATCAGCAGATGTAATCACAGTGACCTTCGAAGCTGAGCTTAACCAGCCTCTTTGAAAACTGATAAACAGGAGAATCTGGCTGCAGGACATGAGGCTTTGAGAGTTTGGGGAAAATCTGCTACAATTTGCTCCAGTTTGGGGATTACCAGCCTTCCAGGGATAGCCACAGGGAATAGTGGAGAATGCTGGTGAAGGAGAGGGAAGAGATCCTCTTTCAGCTGCAGGGGGGAAAGGCTGAAGACAGAAGGGAGATTAACTTTACATATGTTTTGTCTTTGAAAGATTCAATAACTTCAGCTGCTCTAGCTGGGCTGGGTTTTCAATTTCCCGCCGTTAATCTTCAATCATCATTTGATGCTCCATTGTTCTCATCTAGGGCTGACTAGAAAATGGCCTGTCATTCTTCAGGAATATTTCCAGCAGCGTCCCCGTCCCATCCCCCGTCCCCCCAAAAAAAGATCCCCTCTTTTTGGGATGATTTTTCCACACAGAGTATGAAAATATTTGCCTATCCATTACATTCTCTCACTCTCTCAATCAACTCCATTTAGCCTACAGAGATGTCAAGAAGAAGAAGAGATTGGATTTATACCCTGCCCTTCACTTGGGAGTCTCAGAGCGGCTTATAGTCTCCTTCCCTTCCTCTCACAGACCCCTTGTGAAGTAGGTGGGGCTGAGAGAGCTCTGAGAGAACTGCTCTTGAGAGAACAGCTCTGAGAGAATTGTGGCTTGCCCAAGGTCACCCAGAAGCAGCATGTGGAGGAGTGGGGAATCAAACCCGGTGCTCCTAGATTAGAGTCCATGCTCCTCCTAACCACTATACCACACTGGTTCAAGAAAGAGCATAATATGACTAGCTGCATAGCACTGTGACAACAGCCCATTCACTCAGTCATCCGATAGGCCGGGATCACTCACATGACTAATCCAGAAAGCACTGACTTAAGTTGCTCTAAGTGACATCAGCCACAAAGCTCAGTGGAAATGTTTGGTCACTCTCTCTCCAGCTAACCTCCCTCACAGAGTTGTCAAGAGTATCAAATGGAGAAGGGACTGTGAGCCGCATCCTGAACTCCTTGGAAACAGGGAAGGATAATGATCGAATCCATAAAATCAACAGATACCTAGGTGTCCGTTCCAGTCCCTTTCATGGGAACTTTTGCCTGACTATTTTACAACAGGTCTCTCACTGCTACTATTCCACCTCTTTCACCCCTCCCCTTGGAAACTGGATAGGCAAAGTGACTAGGTCTCCGCAGAGGTTACCACATTCCGTTGCTGCAAAGTGGGTGTCCGCTACGAGCTACACGTACCACATGAAAAGAGCAGTGCATGGATGTTTGATGCAGGTACAGCTTCCATTCACATGGACCAGAATCCAGCCATCTGGTGCAGAAGAATGGATGCTGAATCTGCAAGGAAAAATCAACACATCGGCCAATGGACACATCACAGGAATAGTGCTTCCGAAACATGGACTTCTCACATCGCATGAATAGATATGCAGAGGGCTTCTGTAAGGTGATCACAAATGCCATGTATCTGAGGACCAGGGGTTGTTTCATAAAAAAAGAGCTAGGGGAACTCATTAGCATAACTCATTAGCATATGCCACACACCCTGACATCACCGGAAGTGTGTCATAAGGCCACACACCCTGAATGCGCTCGCCCGCTTCGGGAGAGGGGATGAAAGTGTAATACAAGCCTCCTCCGAGACTTGATCACACCAATCTCAACTCTCTCTTGGGTCTTGATGCCTGCCAGTCATTCCCCCTGCCTGGGTGAAGCCGCGTTGGACCAAAATACAGTCCAAACTGCTGTAAGGAACACCCGTCCACCCTGAGCACTTACAGGGTGCGTCAAATCACCATTTTATCCCGACCGGAAGCAGGGGGCAGGGCTTTGTCATGTGTCCCACCCCCCACCTCACCCGGGGGAACTGCGATCCCCCGCGATTCCCCCGAATCGACCCCTGCTGAGGACGTGCAGTCTGACTCACAGAACATCTCTCTCTCTCTCTCTTTTTTAATCAAGTCACAGCTGACGTTATGACAACCACAGTAGGGTTTTCAAAGCGAGTGATGAACAGAGGCAGTTTGCCATTTCATGCCTGTGTGTAGCAGCTCCGGACATCCTTGGTGGCCTCCCATCCATTCCAAACACTAACCAGGGCTGATCCTGCTAAGCTCCCCAGATCTGATGAGACTGGGCTAGCCTGGGCAATGCAAGTCAGGACCACAGAAGCTCACCCTGGAACGATGTCTGTTAGTCTTAAAGGTGCCACTAGACCAGGGGTGTCGAACTCATTTGTTATGAGGGCTGGATCTGACATAATTGAGACCTTGCTGGGCCGGGCCGGGTGTGTCATAAAATGTCATGCCAGGTAGCGGAGATATAAACTTTATAAAGGACACAAACACAAAGGGTTTTTTTAACTTAAAATAAAAAACATGCTTCAAACTTGCACTCTTGCAATATTTTGTTTATTTAACAGTGTCTGATAACTGACACCTCTTGCTCTGAATTATCGCATCAAAATGTCTGTGCTGTTGCAATCTTGAGTATGCTGTTCAGGTGTGTATCTGAAAGCTGCAGACCTACGATGACGTGGCAGCAGCAGAACTGGAAGAAGAAGCAGACGACAGCCAGTTCCACTGCGGGCCTGATAGAAGCCCTCCGGGGGCCTGATCCGGCCCCTGGGCCGCATGTTTGACAGGCCTGCACTAGACTTTCATTTTGCAGTGCAACCTTCCTCAGTCCAGTAAAGTCAACAAGTCAGGGTTACCAGGGTCCTAAGCTCGCCCCATCAGGGGTTGGGGGGGGAGCTCTCCAGGACTGGGGGGCGGGGTGACATCCTTATGCCCAATGTGATGACATCACTTCCACGTGACATCATCACATTGGGGACGTCGCACTGGGACATGAAACCAGGAGATCTCCTGCTCTCACCTGGGGCCTGGCAACCCTACAACAAGCTTAGAAGGATATAAACTCTGCCTTAGATTGCACCGCTAAGGAGAAAGTTAAGCAAGTCTACTCAGCATCCTACTCAATTCTATTCGGAGGCATGTAGGATGGCACCATAACACAGCTACTCCTCCAGATAAATACTTACCCACTTTCCTTCCTACCCAGCGCCATGCCTGTAACACAGCTGCAGGCTTGACCATTGTTACAAAATCTTTCTCTAGATTTTGAGTGCCTGATTCCATGTTGGGTTAAGCATGTGTCGAAATGTGTGTGTGTGGGGGGGGGGGGGGTTGTCCAAGGAGGTGGGGGAAGAGAAGGAATCGGCATCCAGAGTCAATTAGAAAGCACATCTTGCTTGTGTTGTTCTTTCCTTGGGTTCACCGACTTTGGAGTTTCCTGCTTGAGGGCCCAGCAATAACATCAAGATTGTAATTTATCTTAGTCACTCAACACAAGACGCTCCCCCCCCCCAACACACACACATCGAGCTTGCCTGCTGCAGTATCTGCGGTGCAACATGTCCCACATCGGTATGTTGCTTCTATTCTTTTGTTATGTTTTGCTGGCCAAGTGCAGGCACATCCTGAGAGGGTTTGGAAGTGTAGACTTGGGGGGCTAAGAGTCGCCGGGGGTCTTTCGATGACATGGTTGAGTGCAAAACACTTTTAAGTAATTCTAGCATGGCCATTTAAAAAAATATCACGGGCACTGGGAAGGGAAATTGGTAGCAGAGGTCGAGCTTTAAAGCCAGCCACAGGTTATGCTAACAAAGTCCAAGAGAATTTTTTAAAAAACTTTGTTACAATTCACTGGGGGAAACTTAACGTTTGCAAGTGAGCAAAGTTAATTTTTGATAAACTTTCACAGGATGGCATGGTGCCGAATTTTCACCTGTTTCGATCAGTGATTGGCTGATTCCACACCCGTCTGTTTCCTTGCAGTTTTTCCACAGCCGCGTAGGGCAGTTAATCTCCCTCTACACTGCATGCCGCTTTCACTTTCTTTGTTCATCAGGTTTTATGATACCTTCTGCATAGATTTATGGCTGTTCGGAGGTGACTTTGCAGTCAATACCACGTTGCCCCGAGGCATCTGAATGTGGTTTTGAGCGGCACCTTTCCCTTCCTCCACTTCCGATTTGAAGGGAACTTGACACGGCTTCATTGATCTCCGTCAGTTCCCCCTCACCTCTATTTCCCCCTCTGTATTTATCACCTCACCATGAATTACTTGGCTCAGACGGCTAATGACCACTGAGGTATGCAGGAGCGAGCACTGAAAACAAAATAGATGGCAAGCTGACATGAGCCAATGCAGAAACCAGGATCTCAGGCAATGCTATGACAACAGATATTCCAAGGCAAGGAGGAACCAGGTCGGGTGCTGATAAAATGTGGCGCGAATGCCAGATATAGAACCGGCCTGTGTTTATGCTGCTTTTCTGCAAGAGTTCAGGGCAGCACACACACCCCCAGTGAGGTAGGCGAAGACACGAGTGATCGAGCAGCCTAAGGTGACTCACAGTGAAGGGCTTCGATTGATGGATTGGCACCGGCAGGGGGCCAACTCAACTTGCTGTCATGCACAGTGGCCTGTATAAAAACATAAGAAGAGCTCTGCCGGATCAGACCAGTGGTCCATCTAGTCCAGCATCCTGTCTCACACACTGACTGACCAGTTCCTCTAGAGGACCCACAAACAGGGCCTAGAGGCTGAGGCCTTCCCCTGATGTTGCCTCCTGGCACTGGGATTCAGAGGTTTACTGCCTCTGAACACAGAGGTTTTCTTTAGTCATCATGGCTAGCAGCCACTAACAGACCTATCCCTCCATGAATCTCTGTAATCCCCCTTTAATGCTGTCTGTGCCTGTGGCCATCACCACATCTTCTGGCAATGGATTCTACATATAATCACTCACTGTGTAAAGAAGTATAAAGTTGGGTTTACAGACATGGAGCCAGAGAAAAGGGCAAACAGCCCTTCCTAGTGGCCATTTCCGCTGGTGAAAACGACCTGGTGGGGAAGCTGGAAGTCCCTCCTCCTCTGTAGCCCAATGGAGCCACAGAGTGCTTTTTAGGTGAGTAAACTGACATTATACGAATCATTATCTGTGACAGTGAGCCAGGTCAGACACCTGTGTCTCAACTTGCATCACCAATAGTCTAGTTTGGCTCCCAGCTTCATAACTCAGTGGGGATTTGAACAGAGGTCTCCCAAGTCACACTGCCAACAAAAGTCCGCATGGTCAAAGCAATGGTATTCCCAGTAGTCATGTATGGCTGCGAGAGTTGGGCTATAAGGAAGGCCGAGCGCCGAATAATAGATTCTTTTGAACTATGGTGCTGGAGAAGAGTCTTGAGAGTCCCTTGGACTGCAAGAAGATCAAATCAGTCCATCCTAAAAGAAGTCAACCCTGACTGTTCCCTGGAAGGCCAGATAATGAAACTGAAGCTCAAAGACTTTGGCCACCAAATGAGAAGGGAGCACTCCCTGGAGAAGACCCTGATGCTGGGAAAGATTGAAGGTCAAAGAAGACAGGGATGGCAAAGGATGAGATGGTTAGACAGTGTCATAAGATGCAACGAACATGAAATTGAGCAAACTTCAGAGGACGGCGGAAAACAGGAGGGCCTGGCGAGATCTTGTCCACGGGGGCGCGAAGAGTCAGACTCGACTGTGCGACTGAACAACAACAACTCCCAAGTCCTAGCTGGATACTCTAACTACTACATCACAGCTTTAATGCTGTGAAAACCCCCCCCCCCCCAATGTATGGAAATAAAATGCTGGGACAAAAACATATTCCAGAGACAAAACATTTCCGCTCCCATCCCAAACCACTTCAATGGGTGTGTTTTCTTTCAGCTTCTCCACACCATTCATAATTCTATAAACATCTATCTTGTTCCCCCCCTTGCCATGTTGTTTTTTAATTTAAACACACCACCTTCACCAGTTGGATATATTCAATCTTGTAGAAAAGCAGTATTCAATTTTTACACCCCCCCCAAAGAGCTCAGGGCAGCATATACGTATTCTCCCCTCCCCAGTTTTATTCTCATAACAACCCCATGAGGTAAGTCTTGGTTGAGAGAATGTTTGGTCCAGGATCACCCAGAGAGTTCCACGGCTGAGCGGGGAATTTGAACCGACACCTGTTGCGCTACATCAACCACACTGTCTCTCACAGCTGTCACTGTGTGGGTGTAAAGTGCCATCAAGTTGCATCCAACTTATGGTGACCCAGTTTGGTGTAGTGGGTAGGAGTGCTGACTCTAATCTGGGAGAACCAGGTTTGATTCCCCACTTCTCCACATGTAACTGCTGGAGTGACCTTGGGTCAGTCACAAGTTCTCTCACAGCTGTTCTTCCAAGAGCAGTTCTCAAAGAGCTCTCTCGGCCCCACCTACCTCACAGGGTGTCTGTTGTGGGGAGCGGAAGGGAAAGGAGATTGTAAGCCACTCTGAGACTCCAAGTGAAGGGCAGGGTATAAATTCAATCTCCTCCTCCTCTGCCTCTTCTTCGCAAGAGGCATTCAAAGGTGGTTTGCCATGACCTGCCTCTGCATAGCAACCCTCGACTTCCTTGTTGGTCTTCCATCCAAATAATAATCGGGGCCAACCCTGCTTAGCTTCTGAGATCTGACATAATCAGCCATCCAGGTCATGGCACAACCTATCTTGGGTACATCACTGTCCTTATTTTGTCCTGCATTTTGCCTTTCAGAGATGCCAACTTAGCATCTTGTTAACCAGAATCATGGGTCAGCTCCATCTCTAGAGTCTCTAAATATTAAAACGGGGTCACATTTCATTGTTAATGCATGTGAACATCAAGACCATGTGCACTGTGCACAGCCTGCTTTTTCATGGTTCAGCTCCTTGCCCAGTCTCTAGCTACTAAATCTCTATGTGGGGATAGCTACATCTTTTCTCTGATGCATATACACATTTGTGGGGAAAGTGGGTGGATGTAAACAAGATGCTATTTAACAAGGATAATTGCTGAGTTCTACATCTGGATAACAAAAATGAGGAACACGCATACTGGATGGGGTATACACTTCTGGGTAGCAGCGTAGCAGGGTAGCAGCGTGTGTGAACAAGATCTTGGGGTACGGGTGACCATAAATTAAATATGAGCAGCCAGTGTGATGCAGCGACAAAAAAGGCAAATGCGATCTTGGGGTGTATCAACAGAGGCATAACATCCAGATCACAAGATGTCATAGTCCCACTGTACCCTGCATTGGTTAGGCGGCACCTGAAGTATTGTGTGGAGTTCTGGAGGCCTTGCTTCAAAAAGGGATGTGGACAGAATGGAGCACCAAGGATGATCGGGGGCCTGGAGACCAAGCCCTGTGAGGAAAGGCTCAGGGACTTGGGAATGTTCAGTCTGGAGAAGAGGGAGTTGAGAGGGGACATGACTGCTCTCTTTATTTGAAGGGCTGTCACTTAGAGGAGGGCAGAGAGCTGGCAGCAGAGGATAGGACTCACACTAATGGGTTTAAGTTAAGGGTGGGAAGGTACCGGCTGGATATTATGGAAAGCTTTTTTACAGTAAGAGCTGTGCAACAGTGGTATCAGCTGCCTAAGAAGGTGGTGAGCTCCCCCTCACCGGCAGTCTTTAAGCAACATCTGGACAAACACTTGTCAGGGATGCTCTAGGGCTGATCCTGCACTGAGCAGGGTGTTGGAGTAGATGGCCTGCATAGCCCCTCCCAGCTCTCTGATTCTATGATTCTATGTTTGCCCTTCATGGTTCAGCTCCTTCTTGAGTCTCTAAATATTAAATCTGTATGGGGGGGGGGGGTTACATCTTATCATCAATGCACATCATCCCAGCGCTTGAACATCAAGACACCATGCAAAGCATATAGCCCTTTTCACACACTGGCTGTGATTACACGGGCAGTTTGGCCCGACACAGCCACTTCTCCCCTCCGGATCAAATGGGTGCCGTCAGACAGCCACATCTGTCGGGCTTTCCCCAGCCATACTTATCCCATCACAGGACGACTTGGAGCTGGGTTAAAAAGGCACCAATCACAAGTGGTGTTTTCGGTTCCCCGCGTAGTCATTGGACATGGCCGGATGTCTGAACGCGGGGGAGCGCGCACAGAATGGATTTGGCAGCCTGAACCTGCAGATCCGTTCTGCTGCTAGGGAAGGCTTTTTAAAAAAAAATTGCCTATATGTGCATGTGCATGCATGTGCATGCGCACTTATGTGCATGCATGAATTTTTAAGGTTTTTTGGTGGCACGCTCCATGGCTGAGGCACTGCAATAATGTGTATGCTTTACCACAGGATGTCTCCATGGGTAACCCGCAGCAGGTTGTGCTGTGTGATTGATATGCCCCGCAACACTTTCAACTGGTTCGACTAGAGGCGGCACTATATTGTGCCAAGCCACCAGTGTGGCCATGGCCACTGTGGCTCCTGAGGCACATTTTGAACTGCTGATAACTCATTTGTAAGCAAGGATAAATTTTTCTTGTGCATCTGTAAACAAGAGAACTTTACTGTGTTGCAGTGTTAAATCATCGTAAAGTTAAAAAAAAGAAAAATAATCTAAAGAACTTAACTGGCTTTTAAATAAGTGCAGAACTAATGATCGTGAATGAATATAACCTGCCAGGTGCAGCACAGCATTTTCAGAATGAGACAACAGCCCTCAGGCAGGGATCTTTGTTACTTAAATAGCAGTTTCCCTGTTTTCCCTGCATGCCCCTGTTTTTATCTGTGAAATGCTGGAGGACACCAAACAAGAACAGTTTACAGGAGTTACCATTCAATGAGAATCTGCAAGGCCATGTGCAAAGCAGCCCTTTCTCACCACTATCTGTTCTCACACACACAGGACTGAGATGACAAATTCTGGGTACAAGCATGGATTTCTCATCAAGCTGAGCCCCCCTATCATTTTTCTTAATTTTAAAAAATTGATAAAGCAATATTATAATTTGCTGTATAACACTACTACTACTACTACTAGCTCAACCACACTTCACTAGTAGTAGTAGTAGTAGTAGTATTCTACAGATGTTCTTTTAGAAGAGTAGGTTTTTATACCACACTTTTCTACACTGTAAAGAGTCTCAAATGGGCTTACAATTGCTGTCCTTTCCTCTCCCCACAACAGACACCTTGTGAGGTAGTTGGGGCTGAGAGAGTTCTGAGGGAATTGTGACTGGCCTAAAGTCACCGAGCAGGCTTTGTGTGGAAGAGGGTGGAATCAAACCCACTTTTTCAGATTAGAGTCCACCGTTGTTAACCGCCACGCCACATGTTTGCATCGTGTACAATCAGCTCCATGGGATTTTCTGCATCCAATTTGCTGTCTCAGCCCCACTGAGAACATTCTGACACGGCACGTTTTAACTCCCTGTGACTGGGCTCAGACTGAAAGATGTGCGCAGATGAGCATGACACAACGATGAAGGGATGGTCTCTGATGTCACACAGCATGCATACTTCACAGACGCATCAAAGGCCAGAGAGCACACAAAGCTGCTGCTGCTGATGGGAGCGATCCAGGGACACCCACGCTGCCGTTCGTGCAGTCAACAACAGAGGTGGGGATGGAAGCTTCACAGTCCCACGCCTCCATCCAACAATTGAAAGTTTAAGAATACTCACAGGGCATCCCAATTTCTCTGGTTCTAATTGCAAAATGAAATAGGATGAAAGATGAGCTTTATATTATAGCTTTGGGATGCCACAAGGCGCAACCCCAGTTTCACTGATTTTGGGGTGGGGTGGGGTTGCAGAAAGGAGCTACTTTGTTCACCTATTCAGAATGAGGTCAAGAAGCATTTCCCTGACTCTGAGTTGGCTTTGTGATGTCAAAGCTGAATCTGATGGTCTGTGTGCCATCATATCATCATCATCCCCTCATGAACACATGAAGATGTTTTACACTGAGGCCCCTTTCATGTTATCGTTCTAAACCAGATGTTCTCCATTGTTGGCCTCGTTCCAAGTAAAGCGATACATACAGCAAATTTCATTATGTTAATGGGCTGTCTCTGAAGTGATCTGGCCATTTCAAATAGTGCCATGTTTCCCCACCACCAGCCTTTTTTGCTGCATGATCTTCCTTGAACTTTTAAAAAATGTTCTGAGTGCTATAGCGCAAGACCAATATAGTGTTTGAGGAAGATCCAGAGGTCGATTCGGGGGGGTCTCGGGGGATCGCCGTTCCCCCGGGTGAGGTGCGGGGGGTGGGGCACACGACGAAGCCCCGCCCCCTGCTTCCGGCCACCCCGCTTCCAGCCCTCATTCAGCCAGGAGGAGGCAGGAGAAGAGGGAGGGTAAGTTGCTTCCTCCCTGCCTCTCCCCACCCCTGCCTGCCTGGGGCCAGGGAGGGCCTTCGCGGGGCTTCCTTGCACTCCTGCCGGCCTTGCAGGTCCACCGCTGGGCCCCTGATGGGGCTCAGCAGTGGAGCTGCAAGGCTGGCGGTGGTGGCCAGGACCGTTGGGGGTGGGGGGCCTTCGCGGGGCTTCCTCACACTCCCGCCGGCATTGCAGGTTCGCCGCTGGGCCCCTCATGGGGCTTGGCAGTGGAGCCACAAGGCTGGTGGTGGCAGCCGGGACCGTTGGGGGCGGGGGGCCTTCGTGGGGCTTCCTCGCACTCCCGCACCTTTAAGACTAACAAATAGCACCTTTAAGACTAACCTTTAAGACTAAGACTAACTGAGTGGTGGGTGTGGCCTTATGACACACTTCCGGTGATGTCAGGGGGTGTGGCATATGCTAATGACTTATGCTAATGAGTTTCCCTAGCTCTTTTTCTACGAAACGACCCCTGGGAAGATCCAAGCCATTTAAGCAAAGTTCGAGGAAGATCGCACCACAAGAAAGGGTGGGAGGAAAAAGTGGTACTGTAGGAAGCCCTATGGACATTTTAAACAGCACACTACAGCAATTCAGAAGCTCAAGGAAGAGGTGAAAATGGAAAATAGCAGTTTCCCTCAAAAATGGCTCGACCACACTTTACTAACTGGATGCAAGTGGCTTTGTACGAAAAGGTAAATCAAATCCGTTAGCAGCTGGTTCCTAAAATGGGTCTGTCTGAAATGACAAAAAAAAAAATCCATTAGCAACCAGCTACTAAAGTGGAAAGGCTGTTTGAAAGGGGATGGATTCAGACCCTTGGTCTGTCAAAGTTAGTACTGTCTGCTGTGACTAGCAGTGGCTCTCCAGGGTCTCAGAGATTTCTCACCTCACCTATTACCTTCTTTGTTTTTAACTGGAGATGCCACGGACTGAACCGGGGCCCTTCTGCAAACAAAGCAGATGCTCTACCACTAAGCCATGGCTCCTTCCATACAGTAACACTGCTAAAATAATCCCTTCCTGTGAACTCATGCTATTCTTTCTACTATCACCACCATCCCATTTCCTATTTTATCACAACACCCCTCTGAGAAAGGTCAAACTGACTGAAGGCAGTTGACTGGGGAATATGACAGATCTCTTTGGTCCTCCTATGACATTCTATACCACACTGGTTCTTAAGTTAGGTATCTTTGAAGAGCCAGCATGGTGTGATGGTTAAGAGCAGTGGGCTCTAATCTGGAGAACCGGGTTTGATTCCCCACTCCCCCACATGAAGCCTGCTGGGTGACCTTAGGCAAGTCACAGTTCCCTCAGAACTCCCACCCACCTCACAAGGTGCATGTTATGGGGAGAGGAAAGGAAGGCGATTGTAAGCTACTTTGAGACTCCTTAGGGTAGAGAAAAGCGGGGTATAAAAACCGCTTCTTCTTCTTCTTCTTCTTCTTCTTCTTCTTCTTCTTCTTCTTCTTCTTCTTCTTCTTCTTCTTCTTCTTCTTCTTCTTCTTCTTCTTCTATAGTTACCATGCAGCTTTTGGCTATTGATGAAAAGGGAACATTAAAAAAAAAACTTGTGTTAAGTCTAGGCTTACCAAGTGGCAGCGGGGGATCCGCATGTCTTCACAGGATCCCTGCTGTGGGGACGGCGATACGTGTTGCACCGCCGTCGCCAGGATGTGACACAACGCGTCGCTCTGGCAACGGGGCTGTTTGGAGTCCCGTTGCCAGAGCGACGCATAGCGTCACATCCTGGCGACGGCGGGTGCAACACGTATCGCCGTCCCCGCGGCAGGGATCCTGTGAAGACATGCGGATTCCCCACCGCCACTTGGTAAGCCTAGTTAAGTCCCTGAATTGTCTCTTGGAGAGTTCATACATCTATGACTCTTTATTATAACTTAATTCCAAAATGGCAGAATGAACTGGGCTGCACTCGAGTGAAGAATTCTGGCTTGCATGAAGGAGGACAGGGATGAAAATGTAAACAGGCATCTGATATGAACTCTGCCTCACATAATGTTTTTGCCACACAAATACAAAATGTGACTGTCTGTCTTTAAGGTGACACAGGACCCTTGGTTATTTTGGCCTCCGCAGACAAACACAGTGACCCCTCTACATGCAGTTGTCTTTTGGACTCTACATTGACCAAACATATGAAAGTTGGATCCTGATGATGTCATTAAGGTGATTGCAAGGGATTATTTTCATATGTATCTATTTTATTTGGTATGTTTAACAGATGTGTATTATGCCTTAAGTAAGTGATGTTTCTGATGGGTCTATAAATTGTCCCCCCACTCCCTACATTTTTCTCTCCCCCCCCCCTTCCAATGGATTAGTGAACCTTCTATGGGATAGGACTGTATTTAATTGCCATTATTCATATGTGAAGTCTGCCCAGGAGTCCTTCATTTTATAAATCAACTTAGCACTACTATTAAGTAGAGGTGAGGTATATTTGCCTTTCCTCCAAGATCAGATGGTCATGATTGCATCTTGGTGCCAAGGATGCATAGGTAGCCAACTTGTGCGCACACAAAAAATTGCATGCAGATGTGACTTCTTTATGCAGGCAATGTAAGTATCTCACCTGCAGGGTCTTAACTCCTCTTCCATGAAAAAGATGTGTTGAAATGGGGCTATGATCTTGTATGTGTTTGTGGCTGTAACAGAGGGATGGACGATACCTAGTATTGATTTTGTTTATGCATTTTGCATGCATTTTATTGGCATTCATACGTACCATGTGCACCGTTTACATGTATAATGCTGATTTAGAAACCCAAACAACTTGGAAAATGCAAAATACGATGGGGACAATCGATGTAAAGGAAACAGAAAATTAGATGGAAATATATAGGGAGCAATCTTAAGCAGTAAGTCCATTACTAAGTCCAACACGATTCAATGGGACTGCCTCCCCAAAAAGTGCCTTTAGGACTGCAGTCTTATGGGTTAGATATACACAAAGGAGAAGTACTACCGAACGAGATATATGTAGATCCAATTAACAAGCTTCCAAAATTCAGTAGCATCCCTATGCCAATGTCGACTATTTGACTGGTCAGTTTTGGTATGTCAGTCAGCCCGCAGCATAATGTCTAAATAAAGGGTGTCGAACTGATGTGTTATGAGGGCCAGATCTGACATAAATGAGACCTTGTTGGGCCGGGCCATGTGTGTCTTAAAATGTAACGCCAGGTAGCAGAGATATAAACTTTATAAAGGATACAAACACAAAGATTTTTTTTAACTTAAAATAAAAACATGCTTAAAACATTAGCTCTGTAAGCTGCAATCCTACTTTTGATTTATTGACATTCACTATGAGGGTTGCCAAGTCCCCCCAGGGGGCAGGGAAACCCCCACCCAAGAGGCCTGTCCCCCGCCAGTGGGGATTGGGCTGGCCGGGGGGACCCCACCCCTAAAGCGCATGACGTGCCCAGTGTGAACACATCACCTGGAGGTGCTGTAATCATGTTGGGCACGTTGCGGGGGGATGCTCTATCATCCGAGGGAAAACTCTATGTTTTTCCCTTGGATGATTGTGGCCCTGCCCCAAACATGCACGACGCGATGAAGTCACTTCCGGGTAGTGTCATTGTGGTATGTGCGCTTTGTGCGCACACCGAGGATCTCCAGGCTGGCGACCAGTACTCCCCCGCAGAGTGATTAAGAGAGTCTGGTGAAGCAAGCAATGGTGCAGCAGCAGCAGCAGAACTGGAAACAGGAGATGACCAGTTCCACTGCGGGCCTGATGGAAGCCCTCTGGGGGCCTAATCCAGCCCCCGGGCCGCATGTTTGACACCCCTGGTCTAAACTGAGTGGCTGAATGGTGCCTCTGCCCATGAAAACTGAAGTCATCCATTCTGTGTGGCATGCCAGTTAGGGTTGCCAGGCCCTGATGGTCCCTCTCACTGAAAGTGCTCTTTGTCCTCTGAATGAACTATGTGGAGCGGCTCCTTTAAATGATTTGTGACTTTCCTCTTAGCAAACTTCAGAGGAAGGCGGAAGACAGGAAGGCCTGGCGGGAGCTGGTCCATGGGGTCGCGAAGAGTCGGACTCGACTGTGTGACTGAACAACAAAAAATGTATTGTGAATTTAAAACATATAAGATTGTTACCAGCGCCGTTTGTTATTGAAAATTGTATAAATGGTGATGAGTGTTGTTTGAAAAACAGGATAGTGGATCTTAATATATTCATTATATAACTGTTACAGGGGTTTCAAATTGCCCTTTTGACTACGGGCTTGAGTAGGAGTGAAGGTTACTTGAAATCAATTGCCCATTTACCACGGGCTTGCGTAAGGACTGAATGTTATTTGAAATGATCAGATAAAAGTTTTCAATATAGATATATTATTGGCGACATTATTTGTTGAGGATAATAGTGTTTCCAGGTTTTTTTGTACTGATGGTCCCATGGCAGAAATCTCCAGTGGTGGGGACTGGGTTGAAACGGCATCACCACAACAACCATTTCTACCAGAAAAAAACAGAAGTGATTCCACTGCAGTGTGATGACACTCTAAGAACACCATGGATTCCTAGGGTTTGACCACAGAGATCTGGGGGATTCCTAGAGCGTCACCATGTCACCAGTGTTCCCTCTAAGCTGAGTTAGCGTGAGCTAGCTCACAGTTTTTTAGCCTCCAGCTCACACATTTTTGTTTTAGCTCAGGAAGGACGGCTCCAGAGCAAACTAATTGATGCAGCAGCCAAATCATTCGCTCCACAACTTTAATGCCAGTCACTCACAAAGCAGAATGTTTGCTCACAAGACGCCACAGTTTAGAAGGAGCACTGATGTAACTTCCAATTTCAGGCTGGAAATGACACCAAGGTATGGCAGGGATACTATTTTCATCTCCCTGTTCGTCCCACGGCTTATCTGAGCAGAGGTGGGGGCCAGAGAGGATTGGCAGGAGTGAAGAGGGTGAGTGTCATCCCTAGTATGTATGCAAAGAGTGAGCGGGAGTTGGATTCATGGCCTCAAGGACTGTTAATTCTATTAATACATGGAGAATTCATTGCTAAACGTTGGGTTAGCCTTCTCAAAAAATAAAGCACTTTACAGAGCACTTCTGAAAATCTAAATGATAACTTTCCCTTTTTTGAAAAGTACTGATGTTAAAATCTTGGTTCTCAAAAGTGCCTGCACTTTAGTTGCATCAAAAATCCTTAGCAAAACGTTCTTTAATTAATTTATTACAATGGCGATGTATCAGAAAAATGAAGGACCTTTGCAAAAGAATATGATTGGTCACAGGAGGAATAAGGCAACCGTCAGCGTTCCAGTAAAGTTAAGCACTTTGAATGAAGTCCTATCGATTTCAATGGAAATGTTTAAGCATGTGCTTAAAAATGCTTTGCTTGGCTGGACGGGTTTCAAAAACCTAAAACACATTTCCATTTCAGAATCTGGAAGCAAAAACAATCCCAGTTGTTCTTCCTTCGCCCTTCTCTCCTCCCCCCTTCCCAAACACACAAAAATCATATTCCAGCCAGCTATGGCAAGGACTGATATTCGCCTGGCGTATCAGGTTTCCAACTGACAACCATACAGACATGGAAGAGGAAGTAAAATTTTAATCCCCTTTTTATTCTCTCCACGGTAGAACATTATTTTAAGCAGATGTTTACATCTTGGGCCATGGCGGCTAGACCTTATGAACTGCTTGACTGTATCTGTTTTATCTCAAAGGGTGCCCCTTGCCTTTTATCGCAATATGTTCGAAACATAAGGTAAGTGAAAAATGGAGCGTGGGGGTGGGGGTGGGATCTTCTCCAGCAACGCTAACCAGAGCACTTGTTTGGCCGAGAATGTAATAAAATATACCATGAATTAAGGCCTTCCGTGCCAAAGGGACCATTTCCATCCTTCAATCGATAACATCGCTGTGCTTTATTAAACCACATCCCATAATTTATGTTGATGATTGCTCCATTACGACCCTGCTGAGCTGCAAGGAGGACTATTGGCTAATCAGGACTCATGACCGAGCAAACTCCCCCCTTGGCTCAATTCAGAATTACCTTGCTAATTATGAGCTTTCTCGGCAAGCATTCCTGGAAAACTCACCTGTTTTTCAAGAGTTCTCCATGTTGATAGTGCCGTACACAAGCACTTTCTCATGTAACCCTCTAGAGTTTGCACTTCCTCGTACTATCCATGGAGGAGAGTCATGTAGGATTCAATCGCTTCCCCCCTCCCCTAACAAACATAGCCAGGAACAAGATTTTCAGTCTGGAGTCTGGATTGGGGAAGATTTCCAAAATTGAAAGAAAAGATACCAACCAAATAAAAGGTTGGTCAAGTAGCCCAGCTGCATCATTTAGAGCAGCGGTCCACATGGTGCCTACGTGCGCCATGGTGCCTGTTAACCGCTTTCCTAGTGCCTGACAAGTGTTTTTATAAAGTGGGCGGGGTCAGGTGGGGCCTTTAGGCCAGCAAGGCTTCTGATTGACCAGTGGTGATTGGATTGACTTTGCAGATTGTTTAAACGTTTCTTTCGCTGCAGCTTCCACCACTAGGGTTGCCAGACCCCCGGTCTGGGCGGAGGTTTCCACGATTTTTGGAGCTTCACTTCCTTCCAATACAACCCACTCTTCCTGATGTCTCCATTTTATTTCCAGTCCCCCTTTACATCCCTCCACTACCTTTCCCTCCAATACCCTTTCCCATCTCCCCATGTTATGTCCAATACCCATTTAAACACTCCCATTTCACTTCCAATCCAGTCCACTCTTCCCTATGTCCCCAATTTATTTCCAATCCCCTTTCCCATCCCTCCACTTCCTTTCCTTCCAGTCCCATTCTTCCAGCCCCCTTTCCCATCCTCTTCTTCCCCTTTTCTTCCAATCCACTTTTCTTCTTTTTCTTCCAGTCCCCTTTCCCATCTCCCCATTTTATGTCCAATACCCCTTTGTGTCCCTCCACTTCCTTCCAGTCCAGTCCACTCTTCCCCATGTCTCCATTTTATTTCCAATCCCCTTTTACATCCCTCCACCACCTTTCCCTCCAATCTCCTTTCCCATCTCCCCATGTTATGTCCAATACCCCTATGTGTCCCTCCACTTCACTTCCTTCCAATCCAACCTGCTTTTCCCCACGTTCCTATTTTATTTCCAATTCTCTTTTATATCCTGCCACTTCCTTTACCTCCAACCCCCTCTTTCCTTCCAGTCCCTTCTTTGCCACCTCTCCATTTTAGTCCCAATTCCCCTTTCCAACCCTCCACTTCAATGCCTCCCAGTTCCCTCTTTTCCGCTAGTCCACTAGTGCTCCAATCCCTACTTTCCCACACTTCCACTCTAATTCCAATCCTCTCTTTCCCACCCACTCCCCACTTTATTCCCTGTCCAAAAATACATTTCCAGTGGTCCACATATTTTTCATAGCTTAGCCACTTCTGATTTTGCAGAGTACCCTCAGGGAGTTTCTCAGACAAATGTGAATGC
>NW_015164181.1:1383432-1391483 GCF_001447785.1 Gekko japonicus | reverse complement strand
CACAGGTCTAAGCCATGATGTTTCCTGAATTATGTCATGGCTGGCAGCTGATTTGGACTTTGACCAAGGGCTGGAGGTAGAAATGAAGGCAGAAAGGTTATTGGCTAGGTTACCTGCAGTTACTGTGGAAACCTTAACCATGTTTCCATTGATGTTGATGTCTGGCTTCTGGGATCGTGTAGTAGCCTAAAATCATTCAACTATGTCATCTCTTTATTCATTTCACTTATTAAAAATCTGGTCATGTTCTTAACTGTATGCAGAGGAGAAAACCACAGGCCTATAGCGTGCTCTGAGGTGTGCCATTTTTGTATGGTGTTTTTCTCATGCACAGGAGCACGTGTACACAGCAATTCAACATTACACAGAAACAAAGAATGAGCAAATGGTATGGCAACAAGCCCAAGTCCGTAACCCTGATCCCCATTTTTGCTCTATGCTTTGCATAGCCTCGGGGGCAATTAAGACTTGTGTTTGTGGGTAAAGTGCCGTCAAGTCATACCCAATTTATGGCGATCCCATCCTGACAACTAATTCCATCTGTTGCAAAAAGCAACACTCAGTGGCTCAGTAGCCACCTGTGGCTTTACACAGCTCCATTCCCCAGTGTAGCACCTGTCACATGTTCCAGGGAACTGGGCCAGGCCATTGCCCAGCAGGACGTGCGGCAGGCAGATGATTCACACCTTGAATTAGCCACCGCCAGAGGGACTGAAGGACGGATCAGCTGCTAGCTTTCTTGAGCTGCAGGACTCCTGCCAAGGCCAGTTCCCTCCAACAACCCCTGACCCTTCTCCATAACCTCCGGTTATGGCTATAGTTATATATTCAATATTATGTAAGTCCAATCAAGTCACAACTGTCGTATGGCAATTCCAGCAAGGGGCTTTCAAGGCAAGTGAGAAGCTGAGGTGGTTTTCCATTGCTTTCCTCTGCAGAGTCTTCCTTGGTGGTCTCACATCCATGTACTGAGCCCGCTTAGCTTCCAAGATCTAACAAAATTGCTTTACAACATACCACCTTCCCCGCATTTAACATAGGGTTACCAGGTCCTTATCTGCTGGTGGTGGTGGGATTTGGGGGGCATTTTGGAAGTGGGTGAGGATGTCGGTGATATTATGACATCACTTCCAGAAGTGACATCATCACGTTGGTGATGTCAGGGCGATGCTCTACGTTTTGGGCAAAACTCTATGGTAAAAATGGCTACAAACCATAGACTTTGCCCAAAAAGTAGAGCATCGCCCCCCGACGTTGCCGACACAATGACGTCACTTCCAGAAGTGATGTCATGGCATAAACGACATCGACAAGGGACGTCTTTTTGGGGTGGGGTTTCCTCTGATGGCCAGCTGGCTGGCGGTGGGCCTGAGCCCTCAAAAGCGGGT
This sequence comes from Gekko japonicus, assembly GCF_001447785.1. Taxonomy (NCBI): domain Eukaryota; kingdom Metazoa; phylum Chordata; class Lepidosauria; order Squamata; family Gekkonidae; genus Gekko; species Gekko japonicus. Next base: position 1,390,095 of record NW_015164181.1, on the reverse strand, counting down.
GATCCCCCACCCCCACTTGGGGACTTCCAAGCCTAGTTTAACACCTAACCTTAACATTAATATTATAAGTGGATTGTACGGATTAGGAAATGTACTTTGTTCTGTTCCTTTGTTGTTCCAGAATTTTGCTCTACCTTTAATGCCACAACTCCACAAGAACTTCTAAAACGAATGTTGAAATTGGATTGTGTGTGGTTTGTTGGAGCTTTCAGTTGAGTTGCATTTTTTCCTCTGTCCTGCACATGTGCAGTGTGACACTGCAAAAAAAGTAATCTATATATATATATATATTTTGGGTGTGAAACATTTCCACCCTGACCTTCTCACAAATGGAGCTTGGAGGTAACCTTGGTGGGACAGTACCGATGATTACAGCACAATTCTTTTCATGAAATGTTTAACCCTGGCAACCATGTGTTCCTGCCCATCACTCAAATGCCACTCAAACAATATCTTGATGCAACTTAACATATGATTGAGCCAAGGTTACTTTTTTGTGTTTGTTTTTTTACCAATGCATAAGTGTTAATCTGGAACTCTGAAATCAAAGACGGAACTTGGAAAAAGAAGATTTTGAAAGCAGCTCTAGTGAGTTGCACTATCCTGAAGAGCTGTGACTAAAACTGTAGCGAAGAAGAAGAAGAAGAAGAAGAAGAAGAAGAAGAAGAAGAAGAAGAAGAAGAAGAAGAAGAAGAAGAGGAGGAGGAGGAGGAGATTGGATTTATACCCCACCCTTCACTACCCAAAGGTGTCTCAGAGCGGCTTACAAACTCCTTTCCCTTCCCCTCCCCACAACAGACACCCTGTGAAGTAGGTGGGGCTGAGAGAGCTCTTGACAGAAACTGTTATTTTTCAAGAACAGCTCTTATCAGAACTACAGCTTGCCCAAGGTCATCCAGCCAGGTGCAAGTGGAGGAGTGGGGAATCAAACCCGGTTCTCCTAGATTAGAGTCCACGCACTTAACCACTACACCAAACTGGCTTATAGACAGTGACAAAGTGGTGGTGTTACAGTTGTACAGCGATAGCATTCCCTTATTTTGCGGTGCTTTACTGGTTATGCACAGGTGCTTTCCCCGGACTATGGAAGACGTCACATACTCTACGATCTTCTGTACCATAATCTCAAGGTTGCTTTCTTGAGGTGTGACCTCAATGCACACGTGTGCATCAGCAATGTAGAGGAGGGCAGAAGGCATGAAGGAATGGAAAGAACAGAAAGTTGATGCAAAATGCACATGCACAGCATTCTGTACAAAGATTAAAAAAGAGAAAAGGGACAAAAAAAATAACAAAACAATATAAAAACCAAGAACAGACTATTCCTAATGCATCTGTTCCACTTCAGAAATAAGATCAGTTTAATTCAGAACTCTAAAACTGGAGTAGAAATTTAGATAAAGGAGAAAGTTCGGAGCAACTGTGGCCAGGTTTAGAATCCAATCTCCCCTTCAAGCCATGCACCAAATTTGACACACATGGAATGCCAACAAGCATTTCCAAGTCTGACCACTGAACAAGGAAACATGGAAATTACAGAACAGCAAAATTCTAAGCTGCCCTTTGGGAGCTTCCTTCTTTTTCATCCCAAAAGCAATAAATATGACAAGAGTTAAGTAGCAAATCATCCCAACCCATGTAGCTTGATCCAGCACATTATGATTGCGACGGCAAAGATTTCTGTGGGCCATTTGAGAAACAATTAGATGCTGTTTTGGAACCAGTGGGGTTTTCTTTCTTAACATGAAACAAACAAAATATGGTATCCTTTTTTTTTTTTTTGCCAAACGTCTCTTGTGCTTATATGGTTATAGTGTAAAAAACGATGCGGGAGAATACAGAAAGAATACATAATTAGATTCCTGCTTCTCTGAGCGAAGGTCAGGTGGAGGCAAGAATGCAGACAAAGCAAAGTCTGTGGAGGGTCTTTTGTTAACCACGTTTGCTTATAGCCGTGGCAGATGAAGGGCACCTCCAAAGAGCATGGAAACCTGGACCACTTTGGGAGCACTTATAATTTAACAACCATAGACTCAGGTGGGCTGCTGTGTTGATCTGGAGCAACAGGGGAAAGTTTGAAGTCCAGTAGCACCTTTAAGATCAACAAAGTTTAATTCTGGGTATAAGCTTCCGTGTGCACGCACACTTCAAAGAATTGGACTCAAGCTTAATTTAATAACCATTTTGCACTGTCAGTGACTCGGTAGCAAAATCAAGCGTGAATGAAAGGGCAGTTTCGGACATAGAATCATAGACTTGGAAGGGGCCATACAGACCATCTCGTCCAACCCCCTGCCCAATGCAGGACCAGCCTCAAGCATCTCTGACAAATATTCGTCCAGCCTCTTCTTGGAAGCTGTCAGTGGAGGGGAGCTAACCACCACTCTAGGCAGCTGATTCCACCTTTGAACCACTCTGACCGTGAAAAAGGTTTTCCTAATATACCTTTCTGCATGTAATTTAAACCCGTGCATGTATCTTGCTAGACTACAGGACGGGGTAGGGTTACCAGGGAGCAGCTGGCAATTGGCAGGAGGGTTATGACACTGGCTGCGGCACCACATCACTTCCGAGAAAAAACTGGAAGTGACATAGGTAGCTCTAGGAATCACCACCAACCCTATGGTTTTGCCACAGAGTTTCCAGCAATTCCTAGAGCTAACCTATGTCACTTTGGGATTTTTTTACCACTAGTAACATAGCACCGCGTGCAACACTGTGAGTTTTTAAATACTTTTCTCCCACTTCCACATGGAGCAGTGGTGTGCAACAGGACCAGGAGGCAGGGGATGCCCCGCCCCACCAAGGGAATGGAACCCCTGGGTCAGGGGGAATCACAATGGAATGTGAAATGTTCCTTCCAAGAAGAACATCAGCACAAAGGCAAGTGAGCTGGACTAAATCCCTCCCAATAAACTAGGTTTTGTTTTTTTTATCTGGAAGCAGGGTTTTTGTTGTTCAATAAAAGCATTTTTTAAAAATTACCTTCCACCTGCAACTTGGTATAGTTTAATTTTGAATGAGCACGGAGAAGGACCTGAGCCGTACAGAGCAACAGTCACAGCAGCTTGTCCTTAACATTGTTAATAAGACCTTTTATCAGCTTTGCCTGCTGCCGCCAGCTACAGCCATTCCTCGAAAAGTGTGATCTGGCCACAGCGATCCATGCTCTGATTACATCCAGGCCAAATTACCGTAAAGCCTTTGTATGTGGGGCTGCCTTTGAAAACAGTCCAGAAACTGCAGCTTCATCCAAAAGGGAGCAGCCAGGCTATTGTTAGGGACAAGATACAGGGACTGCGTCACCCCAGTGCTGAAAGATCAGCCCTGGCTGCCCGTTTGTTTCCAAGAACAATTCAAAATGCTGGTTCTTCCCTTGAAAGGTCCCAACAGCTTGGGTCCAAGGTACTTGAAGGGCTGTCTCCCCCCCCCCCCAATTGTTCAGCACACCAGTTAAGATTCGTTTCACAAGCTCTACTCTCTGTGCCCCCGCCTCCAAAGGTGAGATGGGTGCTGATAATGGACAGGGCCTGTTCAGTAGTGGTACCTCACTTGTGGAATGCCCTCCTTCTTGAGGCTCTTTTAGGCACCAGGCCAAAAGGTTTCTGTTCACCCAGCCTTTTAATGAAGGGCTTCATTATTTTTTTTACACCATTTTAGTTTCGAAACTTATTTGCAGCTGTCGGTGGTTTGTTTTGTGGTCTGTGTTTTTACGCTGGGCTTTTTAATGCTGGATTTTAACTAAAATCTTTTAATGTTTTGTTTACATGATTGTTATTTTTTAAGCTGCCTTTTAGCAGTTTCCTGGAGAGGCAGCATAATTTTTTTTCTCAATAAATAAATACATAATGAATAAGGTATCCTCAAAAAAAAAAAAAGAGTGGCAGTGGATCCTAGCTGCTGTACACCACAGGGGGATGTTGGTAGGGCTCAGAACTTTACAGGAACCTGGAAGTGATGTCACACCTTCAACATGATTCTCTAGGATTCACCAGAAAATCTTTGGTAAAACCACAATTTTTTTCTGTGAAACCTAGAGCACTGTGCCAACAGGATGATGTAACTTTTGGCGTTGGCCTGGAAATGATTTCATGCTGTCCATACAGCATTGACCACCCCCATGTCCCCCCCCCCAATTTTCCACTGGGTATCAGCCACTGGCTGTTAATCCTATTCTACACTAACATGAAGAAAGGGGGGAAAAGAATTGCAATAGTGAATTATAGGGGAGAGGTTTCCCCAGGGCTTTTTTTGTAGAAAAAGTCCAGCAGGAACTCATTAGCATAATAGGCCACAGCCAGAAGCAGAAACTCATTAGCATATTAAGCCACATTCCCATGTTACCAGAAGTGTGGTCATCCAGCCACACCCACCTTTTGCTTCTTATTCTGTTTACCCTGTTTGTGGTCAAAACCCAGGGCTTTTTTTGTAGCAGGAACTCCTTTGCATGTTAGGCCACACACCCCTAATGTAGCCAATCCTAATGAGTTCCTGCTGTTGGGTGTGGCCTATTATGCTAATGAGTTCCTGATGGGTGTGGCCAACTTGGGAGCCAGCCGGAACTCCGTTCCTGCGCGTTCCTGCCCCAAAATAGCCCTGGGTTCCCCAGAAACAGAGATCATGTCCTCCTTAGGCAATAGGGCTGCCAATGCAGCCGGGGGGGCGGGGATTCCCCCGCTTCCGAGCCCCGATTTCCGGCGCGCCGGAATCGGGGCCCAGGGGAAACCCCACCCCCACGTGCGCGTCACCCGGAAGTGACGTCGCACGCTGGGGGCGGAGCCACGCCATTTAAGGGGGAAACAAAGAGTTTTCCCCTCAAATGGCAGCCATTTGAGGGGAAAACTCTTTGTTTTCCCCTCAAACGGCGTGGCCCCGCCCAGCGTGTGACGTCACTTCCGGTGACGTCCTGGCGGTGCGCGCGCGCTTTGCGCGCACGCGAGTGCATCCACGCACAGCTCCCGGACCGGCAAGGGGATCCCCCGACAAAAGGTAATTTTGATTTGGCAACCCTATTAGGCAAGCACCCATGTGTTCATATTGACTACTCGCTCACAATGGAAAAAGAACAGTATGTTGTGTGCTTTTGCATTTGCGTGGCTGGTGCTATCCAATATGGCAGCTGATAACACAAGGTTTGCTGAGGGTTACATATGTTCCATCATGAATAAAGTCATGCATCATTTTCAAATCATCTACATTTTAAGTACGCGGCCTCCTCTCATGCCTGCCTAACTGGCTGCATTCACAAAGCTGACGCAATCTCAGAACCTTTCCAAATCCAAGCAGAACTTGAAGATAGCAATTCAAGAATGCACAAAGTATTTGCAATCCTGTTCTGAATAGTCAATGAACAAAATTTGGTTTCAGGGGTCAGGCTGGCTGGGAAGGCTGGAAGACTAGAGAGAAAGGCCACACTGGCTCCTCCCGCCATCCCTGTAGGATGCAGGAAGCCAAGAAATTTAATAGCTTCCTGTCAACTTTGTTGGATGGGTGGTGGACAGAGGACCAGACAGGGAGAGCCACGGTTAAACGAACATTTTGCTACGACTATTCGAGCTCTGCTTGGAATTCGAAATGAAACCATCATCCAAAGAACAGAGAAGTGATTGCATATGGCTGGTTGTCCCGGGCAACAGGGAGAGCGGAAACCAACCGCACACTTTCCCCCAGAGCAGGGAAACCAACACAGTTAAAGTGCCTGACAGGAAAAAAGAAGACAAAAGCAAAACCCAAAGACCCCCACAACAAAGGGGTGCAGGTGCAGCTGGATCCTCACACACAGCTGCAACAACTATTCAGAAAGGCTCCCTCACTCCTCTCCACCACACCACAAAAAAAAAAACACACAACCATGAAGTTATTGCTTCTCCCTTCTGCTCCAGACAAAGGTCAAGGATTCATCTCAAACTCGCTGAGTCAGTGTCAAATATGAACCCGGGGTGATACACTGTCCAGACATCTATCTGGGATTTCCTTGTCTTGAAAGCATTATGATCCATCCCCTCCCCCCCCCCAAAAATGCAGGACTTGTACAAAGTTTGTATTCATTTCAGACACCTGGATTCGGGGCTGTGCAGTCTGGAGGCCCGTCAAGAGCAGTCCGGAGGGAATGGCAGCTTCATAAAGAGGGGAAAGAAGCAAGGGAATCGGAGAGGAGGCTTGACTCCAACCAGCAACAATGTGAGAAAAAGCATGAAGAGGCAGCTGGACGTCCTCCAAGGGTATTTGATACTGAAGCCCAAGCCTCGGAGGGGGGTCTGAACTCTTTCCATTCAGCATTTTGGAACGGCTCTTCCACACAACTGCCTCAGGGGTTCCTTTGGGCCAATGCAGGCCGGGGTTACCAACCTCCAGGGGGGACCTGGAGTACTCCTGGAACTAATGTCCAGACTACACAGATCAGACTACACAGATCAGTTCCTCTGGATAGGGTTGCCAAGTGTATCTTCGCCAGGAGCGGGGGCTCCCAGCCGGCGTCTTGTGTGCGCGCGCGCACGTCACCCGGAAGTGACGGGAGGACGCCAGGCACGCCGGGGGCGGGGGCACGGCCATACAAGGGAAAACCATAGAGTTTTCCCTTGTATGGCCGTGGCCCCACCCCCAGCATGCCCGGCGTGCCAACGTCACTTCCTGGTGATGCGCACGCAGGGGTGGGGTTCCCCC
>NW_015164181.1:1298087-1383085 GCF_001447785.1 Gekko japonicus | reverse complement strand
GGAGATTTGATTGACTGTGCAGATTTTTTTTTTTAAAAAAAAACATTGCATTGGTAGCAGCTGCCACCGAAGCACAAGAAGAGTCACTGTGTGAATGAAGGGGAGCTGTGGCAGCCATTTTGTCGCTGTGCCCACTTCTCTGTGTCAGGATTCCAAAGGTACCTGCAGGCTCAGAAAGAATGGGGACCTCTGATTTAGAGCTTCTTGCCATTTTAAAGCATTCACCCGCAAAGAAGTCTTCCTGCTGTCTCTCTACTTGAGTCGCTGCCCTAGCCTTGCATCCTTTTTGAGTAGCCTCCCTATGATTTCTGCATCAGCAAAATAAAATAAGAAATAAAATAAAATCATCCACTCTTTTGGAGACTGCTTGTGGCATCAGTCACTGCTAGGGTTGCGAAGTACCTACCTACGAACCGGCGGGGGACACATGGTTCCCCACTGGAAGATTCTTTCTTGTAACACAGGCGCTGCACTATTCCGTCGCCCAGATGTGACGTAGGCACGTAGCTGGGCGACACTCTGGTAATGGGGCTGGAAAGTTGATGGTACCATCGAGTTTCCAGCCCCATTGCTAGAGGGTTGCCCGGCTACGTGTCTACGTCATGTCTGGGCGACGGAATAGTGCAGCGCCTTTGTTTTCCCCGTGGGAATGGTCCCGCGAAGAACTATATATCCCCTGCCGGATTAAGGTAAGTACTTGGGAGCCCTGGTCACTGCTCTGGACTTACTTTACTTATTTCTGATCTACACATGCGGCTGAAGTGGGAAGTCCTGCTGGTTATGTGCATTCAGTGCAATTGAATGGACAGTAATTTGAAGAAGGAAGGGGAGAATGCCTGGAGTGAGTCGTGTTTTCCCCTTCTTCTGATGTGCTGTGCTGTGTTTCCCTTCTTCTGATAAGATCCACGACTCATGCAGAAACACTGGGATTGGCTCTTCCTCAGGCAGGTAAACCTTGGGGGGGGGGTGCTCCCAATTTTCATTCAAGGGAAGGAAAGTGTGCCCCCATGGATTAGAAGTCTGGGAATTACTGCAATAGAAGAAGAAGAAGAAGAAGAAGAAGAGGAGGAGATTGGATTTATACCCCGCCCTTCACTTGGAGTCTCAGAGCGGCTTACAAACTCCTTTCCCTTCCCCTCCCCACAACAGATACCCTGTGAGGTGGGTGGGGCTGAGAGAACTCTGACACAAACTGTTCTTTCAGGAACAGCTGTGCCAGAGCTTGTGACTGACCCAAGGCCACCTCAGCAGGTGCAAGTGGAGGAGTGGGGAATCAAACCCGGTTCTCCCAGATTAGAGTCCGTGCACTTAACTACTACACCAAACTGGCTACACCAAACAGCCAATAGCATCACATTGGTAGTGGCAGATGTGCAGCAACAATAAGGAACAGACTCATGTTGAAAGCTCACACAGAAGCAGAAGTAGGTAGGGAAACTTTGAACTCAGTGCATCTGACAACTGTTTGAACAAATGGTTCTAAATTTAGACAAAGCAACCAAGGGATGTTGCTGCAGATCTCCAAGGTAAACAGGGGCCTGGGCCAGGAATTAGATCCTTGAGAGAATTTTCCAATGCTTCACACAATACTGCTTATATTTTAACCAGATCTGAGTGTATAGTTTTAAACTTTCACCTTGGTATTTTATATGTTTGTTGTATATTGTCGATGTGCTTGATACCATTGGTCATATGAGTTGAAATAAACTAAGCATATGGTAAGGAACATGCTCTTGCAGGGATGCAGGGTGGGGGGGCAACATGTGTTTAGAAGAGTACGGTCTTTCTCATGGATTTCAGTCTGCACAAAGGCCAGTGTACATGTATTCTTGCAAATTTTCATATTCTTAATGAAATCCTTCAAAATGCCTGAATGGATATTTGTTACCAGGGGGTACAGTAAGAACTTCACTCATCAAGATCTCACGCAAACGACAATCATTTACATGTACCTCAAATGATCCAAATTCATACAGTTCCTCCCAGCATTCAGGCACCCTGCTCTCTGGTTTCAACTTATAGGGCAGTGGGAAAAGTGGAGAGAGGATGACTCAGCAAATATATGCCTGGTAGGATCACTTTCCAACCAGAGAAGTTAACTAAGTTTCCTACCAAACAGGTTTGTCCCTGCTGGAATTTCTATGTACAGCACTTCCACTTTCTGTCCATCATTTCACCAGCTCATTGGTTTTGGGAAGGACGGGCCCTGCACTTGGACCTACTTAAAGGTAAAGGTTTCCCTTGCTCAAAAGCCAGTTGAATGCAACCCGTGTGTGTGTGTGTGTGTGTGTGTGTGTGCTCATCTCCGTTTCCAAGCCAAAGATTCAGTGCTGTCCAAAGACATTTCTGTAGTCATGTGGCCAGCATGACTAAACGCTGAGGCACACAGAACCCTGTTACCTTCCCACCAAAGTGGTACCTATTTATCTACTTGCAATTTCTTGCTTTTGAACTGCCAGGTTGGCAGAAGCTGAGACCAGAGACGGGAGCTCACTCCATCACATGACACTAGAGTCTCAAACTGCCAGACTATAGACCTTCCGGTCTGCAGCTCAGCATCTTAACTTCTGAGCCACCATGGCTATACTAGGCAGCAGTAAAAGCTAAAAGATTTGTTTGTCCCTACTGGCATGTGGAAAAGATAGATTGGTAGGTGGACAGCAACAGACACTAGATTTACCTCTCAACAAGAGACACCTTGTCTATCGGCTGGGAGCAATCAGGAGAGGCAGAAGCTAATTCTCCCCACCCTCTACAATAAGTGACCAGCTAATATAACCTGCAAGAGACAGAGGCAACAACTTTGCCTGGACATGCTGGCTGGCAGGCAGAGCTGCAGAAACTCAAGGGAAGGGCAGCAGCCCAGGCATTGCCCTTCCCTTGCTGATGGGCAGTCTGCCTGACCTGAAGAATTGGAAGGGGGGTAGAGGCCAGGGCATAAGACTCTCCCTCACAAAAGTAAAGAGCAAGAACACATACAAACATGAGATATAAAAGAGATCAGTGATACTGAAGGACCATATATCTTTATTCAAGAGAGCTTCTGGTTGCCATGCTCCGGGTGAACGATCACCACTATTGATAGTAGCTTGCTCCTTGCCATAGCAAGCAAGAACCTCAGTTTACAAGAGAGTCAAGATGGCCAACCCTTTGATCTGGAAGAGGAACTAACTTGGCCCTACCCAAGCAACTCAGCTTTGAACTAGCAGCCAGTTAGCCCTCAACCCAGTTGTTACACAAAATGTGAAGCAACTGCTGATTAAGAAGATCCAGTCCAGCAGTGACCACGCAATGGTCCCTCTAAGCTGTGGAGTCTTGTGAGCAAAAATTCTACTTTGTGAGCTACTGGCATTAAAAGTTGTGAGCAAACAATGTGATACTACATAAATTCGCTTGCTCTGGAGCCGTCCTTCCTGAGCTGAGAAAAAATGTGTGAGCCAGAGGCTAAAAAACTGTGAGCTAGCTCACATTGACTCAGCTTAGAGGGAACACTGGTGACCAGGAAAACCCACGCCCACATCTGCAATGGGCACAATATGGGGAAGGCATCTATTGTATATTAAAGAGCCAGAGGCCTGGAACCAGCACTGCAGCACTTATTATGAAGGTCTGAAGATGGAAGATCTTTCCTTAGATTCAAGATTCCAATGAGATGAGGACCTTCAAATATCTTCTCTCCTTACTATTTGGGATTTATCTTCATGGCACACCAATGGCCCACCAACACCCTGTTTGGCTGCCCTCCCCATCAATATCCATTTGTGAACAACTTTCCTTTCCTCTTCCCTTCCCCCCAGGCTCTGAATTGTTTAAAGATCTGGATTTAAATGGGGGTTGACTTTTCAGCACTCTGTCCTGGTGCACCCCGCTAAGAAAACAAACAAATGTTTTACATCAAGACAATGAATGTGGATTCTGCAGTTTAAATGGACCACCTTCCTCCCTAAATCAAGGCTTTGTATTTAGAGACTCTGGAAGAGCTTTGGGGGACTCATCCAAGCCTGATTAGTCTTTATTTATGCTTTCATCTGGATCTGATTCCCCTTTCTTTTGAATAACTGCAGAAGTACAAAAACATTTTTTAAGGAGTATTGTTGTACTCCTTTTGAAATAACAGGCTTGCAGTTTAAGAGTGCTCCTAGACTCCTCTCTGTCCCTAGACCTGTGATCCCCAATGTGGTGCCACTGATGGCTCTCACAAGCACCCAGTACTTAATGTTTGGTTATGCAAATTCTTATAAGCAGCAGAGAACAATCAAGGGGCCATCTTGCACCCTGGCAGGGGAAAAAGACAATGGGATAACAAATTTCTAGACTGTATCTTTTCCTTGGAATAGCAAGAAGAGAAGGTCTGATGGGGGGGGGGGGACGGAGGAGATAAATTCCCTTGACACAAGGTGAACCATGTCCATTTTAGCTGATTCCATCTGAGGATAATTTGCAGGAAGGAGCTCTCACACCTAGGGTCCATCGTGATGGCTGCCATTACTATGTGGAGCTAACAAAAAGCAGACAACCCAAACCAAGACATGATGTAATAGATGACTGACAGACTGCTGTAACTTTATGAGTAAACAGCCAACCATGGAATATCAGCAGGCAGGGTATGTCGAGAGGTGGGACAGAGACTGTTTGTGCACCTTTACTTTGTATCCTTGCTTGGTCCATTGCTGTGCAATGTATGTGTGTAGCTGTTTTCTTTTTAATAATTTTAATTACTTTGAAGGGGGTTCTCAGTTTGTTCTCTGTAACCAGATTAAACCTCACTCAGACTCGTTACTAAAAAGGTACCAGGGAAAAGGAGGTGGCTGATCCATAGAACACTACATCTGTGGCATGTGCAAGTATGGCAAACCATCTCTGAATAGCTAATTGGAGCTAGCGGGAAACGCAGGCACTAAGCAGAGCCTGTAAGTGACACAGACTGAGTGCTAGAAGTGCTGGCTTTCTTAGTGGGAGATACTCTAAATGACAAGCTGGTAACAGAGTAGATACACAGAGAGAAATTAAGAACCTTTCCAGGTGTCAGGGAGCCATGTGTCATCAATGGGAGACTTAGAACAGCTGCTGAGTGTCTCAACTTCCAAAGTGCAATGGTGGCCACAGATCAGCAGGGCCTTTCTATGACAGAATGTCAAGCCACCCCATGGAGTGGGAAATGCATATTCAATGTGACCCTTAGCTAGATTCTTGGTTTATCTGAGCTGGCAAACTTTCCTTGTCTTCCCAGTTCCTTTGCCCCTCTAACCCTTGCATGGTGCTGTACACATTTCATAGCTTCAGAGGGGGTGGAGGGAGGTAGAGCTTATATCTCAGAGTATGCCAATTTTCCAACCTGCAGCCAATTTGCCCTTTTCAAATGCTTTGTCTTGAAGAAAAATAACCACCCCCCAAAACCATTAGAAAAAGTGATTTTTCCTCATTGCTAAGTTTATTGAGTTTTTTTTTCCAGTTCCCTTATGCCAAGAGCATATGCTTTCAATATGTTTGTAATATTTCAGGCTTCAAAAATATACTGTGCCCATTGCAAACTGAAAAAGAACCAGACCAAAAAAGGAGGCACGGCACACAAGGGATGCGGGTGATGTCAGTGGTGGCACCTGATCCACGGGAGAGACACGAAACAGACAGGATTTAAGAACTAACATTTCGACGGGAGGTACTTTTAATAAAGCCAGAATGAGAACATGTTAACAACATTTGTTGAGTTATACAAAAATCCATTTAGTCTAATATACTGTACTCAGCAATGGCCTGGGAAACTCACATGCGTAAATAACGATCACAAGAGGTGGATCCGACCAAAGTCCACCTAATCCAGCAACCTGTTTCCTGCATTGGTAAAGCAGGTACCTCCAGGAAGCAGTCAGAAAGCAACAGCCCTCCCCTTCTTGTTCTCTCCAGCAACTGGTTCTTAGTGGTACACTGTCTTTGCACATGGAAGCTCCATTGAGCCATCATGGTTAATAACCATGGATCTGTCTAGTCTTCTTGTAAAGCCACCTAAGCTAGGGACCAGCAGCATGGCTTGTGGCAGTGGACTCAATAATTGAATTGTGCCTGTGTTGGGTCAAACAAAGGGCCCGGCGAAGTCCGGACTCTGGTCGCACAACGGAAGCTTACCAGATGCTCTTGAGGCATGAAAAAAGCCTCCCCCTCCCAATTACTTGCCCTACAATTTAGGGATCAAGGGAATATACTGTCTTGTGGCTAGTAGCCACTGATAGAGATTTTTGGTATAGCACCATGGAAAACAGGTTGACAGACCTCTGGCCTGATTCAGCAAGTCTCTTCTTATGTTCTTATTAGCTATGATGGTAAGGAATGGAACCTCCATGGATAAAAGTAGTGTACCTCTAAGTACTAGATCCTGGAGGCGGAATAAACAAGAGAGAACACTTTCGATCATGCCCTGCTGCTGGGATTCCTGGAGGCATCTCGCTGGCCAATGTGTAGGAAACAGGATGCTGACGGACCTTTGGGCTGATCCAGCGGGGCTCTTTTCACATTGCGAAAGCCCTGCCTGGCACTGCAGGGAGAAAATGCTGACTACTCACTTCCAGAAGGTGGGGGTGGTGCAGGCACACCCTTTTCTCACACCTCCCCCACATTACCAGAGTCGTCATAAAATGGATACACTGGGGCGGATTTTTTTAAAAATATATATTTTGGCTTTAAATAATTCATGAGCTGGCGGAGCAAATTGCAAGGGAAACACCCCATGAATCAGCCAGCCTGTGGCCAAAAGGAAACTCACTCAGTTCCTTGGGCATGGGGCTGACCCAGGATTTGCTGTTTGGTTCCAGTGAGCTCAAAGCTGACACCTTGCGCTGCACAAGAGTGCCTTTGTCTCTAAAAAAAACAAGTCAATGTGTGTGAGTGTGGGAGGGGAATTCTAAAGGCTGAAGGGGCTACCAGTCTCGATTGGCTCAGGTCAGAGTTCTCAGGTTCAGAGCATGTATTGCTTTGCAGCTGCGTAGGGACGGAACCACATGTTAAGAGCACGTAAGGCCATCTTGCAGTATCAGTTCAGCTAATTCATCCTCCCTCTCCAACGGGGGCCTCCAGATGCTTCCGATAAGCCCACGAGCAGGGGGCAAACACAACATGTTGCTTGTCCCCAGCTCTTGGGACTCAGATGCAAATTGCCTCTGTGTGCATGGTTTGTTCTCTTCCTAAAAATCACAGCCAATAAGAGCACAAGAACTCTGCCACACTGGCATCTGCTCCAGACCAGCGACCAGCCAATTATTTCCAGGGAACCCATCGTAGCAGGTTTACCTACAGGGTAGTTTTAGAATTACTGAAAACAACATGGAAGCCATAGAGTTTCTGGCGATTCCCAAAGCTAAACCGGAAGTGAGGTGGCGCCATGTTTTTTCCCCCTCACTGCTGCTGCTCAGAGTATCAGCGGGTAATATAAGTAAGGGGCGGGGAATTCCCCAACCCTATTGGAGTAACAGGACCCTTACCAATGACAAGTACTAGCACTTGCTTGAAGTAAGGCTGCAGCAACTTTTGGGGGCTATTGTGTGTGTGTGTGTGTGTGTGTGTGTGTGTGTGTGTGTGCGCAAGCCTGGAAGTCATGGCTGACGTCTGTCGACCCCTAGTGGAGCTTGGAAGCAAGGGACGTTCAGAGAGGTGACTTGCTATTATCTGCTCTGCATCACGGCCCTTGAATTCCTCGGAGGTCTCCCATCCAAGTACTTGCCAGGGTTGGACCTGCTTAGCTTCTGAGATGATGAGGAGCAGCTTTTTAAAAGCTGGGCAAGCCTCAGAGTCTTTGGATCTTGCTGGTTGAGGGGGAACTGTGCAGATGTGTGACCAGCAATTAGCCCCAGGGAGTGACATTTCAAGAGGACTGCCAGGGTTCCCTGCCTTTAGAGACGTTGCAAACCTCTTTGTTTGATTTTGCCTTGCTATGTAATCCCCCACACACACTTATAACATCTTGTCAAACCTTAATAAATAGTGTTGTCATGTGATCGCTGACACTCTAGCAATGATGTGGCATCACTTCCAGAAGTGATCTCCAGGAAGTGCTGTAAATTGTGTGGTTTTACCACAGAGTTTACAGAAATTCCTAGAGAGGCATGATGTTACTTCTGGGTGTTTCAGGAAATGATATCATGCCACTGATGACAACTGCCAACTCTATCTTTAACTGAAATTATTTGTCCCCTTCTGAGGTATCCTACGAACCAAACAGCAGACAGCATCTGGAAGGCCCTGACTCTGAAGTAAATAGAAGATACAGGCAACAGCCCTTCCTGGTTGATACCTTGCCTCCCCCATCCAAAGAATGGTGGTTGTATGAATACAGGCCATATACAGTTGCAGTAGAGCATGTAGACAAAATGCTATGAACAATCTAAAGTGCTATATAATGCCAGGGCTATTTTTGGGCAGGAATGAGGAATGGCGTTCCGGCTGGCTTCAGATTGGCCATGCCCACTACAGCCAAAACCTCTGTGTGCGTGGCTACAGAGGGAAGGCCTGGAGAGTGACCCCCCCCTGACGACTCTGAGGTGGGCAGGCCGGGGGGGCCTGGAAGGAATTCAGGGAGGCAATGCCTCCCCGTGCCTTCCCCGGCCTGTCCAAGGGCCAGCTGGTCCGGTGTCCCCACAGCCGCGGGGTGCCCGGGCAAGCCAAGGGAAGGCAGTTTAAACTGCCTTCCCTTCCCTCCCCTTCAAGGGGGGGCTTGCCCAGGTAAGCCAAGGGACGGCATGGGGGTGTGGCCTAATATGCTAATAACTGTGCTGTCAGGGGTGTGACCTAATATGCTAATGAGTTTCTGCTGTTGGGTGTGCCCTATTATATTAATGAGTTCCTGCTGGGCTTTTTCTACAAAAAAAGCCCTGTATAATGTTAAACATTAATTAGTAATAGTAGTAACAGTAGTCACAGTAGCAGTTTACAGTAGTGGTGGTTTAAACAAGTACATTATTTAGTAATAGTAGTTGCAGTAGTCACAGTAGCAGTTTACAGTAGTGGTGGTTTAAACAAGTACTAACCACTACTATTGATCTAGAGTAGTAGTGTTGGTTTGTAGTAGTAGCAACAGCAGTGTACAGAGTAGGAATGTTGGTTTAGTAGCACTGGTGTATTCCAAAAATATATCTTTTTATTAAGACTGACCAAAATAACACAAAAGAACATGCAAATGTTCAAGTATCCTGAAACTAGATTTATGACATACACGCACACGCACCCGTGCACACACACACACACACACACAAGGAGGAAGGTGAAGAGAGGGAAAAGATGCTTTTCCATAATGCCCTGAAACATCTGCAACTTCTAGAGACAAAATGGAATACAGGAAGTCTTGTAGACTTAACTGGATTATGTGGGGTTGGGTGCACACAGGTTGCAGGATACATCAAGGGCTGATGGGACACCAGGGGGCAGGGGGGAATGGTCCTTTGGGAATATAAAAGCTAGTAGTCAATCAAATGTCTCAACCCTGCTTCCTATCATAATATACAGATGCCTCAAAAGGCAGCAAGCAGAAGGAAAAATGAAGCCGTCCTTTTGGATTTTTCTGTGGACCAAAATAGCCATCTAAAAACTTTATTAATACTGGTATTATCATCATTAACATTGGTAGTGGCATCAGTTTGCAGTCAAAGCACTACTAGTGATTTATAGCAGCATACTGACAACTGGACAGTTATTAATCCCCTCTCACCCACCAGGATGAAGACACTGCATAATGACGGTTCAGAATCTATTGAAACCAGGGGCCCTCAACCTTTTTTGAGCCCTTGGGCACCTCTGGAATTCTGACATCATGAGGTGGGCATGGCCACAAAATGGCCATCACAAAATGGCTACTGCAGGAGGTTAAACCAGCCGCAGCTTACCTCTGGTCACAAAGGGAAGATGCTTGTGCTGTGGTGAATCTGCACAGCCAATCAAATCTCCAGTGGCCAATCAGATGCTCTATTGGGCAAAACCCTCACTTAGTCCTGCCCACTTTCTAAAAACACTTGGCAGTCACCAGGAAAGGTGTCGGCAGATGCCATGGTACCCATGGGCACACATTGTGGACTCTTGGTTTAAACTCTTTTTAACTTTTCTTCCCCCCCCCAAAAAAAAAAAAACGGAGGTATTTTGGTGCCTGTTTTGTGTAGTTATTTATATCTTCTTTCAAAAGAGTGCAAAGCAATTCAGAACGTTTGTTTGATAGAGAAGAACCCATTGAGAGGACAAGGGACTCCAAGGGTACCATGATAGCATTGCCAACTCTGGGTCAGGAAATACCTAGAGAGTTTGTGGGTACAGCCTGAGGACGGTGGGATTTGGGAAGGGGAGGAACTGTAATGGGTATAATGCCATGGAGTCCACCTTCCAAAGGGTTGACAAATCCAAGTTAGGAAATACCTGGAGATCTTGAGGGGTGAAGCCTGCAGAACGCAGGGTTTGGGGAGAGGAGGGACTCCTAGCAGGGCATAATGCCACAGAGTCCACCCTTCAAAGCAGCCATTTTCTCCAAGGGAACTGATCTCTGTAGTCTGGAGACCAGCAGTAATTTCGGGAGATCTCCAGGCCCCAGCTGAAGGGTGGCAACCGTGAGGCTACAAATGAACAGGCCGCCTTTTGCCCGATAAGGGTGAAGTATCATAAGAACTAGAGGAAAGCTTGTTTTCACCTGAAGTGGAAGGACAAATGGAGTCCTCCCCTAACTAAAGTCTATCAATGGCTACTAGCTGTGGTGACCAAGGGGGACCTCCACATTCAGAGGCAGGCACTAATCCTCTAAATCCCAGATCCAGGAGGCAACATCTTGGGAAGGCCTCAGTCTCTATGCCCTGTTGTGGGCCATCCAGAGGAACTGGTTGGCCACTGTATGAGTCATAATGTTACAATAATGTTACTCCTTCAGGTAGTGAAGGGCAGGGTATAAATCCAATCTCTCTCTTCTCTTCAATCTCTTCCTTTTACAACTGATCTCCAGCTGACAGAGATCAGCTCCCCTGGAGAAAATGGCTGCTTTGAAGGGTGGACTCCATGGCATTGTACCATGCTGAGGCCCCTCCCCTCCCCAAACCCCGCCCTTTCCTGGCCCCACCCCCCAAAGTCTCCAGGTATTTTCCAACCCAGACCTGGCAACCCTGATTACAACTGATCTCCAGGTGATAAAGCTCAGTTCCCCTGGCGAAAATGGCTGCTTTGGAGGGTGGATTCTATGGCAGTGTAGAGGACAATTCAAGGGTTCAAGTGATTGTCTATTGATTATTGCTGACTTCCACGAATCTTTGGAAGAAATTCTTTGGGATTCTCCTGGAGAATTAACAACCTGTTACCCACTAAGCTGAACTGTGAAAACAGGTGTTTTAAATCAAATTTAATTGACAGCAAAGAATGTTTTAATTGGGCCAGGAGTTCTTATGTCACCCTTTTAGGGTTGCAAAAAACCCCGGTTTGCCAGGGGTCCCCCGTTTTTTGGGGGGGTTCTACCCGCCGCCAGCCAGATGGCCGGCAGAGGAAGCCAAGCCCCCAACACCCACAGCCACCCCTCTCCCTTCTCTCTTGAGAGAGAGGGGTGGCTGCCTTTAAGTGCATGAAGCCCACGTTTCCTCCCAAGCCCGATCTCCGCTTGAGATCAGGCTTGCAGGGAAATGCCAGCTCCGTGCACTTAAAAGGGAAATGCCGGCTCTTTGCTCTTAAAGGGGACTTAAAAGGGAAATGCCGGCTTTTTTAAGTGCAGGGAACTGGCGTTTCTGGAGATCAGGCAGGCGGGCGGGGGGGGGGCAGTGGACGTCCCCGACGTGACGTCATCATGTCGGGGATGCCCCGCCCCCTCAGGAATGCCCCTAAAGTCCCCTGCTGGGGGCGGAAGATGGACTTGGCAACCCTACACCCTTTGAATTAAACTGGTATAGACCATCCCAGTTAAGATCTGTCATAAGTGAAGATCGATGTTCTTGCATCATCCTTCTTAATTGGGATGGCACAATAAGGAATACTCAGAGTCTAAGATTTATGATGAAATCTTATACTTCAAAGAAAGAGGTGAAAAGTTTATTATAGTGGTTTATGATTTTTAGCAACTTTAAATGAGAAAAGATCATATAAGGCCCCGGTCACACAGGAGGATTTGCCCCACGAAACGGACAGGTTGAGAGCGCATCAAACAGGCGCGATCATACGGCAACATCTGGGAAGTGTAGCACACCCATCACCAACCCGTGCCGTCGGCCTGAAGAAGCAAAAGGGTAGTAGCAATTGGAAAACGCGAGTCGCAGGCGAGTGTCGGATTGTGGAAGCGGAGTTAATCCGGCGCATCCGGCACGCACATGCATCCCGCAGCCCATCTGATTGCACCATGCCGGTTATTCCTGGCCTTTGATGCGCTTCAACATCGCCGTGTGATTGCCAGCTATCGCCGTATGCGCAGCACCTCGGGGAACCATATGATTGTGTTACCACGCATCTTTTTGATCCGGCGCTAAAATGCCTCCCTTCCACTGTGGATTTTCCCGCGCTCGTGTGACCGGGGCCTAAGTTCCTCTTTTACTCCTTGGATAATTGTTTTACTGTGTGGTTTGTTGGCCAGCCACACAAGTCAAAGAACCTTAGTGCCGTCAGGGCATTGCTATCAGCATTATACCCCGACTGAGGTCCCCTCCTCTCTCAACCCTTCCCTCTCCAGGCTCCATCCCTCAAACCTCCAGGAATTTCCCAGTCTGGAGCTGGCAACCTTAAGCCAGGGAGACCCGCAAGCAAGGATGGGATGGCAGCAAGCAACAATGATGCTATTGGTGGGGCATTACGACTTTTAGGTGGGGCACCGCCTCTGGATGGCCCACCCATAGCTATGGGACTGAGTGGAAGGCCATAAAAAGTAGGAGACTTTTAAAATGCCATGAAATTAATGGCTGGAACTGGCACACAGGAAACACAGGAAAAGAAACATGGGTGGGATCAGAAAGCTCACATTTTAGGATGTTTTTAATTTTGTTCTGAATTGGGTTATTTTTAATTTAAACAGTTCTTATGCCCCCCCTTGCCACTCAACTTGGTGTCCCCAAGATGGTGACCAGAAACATTAAAACTGACTTTTTAAGTGCACAGATAAGAAACCATTCAAAACAAAACTTAAACCAAAACATGGACAGAAAGGAAGGTCAGTGAGGGAATGCCGGGCAAAACGGAAATGTTTTCACCTGTAGGTGTACGAAAACCAGGGATAGGGGAGAAAACAAACAATGGCATGGGCAGGGCTATTTTTGGGCAGGAACGCACAGGAACGGAGTTCCGGCTGGCTCCCGAGTTGGTCACTCCCAGCAGGAACTCATTAGCATAATAGGCCACACCCAATAGCAGAAACTCATTAGGATTGGCTTTATTAGGGGTGTGGCCTAATGCAAAGGAGTTAAAAAAGCCCTGGGTTTTGACAACAAACAAGGTAAACAGAATAAGAAGGGAAAGGTGGGTGTGTCTGGATGACCACACTTCTGGTAACATGGTGGTGTGGCCTAATGAGAGGTGCTGTCATGGTGTGGCCTAATATGCTAATGGGGGTTCCTGCTGTTGGGTGTGGCCTATTATGCTAATGAGTTCCTGCTGGGCTTTTTCTACAAAAAGAGCCCTGGGCATGGGTATGTCTAGAGTCTAGAGTGCTCACTCATACAGCTCCTCTGTCCACTCTTTATTTTATTTATTTATTTATTATTAAATTTATATCCCGCCCTCCCCCGTAGGACTCAGGGCGGCTTACGTGGCAAGGAATCTTGCTGATAAAAACATCAAATAATTTAGTAACATTTAAAACATAGTATACAGTTTAAAACCCTCTCAAACATTAAAATGCTCGAACTACAATTCATCCATTCCGGAATCTCAGAGAGGACAACCACATCCACAACCAGACAGCCCCTAGTCGAAGGCCTGGTGGAAGAGCTCGGTCTTGCAGGCCCTGCGGAACTGCATCAGGTCCCGCAGGGCCCGGATCTCCTCCGGGAGCTCGTTCCACCAGGTGAGGGTCGCCACCGAGAAAGCCCTAGCCCTCGTGACGGCCAATTTAGCATCTTTGGGGCCCGGCACAATTAGAGGATTTTGGGCCCCAGACTGTAGTGCTCTTGGGGGAACATACGAGGAAAGGCGGTCCCTCAGGTAGGCTGGACCCAGACCACTCTATCACATTGTTACACCATCCTTCTTCCAAGGACCTCAGGGCGGCATATGTAGTCCTTCATTTTAACCTCATAACCCCCCCCCATAAGGTTTTAAGGATGCCAGCCTCCAGGAGGCGCCTGGGGATCCCCCAGAATTACAGCTCGTCTCCACACTACAGAGATCAGTTCCCTTGGAGAAAATGGAAGCTTTGGAGGGTGGACTCTATGGTATCGTATCCCACTGAGGTCCTTCCCCTCTCCAGGAGTGATCTCCAAACCTCCAAGAGTTTCCCAACCTTGAGTGGCAACCCTACCCGCCATTCCCCCGCTGTTGACCAGGGGGGACCTGGCAAGTTGCAGCACTCCTATAAAGGTTGCCTGCTGAGGAAGTTAGAGTCCAGTGGCACCTTTAAGACCAACAAAGTTTTATCCAAGGTGTGAGCACTCACACTTTGCCAGACAAAGATTTAAGGATGCCAGCCTCCAGGTGGGTCCTGGGGATCTCCCGGAATTACAGCTCATCTCCACACTACAGAGATCAGTTCCCCTGGAGAAAATGGAGCCTCTGATCAAGTGTGCATGCACCCGAAAGCTCACACCTTGAATAAAACTTTGTTGGTCTTAAAGGTGCCACTGGACTCAAACTTTGATCTGTTACTCCAGAACAACACGGCTGCGGATCTTGCGGAGAAAGCGTTAGGGTTGCCATTTTTTAACCATAGAGACTGGGGAATTCATTGAGTGTCATGACCAATGTTCCCTCTAAGCTGTGGAGTCTTGTGAGCAAAAATTCTACTTTGTGAGCTACTGGCATTCAAGTTGTGAGTGAGCAATTTGGCTACTGCATAAATTAGTTTGCTCTGGAGCCATCCTTCCTGAGCAAAGGCAAAAATCTGTGAGCTGGAGGCTAAAAAACTGTGAGCTAGCTCACACTTACTCAGCTTAGAGGGAACATTGGTCATGACATCACTTCCAGTTACAACCAGAAGTGACATTGTAACATCGCTTCTGCCTCCACTGTTGCTCCCACTGAAGCCACCCTAGAGAATATGTGAGACTAGCCCCATTACCCATCTCCCCCCATACACACCGTGAATGTTGTGGTGCTGGCTGGGTACTGAACTTGGGTCTTCCAGTCATAGACTCTATTACGCCACACTACACTGTTCCCTTGCTTTGCTCTAGGGGTGTAATTCCCACCCACTGAATACATATCATTCAAATATTCCACACGCAAGGGGGGGGGGGGAAATGCAACACCAGAAGCAGCATGTGTCCAACACAAAGATGAAAACAGCAACAGATTTCATGCACGTTTATCCCAAGAGATTAAACTAGCCAGTGATCTAATGACGTCCCCGCGCTCCCTCCCCCAAACCCTTTTGCCTTCTCCAAAACCGGTGCCGAAATCTCTTAACCCACCCTGTGCGTGCCCTCTTATCTTTTTTTGACATGACACCTCCAATTCAATTAAGCTCAGAGATTAAAGCGCTTCTAAACTATTAAACCAAATAACCCAGCCGAGCCAAAACAATGCATCATACCTCTCTTTAATGTGGCCGCTTGACGTCTCTAACCACCTAAGACAGTTTACATACTAAACGGCAGATATATTTTCATTTGAGGCATACTGTTTCAAGGGCCTTTGACTCAGGATTAAAGTACGCATTACAGATGTGATTCGTTTCTTCATTTTCTCCCACCCAAAGCAGCCTGGGGCAGGGCGCACTGGTGGTGGTGGGGGTAAGTGGACACTAGGGTTGCCAGGTCCAGCTTGGGGAGTACCTGGTGGTTTTGGGGGTGGAGCTTGAGGAGGGCGGGGTTTGGGGAAGGGAAGAACTTCAGTGGGGTAGGATGCCACAGAGTCCACCCTCCAAAGTGGCCATTTGCTCCAGGTGAACTGATCTCTGTCACCTAAAGGTCAGGAAACCTCAGGAGTTATCCAGCCACTACCTGGAGGCTGGCAACCCTACAAGACAGGTTGCTTGACCCTTTCCCACCAAACGGTTTTCAACTCAGAATCCCTCGCCCTGAACTGCTTTTTCACCCGCCAAGGAAAAGGCAGGTGGTCCCTCTATTTTACTATTTTACTTGAGCTGCGGTGGCTCAAGTGGTTAAGACGCTGAACTGCAGGCTGTGGAAGGTCAGTAGTTCAGCAGTTCGAGACACGGGTGCCGCATGACGGAGTGAGCTCCCGTCTCTAGTTCCAGCTCCTGCCAACCTAGCAGTTCGAAAGCAAGAAATTGCAAGTAGATAAATAGGTACCACTTCGGTGGGAAGGTAACAGCGTTCCGTGCGCCTTGTTGTTTAGTCATGCCGGCCACATGACCACGGAAACGTCTTCGGACAGCGCTGGGTCTTCGGCTTTAAAACGGAGATGAGCACTGCAACCCTAGAGTCGGATTTGACTGGCTTTCGAGCAAGGGAACCTTTACCTTTACCTTTTACTCTCTATTTTTAGTTATCTTGATATAGAAAATTATACATTCTGCCTATGCATGTTTCCAGTTCAACAGTTCCAAAATGTAGCAGATGACTATTTCCAAATGATTCAGTCTGCAGTTCAGTTTCAAAAGTTCATATGTGAAGACTGCTGAGAGGACACTTCTGTTCCACCTTTGGCAGAGCCTGCCGGCCTGTTATCCATTTGCTTCCAAAAAGTGTTTTTTTTCATAGACAGGATGAGACATTGTCCACACATGCCATGCCACCACTCCAATATGGATATTCAACGTTCTCACAAGCACAGTTTTCAGGAGAGTAATATTACTGTCCTGAAAGTTGTGCTTGTGAGAACATTGAATATTCATATTACACTGACATAGATCGGACGAAAGTATCTTTATGAATTGCAAAATACATGACACATATAGATTCGTGGTCATTTGTTCACAGGTTCCCCCCCCCCCATTTGTATTAACCACCTGGAGGTTGGCAACCCTAGGTGGAGCCAAGCACAAAATGCTTGGGAGCAAGGTGGCATATAACTCTCACTGTAACTCTTCAACACTGTAGGCAGAAGATCTGTCTAACAGGATGAACAGCCAATCAGAAGCCCTGCTGGGCAAAAGCCCCACCCACTTTCTAAAAGCACTTGGCAGGCAAATTGTTGGCGGGTGTCATAGTGCCCGCGGGCAGTGCGTCGGGGATCCCTGATCCTGTAATAGTATTGCCTAAGCGTATGGGACAAAGTTGGCTTCTAGGCTGACGTCCGGGTTTGATTCCTGGGTTTATGTGCAGCCGATGAAGCAAGCTCTGGCTCACAAAAGCTTATGCTGCAACAAGTTAGTATTTCAGGTGCCGCCGGACTTCTGTTTTATTTCACTTCGGGTCTCTTGGCGACAAAGCAGTTTTGGACAGTAAGGCTCAGGACCAGCCCTTTGAACTGGGCCCAGAAAGAAATCAGAAGACACCAGCCAGTTGACAAAGCTCTGATCTTACATCGGCTTCCGGGAACAGTTTAACACACTTGTTCTCTCGTCCAAACAGAGCCATGGGGTTTGCTTTAGAAGTGGGGAGAAATGGTGTAGGGGAGATGGGTACTTTAACCCTTTCCTACTGTAAAAGTCTATCCCCATCCTAGCCACATTAACCCTCTGGGGATAAAAATAATAATAAATAGCCATACATATTTCCCAGCCAGTGTCTTTATAAACATTGTAAATAGAGAATGTATCATAGCTAAGGATGCCAGCTCTGAGTTGGGAAATACCGGGAGATTTGGGGGGGGGGGGTAAAGCTTGAGGAAGGGAAGGTTTGTGGAAGGGAGAGACTTCAGTGGGGTATAATGAGAAGAAGAGAAAAGATTGGATTTATACCACTACCCAAAGGAGTCTCAGAGCGGCTTACAAATTCCTTTCCCTTCCTTTCCCCACAACAGACACCCTGTGAGGTAGGTGGGGCCGAGAGAGCTCTTGACAGAAACGACTCTTTTTCAAGAACAGCTCTTATCAGAACCACGGCTTGCCCAAGGTCACCCAGCCAGGTGCAAGTGGAGGAGAGGGGAATCAAACCCGGTTCTCCCAGATTAGAGTCCGCGCACTTAACCACTACACCAAACTGGCTCTCACCTACCAAAGAGGCCATTTTCTCCAGGGGAACTGATCTCTGTTCGCTCAGAGATCAGTTGTAATAGCAAGAGATCTCCAGCCGCTACCTGAAGGCTGGCAACCCTAACCGTAGCCTCTCCCCCCCAGTGAAGGCTCTTGGTCCCCACAACCCAAAAAATGACATACAATTTAATGCATTTTAAAAGTCTTTATCATTGAGTTAACCATTTTTATTTATTCCTTTATAAGGTCAACAACCTACATTGTTGGGTTGGCAATCTACAGATGATGGGGGCGGGGGGAGGCAGAGGAGATGACACAGCCACGCACACATACTCAGAGTAAATGGTGGTACTGGTTCCTTACGGAATGACTGGTCCCACCTACCACATATTCCTTCCTTGACATGCACACTACCCACCACAAATGGAAATGCTGACTGACTCCTCTCCTTTCTCCCCTCCAAACCTTCCAGGTAGCCAGAAGGCAGGTCAGACTGGCTGCTGCATGCCTTTGCCTGCTCTCCTGCCTTAGCTACCAGTGTTGGCTTCTAGGAGCAGCAACCACCCATGTTGGGAGCTGACTCCCAACCCCAACTCCACCCTGCCCTGGCTACTTGAGCTGAGAGGGCCAGGGGCCTGACTTGCCCATGCCACCAAGGCCGGGAGAGGGCGGCGGCCAGGACCCAGGCAAATCCCTCTGACACAGTAGATGGGTTTTGTCCCTTTAAGATGCCGGTCTGACAAACGGCTGGCTGGCAGCAATTACGGGCTTTAGAAGAAGAGAAGAGATTGGATTTATACCCCGCCCTTCACTTGGGAGTCTCAGAGCGGCTTACAAACTCCTTTCCCTTCCCCTCCCCACAAGGGACACCCTGTGAGGTGGGTGGGGCTGAGAGAACTCTGACACAAACTGCTCTTTTTCAAGGACAGCTGTGCCAGAGCTTGTGACTGACCCAAGGTCACATCAACAGGTGCAAGTGGAGGAGTGGGGAATCAAACACGGTTCTCCCAGATTAGAGTCCGCACACTTAACCACTACACTAAACTGGCTCCTTATGGATAAGGGAGTATAAGGCAGTAGCAAGAGTAGATTTACATTACACTATTGGATTTGATGAGTGTTACTAGATATGAGATATGACTAGAGTGGTTGCCTATGCAGCCTTGTGTATCTTTTTTGCTAATACTAATAATGGAAATATGTTTTTTAAATTAGATATAGGTATTTCAACGCCACCCACTTTGATAAAGTTATACACAAAACGAGATATAATATGCATGGTTTGCTGGTGTTGATGGCGTTTGAATTGCTTCCAGTAAACTGAATTCTGGAAAGAGAATTTTCAAGTCTGTGAAGACTTTTTGGGGGGCACAATACATCACGGTTGTTTGTTTCCTTCCTACAGCTGAGAGCAAGGCTGGAAGCTAGGCAGCAGCCGGGAGGGGAGTGGTCAAAAGGCAAGGCTGAGTTCAGACTTGGGGAAGGCCAGGATGGAAGAGGCTAAGAAGCAGCCCTGAGCTGCTAGGGGAAGGGAGAGGACCTGGGTGCTGGAACCCCCCTCCTTCCCAATTCTGAGGCCAGTCGGCCAGATGCCCTCTTTGGTGGCAGGACAGCAGAAGGCTGGGAGCCCTTCTCTGGGGTGGGACAGCCTTGCAATGCATCTGAGCAAAAGGGACGGCGAATGAGTACTGACTGCTTCTTCAAACATCAGTGGCCGCTCATTTATCTGGGCTAGGGAACAAGAAACAATGCCAACAGGAAGCAGTGAAAACCATTCACTCACCTGTCCCTTCTGCTTTTATTCTGCCCATACCTGGGGGGGGGGGTTCCGACTAGAGTATTGGGATATTTGGTTAATACAGCAGAGTCATGAAGATGAAGCTTGCTGGGCCCATAACCCTATTGGGATATTTGTTTAATGTAGCAGAGTTTGCCCAGTCATAGAAGCGTGATATTGAGTGCACTAAATAAATCTCCCAAGAAATACATTACAAAAAGTAAAATTTAACATTTATTCAAGCAGATCCCGTTCACGTTCAGGTTATAGTCGAAAGGAGAAAGAGAAGCCGAATCTAAAGAGTACTTTCCCTACAACAAGTGACCAGCTGTGTATGGGAGCATGAAGGTGTTGTTTCTATAGGAGAGGCCTGTAGAGAAGTGTGACTCCATGAAAAGCCATGTGAAGTATAGGAAGAACAAAGGACACAAAGACAGAGGAGGGGGTCAGCAACTCCCCAGTTAAAATAAAGAGAGGCATCCCGTTCAAGGAGATAACACCGCTACACACCTAAGAGTGATGTGGAGCCCCCCAATGTCCAGGCAAGCTGAGTCGCTCACTCCAATATCGAGATCATCCAAAACTTGGGAATGACCTTGGATTGCTTCCAGTTCCATCCAGTACTGAGCTCGTTGGCGTGGATCCGCCAGAAATTTCCACTGATGGATGGGATTTCCATCAGTGCAGCACAACTTTCTTACCACCTCCCCCTGCTGCAGCCCACAAAGCCCCCTTCAAAAAAAATGGGTGGCTTCAGGAGGATACAAGACCCCAAGAAACAGCACGGGGGGAGTTGAAGGACTGCCACGGGTAGGGGGGACTGAATCATCCCCTGTCAATCCACAGAAATCCACAGAAATCCTCCAGTGGATCCAACTTAGTGTCCGTGCTATACATACATATATATGTCTAGTAGTAATAGTTAAAGTCCCTGCAGCTTTCCCCACCTGGCAAAGCATCAGGAAAGGCCGCCAGATGAGCACACGTTCATTGAGAAGCAGCTTTGAGTGTCAGGAATACGGCATCTGCTTCAGCTAGAAAACCTACTCCTCTGCCAGACAGACTCTCCTTGCCGGAGACAGCTGAACACAAGGAAAAAATAAATAAAACATGATGTCAAAGCTAATAATTCACCAGTCTGGGTTCCTCCAGCCTCTCTGAGTCAGCAGTTTATGTGATTAGCGATATTCCCAAACACTTAACCCTCGTAGTTACCATTAGCAACCAGTTCGTGAACTCCATAGAGAGATCAACTGTGAAAAAAATATAAAGTTTTGGTGTGCGCGCCCGCTGAAGTCCCAACTTTTTAAAAGGGAGGAGGTTCAAGACTTTAAAGTTTGATTAGCCAATAAAAATCCAAAAAGGAGTGGGACAGGCTTTTTTTTGCAAGACCATTTGCCCATCAGCTTCCCTGGACACACACTTGATATCCCACAATGCACACAGCGGGTGGAGATTTAAAGAAAGCATGAAGTAAATTAAGTTACACCCCCCACCGCCCCCACTCCTAAAATTCCCCGAGAGATGAAAGCCAGAAACAGCAAAAAAGGAAAATGAAGACAAAGAATATAGACAACAACATCTGGGAGAGGAGAAAAAGACTGAATATATATACCCGCAAAGAGAGAAAAATTTTCTCCTTACACATACATGGAGAGAGGGAGAGAGAGGGAGGGGGGGAGAGGGAGGGGAACATATATGCCAGTTTGGTGTAGTGGTTAGGAGCGCGGACTCTAATCTGTGAGAACCGGGTTTGATTCCCCACTTCTCCACATGCAGCTGCTGGCATGACCTTAGATCGGTCACTAGTGTCTCAGAACTGCTCTCTCATGAGCAGTTCTCAAAAGAGCTCTCTCAGCCCCACCTACCTCACAGGGTGTCTGTTGTGGGGAGGAGAAGAGAAAGGAGATTGTAAACTGCTCTGAGACTAGTAGTCTCCGGGTAGTGAAGAGCAGGGCATAAATCCAGTCTATTATTATTATTATTATATATGCATAAAGGTTTCCCTTGCTCGAAAGCTAGTCTAATCCAACTCTAGGGGGTGGTGCTCATCTCCAAGCCGAAGAGCCAGCGCTGTCCGAAGACGTTTCCGTGGTCATGTGGCCGGCATGACTAGACACCAAGGCGCACGGAACGCAGTTACCTTCCCACTGAAGCGGTACCTTTTTATCTACTTGCAGTTTCTTGCTTTCGAACTGCTAGGCTGGCAGGAGCTGGGGCCAGAGACGGGAGCTCACTCCGTCACATGGCACTCGGGTCTCGAACTGCCGAGCGACAGACTTTCCAGTCTGCAGCTCAGCGTCTTAACCTCTAAGCCACCACGGCCCCTTATATATACATACATGTCTCCTAATACACATGCATGCTGTCCTGGATGGTTCAGGCTAGCCTGATCTCATCAGATAGCGGAAGCAAAGCAGGGTCACCCCTGATTAGTGCTTGGATGGGAGACCACCAAGGAAGTCCAAGGTTGCTACACAGAGACAGGCAATGTCAAACTGCCTCTGAATGGCGCTTCTATTGAAAGCCCATCAGGGTCTCCATAAGTCAAACTGACAGCACTTTCCACTATTACATATACACACAAACTCATATTGGCGTGTCATTTCTAGGGCAATCGTCTCTGAACTGGTAGTGTAATCTTTTTCAGCCACCTATAAAACATTTTTAAGGTACAAATACAAGTTGTTTTCAGTGCATAAATAATAAATAAATGTATCAGCGCAAGAAATACATGCATCACATAGGTAGACCCAGGGCTTTTTTTGTAGAAAAAGCCCAGCAGGAACTCATTAGCATAACAGGCCACATCCAACAGCAGACACTCATTAGCATATTAGGCCACATCCTTGACAGCACAGCACATTAACATATTAGGCCACACCCCCATGTTACCAGAAGTGTGGTCATCCAGCCACACCCACCTTTTGCTTCGTATTCTGTTTACCTTGTTGTCAAATCCCAGAGGTTTTTTTTGTAGCAGGAACTCCTTTGCACGTTAGGCCACACACCCCTAATGTAGCCAATTCTAATGAGTTTCGCTGTTGGGTGTGGCCTATTATGCTAATGAGTTCCTGCTGGGTGTGGCCAACTCAGGAGCCAGCCGGAACGCCATTCCTGCGCATTCCTGTCCAAAAATAGCCCTGGGTAGACCCATCCAAGAGTTGGTGATTGGCTACAGATACCTGTTCATCACATGATTATGCCTTATACCGACTCAGACCATCGGTCTATCAAGGTCAGTACCGTCTGATGCAGCTGGCAACACTTCTCAAGGATCTTAGGAAGAAGTCTTTAACATCCACTATTACCTGATTCTTTTTTAAACCCAGAAATGCCCTGGATTGAAGTTGAGACCTTCTGCATGTAGCACAGATGCTCTACCACTGAGCCACAACCTCATAGACAGTATTCAGATACCTGGCTTCTCTCCCACCTCCCAATGTGTAAAACATCCTTCCTACGCTATTGTCTCTGTGGCCAGGAAGAATACTCAACAAACTGTGGGTTGCGAATGCAGACAGCACAACAAACCACCATGAGTACAAACTGTGGTTAACAAAACCAGCTACAAATCCTAGTTTGGTGCCAACCAAATCCTGATTGTAATACAAAAGCCTTTCAAGCCAGACACCTCAATGTAGGAAGTGTGCCGGTCCTCAGACAGGAGGCAAAGCCAAAACTGAGGCTAGCAATACAACAATTATAAGATTGCAGAAGGGGGGGAGGAGGAGAAGAAATTGGATTTATACCCCACTCTTCACTCTGAGTCTCAGAACGGCTTACATCTCCTTTCCCTTCCCCTCCCCACAACAGACACCCTGTGAGGTAGGTGGGGCTGAGAGAGCTCTTTCAAGAACAGCTCTGAGACAACTAGTGACTGACCTAAGGTCACACCAGCAGCTGCATGTAAAGGAGTGGGGAATCAAACTCGGTTCTCCCAGATTAGAGTCCGTGCTCTTAACCACTACACCAAACTACAATGAGGTCATTATTAGTGCCCAGCAGAGTTGTCATAATGAAAATGACATGGCAAGAGAGAACATTTCTGGAATTTTTGTGTATCTATACAAATCAAGATAGACCACTGAATTTGTTGGGGATTGGATGATCCTTTGCCACGTATGTTGTCGGCCAAGCAAACTCTGTTTTGCAAGGAAGCCAAGACACTACAGCTTATTTATGATCCCAAAGAGACTGGCCCAAATATGCAAGTCTACTTTTAATACATTGTTCCTTCATTTACGAAATGTATACCCTGACCTTCTATTTTAAGAAGTATTCAGGGGGGCTAACAAAACTGAATGATAAAAATAATACACATATTTTAAAAGGATAAAAATATCAACAATGAAACTAACCAACATAAAAGGTAACAACCCGTGGCGTAGCGTGGGTTGCCACCGCCCTGGGGCAAGGCAAGTATTGCGCCCCCTTAACCAGTGGGCCGTTAGCACTCCCCGAGTCCCTTCCACCAGTCCAGTATTGAACCCCTTACCCCCCAAGCACATGTATTGTATTTTAAGAAAATACTGATGTAATTAAACTAAAATGAATTTAATGCTAATATACTCACATTTATTTAAAATTCCCTGGTTTTAATTTGTGCAGATGTTTATTTGCCCCATCATATTGGGGGGAAAAACTATGTAGAACGTTTGAACATTGGGCAGTTTTCTCTGTGAGGGGGAGGGTATGCTATTTTTAAATTTATTGTAACTACTTTTTTTTCCTTTTGAAATTTTGCACCCCTGAGAATTTCACGCCCGGGGCTACCATCTCTGTGCCCCCCCCCACACTATGCCACTGGTAACAACAACAACAAATCCCTAAGATTCTACCAAAAACTTTAGCTGAAAACACCAGCAATGAGTACAATGACCATACATTTAAAAAGGCAAAGCTGATAAATTCATAACATAGAAGAAGAAGAAGATGAAGAAGAGATTGGATTTATACCCCGCCCTTCACTACCCAAAGGTGTCTCAGAGCGGCTTACAAACTCCTTTCCCTTCCCCTACCCACAACAGACACCCTGGGAGGTAGGCGGGGTTGAGAGGGCTCTTGACAGAAACTACTCTTTTTCAAGGACAGCTGTGCCAGAACTATGGCTTGCCCAAGGTTATCCAGCAGGTGCAAGTAGAGGAGTGGGGAATCAAACCCGGTTCTCCCAGATTAGAGTCCGCGTACTTAACCACTACACCAAACATAAAGCCTGGCATTAAAAAAAAATCAGGTGAAGTATAGGAGGGGCAACCCTCTACAAAAGGAAATCCCTTTTCTGTCAAGGCCTCTTGGCCTAACACTTTCAGATCTTCATCCTCAGTAGGTCTTGGGAGAGTGAAGATTCCAAACTCTGGGGCCACTGCAGAGAAGGCCCCGTCTTCCATGCCCACCAGTCATGCGAAGCTGGCACGCAAAGGAGTGAACCCTCCCCCCTTTGTCAAGCTCCCCTTTGGTCTCATCCAGCTTCACTTTCCCTGGTTTGGCAGCCTCCTGGAATGGGAACCGAGCTGGGGGCAGGGGGCTGAGGAGGGAGCTGCATTTGCAGAATTCCTGTCCGCAACAGCAATGCAGTTGTTTTAGATTAACGTATAAATAGACATTAGTGTAATACATCTGTTGTTAATCCACATCTTGGTGGAAGAGTGATGCCAACACATCATTTATTAGACCAGCCGATCCTATAACGTCCTTCCTTGGGCTCCTTTTGTCTTTTGCTCCAAGAGCATAATAAGTTCCAGGATGTCTTTTATTTCATGATGTAGACCGTGTTTCCTCCTGTCGAAGGGAGCAAGACATAATGGGTTCCAGGACATAATTTATGCCGGGGTTTTGGACTCAGCCGCTACCCCATTAATTCTACAAACTTTCTGACAGTGAGCTGGTTTTCTTGCACAACTCTTAGCTGGTTCATTAACTGCAAGGGAGGTCCCGGGGAGAAATTAGGAGAAAGGAAATCTATCAACCCCCCAGGCTGCTGTCCCAGGATCTGTCACCCCTTCAGTCTTCATGGGCAGGCGCAAACAGACAAAGAATTTTGGGTGTTGCAAATCGTTCACTGTTTGTGCTGGTGCTACAGGAGTCTGCCTCTTCACAAATCGCAACCGCTGTGGCAGGAGTTTGACCGACTGACTAGGCACAGGAGGACAGCCTTTATTCAAAAGAACAGGCGCTCTCTTGGATTTTCAGCAGATTAGTCAGGAGAAGCTGATTCACAGCAAATCGATACAACAGGAGGAGCCGAGCTGTCAGCAGCACCTTGACTGACGACTGGTAGATGTGGTAGGCAAAAGTCCCCATGTACCATGAGGCTGGCAACCATGTGGAGATCCTCCAGATACACGTGGTTGCTCAGTGTTCCCTCTAAGCTGAGTTAGTGTGAGCTAGCTCACAGTTTTTTTAGCCTCCAGGAAGGATGTCTCCAGAGCGAACTAATTTATGCAGTACCCAAATCACTCCCTCACAACTTTAATGCCAGTTGCTCACAAAGTAGAATGTTTGCTCACAAGATGCCACAGCTTAGAGGGAGCATTGGTTGCCATATTTTCTGAACGGAGCAACACGTGTATTTTTCATGTGTGTGCGCAACTTCAGTACATGCAAGCCAACCACTGGAGTTTCCAAGGTTCTGGATGGCACATACCCAAGCTGAATGCACACACAAAGTATATGTCTTGAACCTATGCAGGCAACACGGTGACCACGCTTCATGGATAGCACGCACGCACTCCCATCTAGAAAGGGTTCCTGTGGCATGAGAAGTAGGTTGTTATGAACATATTCTGACATGTGTCTGTGAAATGCTGGAGGAGAGCCAGTTTGGTGTAGTGGTTAAGTATGCTGACTCTAATCTGGGAGAACCGGGTTTGATCCCCCACTCCTCCACTTGCACCTCCTGGATGACCTTGGGCAAGCCATAGTTCTGGCACAGCTGTTCTTGAAAAAAAAGAGTAGTTTCTATCAGAGCTCTCTCAGCCCCACCTCCCTCCCAGGGTGTCTATCGTGGGGAGGGAAAGGGAAAGGAGTTGGTAAGCTGCTCTGAGACTCCTCTGGGTAGTGAAGGGCGGGGTATGAATCCAATCTCCTCTTCTCTTCTTCTTCATTAAAATTTCATTTAAAGATATGGCTACTGAGCTGCCTGGATCAGGAGCATTTTGGCACATGGGCAGTTTTATCGCAAATGCACACCTATCCAGCCGGTATTATTCGGCACTGAACCGAACAGACTGGGGGAACAACTCACGTCTGGTTATCATAGTCAAACGCAGTCAAGTTCACCCGCTGAACATGTTTGTGGCAAAATCCACAGTATTTTTAGATAGAAAAGTGTAAGGGTCCAGTAGCGCCTTGAAGACTAAAAAAATTTGTGGTAGTGTATGAGCTTTCGTGAGTCACTGCTCACGTCTTCAGATACCACGAAAGCTCATGTGCTACCACAGCTTTTGTTAGTCTTTAAGGTGCTACTTGTCAGACTCCTGCAGCAATTAGTTCCCAACAGCCTTCATTCAAAGAAGTAAAGTTTATTGGAACATTAATAGTATGCAGACATCCTTAACCATCTCGTGTTAGAACTGACTAAAAGTGTGCGTAGCAAACAGATATACAGTATTTTTTTAAAAACCCTGATGGCCCAGAGCCAATCAGAGCACAGGTAAAAGCTCCACCAGAATAACTGGCATTTCTTCTCAGGTGAAATACTATACTAGGCATCAAGGTCAACTACTAAAGCAAGATAGATAACAGAAACTGTGAAGACACAGAGAATAGAAAGCTAACATTCCAGAGGCCCCTCACTCCCATGGCAGCAAAGGCAGAGGTCTAGCTAACACTACTGGACTCTTACTTTTTTCTACTGCCACAGACAGACTAACATAACGGCCCATCTTGAGCATTCTTAGATGTTTTATTTATTTATTTATTTCATTTGGACTCCGCTTTTTCTCCTCAGTGAGGATGCAAAGTGGCTTACATAATTCTGTCCTCCATTTTACCCTCACGACAACCCTGTGAGGTAGGTTAGGCTGAGAAAGTATGACTGGCCCGAGGTCACCCACGGCTTGAGTGGGGATCGGAACCTGAATCCCCCAGATGCTAGTCTGGCACTCTTAACCACTACACCACACTGACAGTACTCTACAGAGTATTGTAAGCAGACGTGTAGAGAGCTGGTTGCATTCAGACATCATGACAAGCCAGTTTGGTGTAGTGGTTAGGAGTGCGGACTCTAATCTGGGAGAACCGGGCTTGATTCCCCACTCCTCCACATGGAGTGACCTTGGGTCAGTTACAAGTTCTCTCAGAGCTGTTATCTCAAGAGCAGTCCTCGAAAGTGCTCTCTCAGCCCCACCTACCTCACAGGGTGTCTGTTGTGGGGAGGGGAAGGGAAAAGAGCTTGTAAACCGCTCTGAGACTCCTTCAGGTAGTGAAGGGCGGCCTATAAATCCAATCTCCCCCTCTTCTTCTTCAAGCTACAAGCAAACTGAGACTGGCCATGACCACAGTGGGTTGCTGTGTTTGCACACTCCCCTTTCTCTGCCCCTCTATACACACACACACACCACTTCAAAATTTTCTGGTTTGATCACTTCACAACAGCATCCCAATTCAGGGGCCTTGGCAAGCCAGAGTTTTTTCTTTGCTTCCCGCAAACTGGGATTTAACCCAGGTTTAGAATCCCGGTGGACAGCAACTGAGCAAACGTCCGTGCTTGCATTCGTGAACTGGAGTTTGATCCAATCAGAATGTTTTGGATCAAGCTCTGCCCGCAAAGGGAGGGACCAGGAACGTGCCCCATCTCAATCTGAATGTCTTTGCCATGATGTTTGAACACTGCCAGTTTCCCAAAGTGATTTTTACATGGGATCTCTCCACTGCGTTGAACCAAGCCATCTTTGCCATTTTTAAGCTCTCTGTTGCGGTTAGCTATTCACCTTCAGATCATGCTAGTTTTTTAATGCACTTGGAAAGAGAAGTATCGGTCCCTGGAAGTCAAGACCTTTTTTTAAAAACAGAGGAGTGCAGGAGGTATTATATTCCTTCTTGGGAGCTCCTGGTGCATCTTGCAATCCAATCCTTTTTTCATTTCCTGCCATTCCTAAAACTTCTCCAGCAAAGATATCTGCAGACAGCAATGAAGGTGATTGGGTGGTAAGGAAGGAAAGAGAACAATACCTGGATTCCTTCTTCTAGTAAGCTTATATAAATGTACCCTGACAAAGTATGAGTGGCAAAGAGAGGATGCAGTCTTACGATCCGGGAGCCGGCAGAAGGCTGGGCTGCAGGGACTGGATCTGCTTTAGAGGTTTTTTGGGGGAAGGGGGGGTTGCTGTGAAGTTGCAGCCGACTTACGGCGACCCGGTAGGGCTTTCGAGTCTAGAGACGTTCAGAGGTGGGTTGCTATTGCCTGCCTCTGCATAGTGACCCTGGTACTCCTTGGTGGAGTCCCGTCCCAATACCAACCAGGGCTGACACTGCTTCGTGTCCGAGGTGGGCTTTGAAGAGGGATGTTGTCTCATGCAATTGTGTTATCGGTCCTCCTGGCTCAAGACTGGCCAGCTGGGAGGCAAGTAGTGGTTCTCCAATGGCTAGGGCTGCCGTTCCCCCGATGGGGGTCAGGGTTTGCCCATTTTGGGCCCCCAGAGCTGCCAGCCCCAATCCAGCCAGTGGCGGGAACCCTGCCCCCAAAGCACCCTGTTTGCAGTCAGGGGTCATTTCCTGCAGGAGCGCACAGGAGCAGAGCTCCGGCACATGCAACAAGCCCCACCCCCTGCTCCCAGCAGCCCTCAGTCAGAGCAAGAAGCAGCCAGGTAAGTTGCAGAGCTCCCCCCCCCCGCCCCCCCGGTCCAAAACAGTCCAGTGGCACCTTTAAGACCAAGTTTTATTCAGGTACAAGCTCTCCCTCCTCTGCGAGGACAGATCTGCACGTTCTCTCCCCACCCCCATAGCTAGCAATCCAAAACAGTCCAGTGGAGCCTGAGCGGTGGGTGTTGCCTTCTGACACACTTCCAGCGATGCCAGGGGTGTGTGGCATATGCAAATAAGCTATGCTAATGAGTTATGCTAATGAGCTCCTGCACCTCTTTTTCTACGAAATGACCACTGTCATCGCACAGGGCATGTTGTGGGGGGACGTTCTATCACTCAAGAAAAAACTCTATATGCTGAAGAACTCCAGGACAAGGACTGGGACCGCCCCCCCACCGCCCCCTGCCAGCAGCCAGGCAAGACCTGGCAACCCTGCGAATGGCCCTGCTCCTCGTAGTGTTAGTCCCTGATTATGAGCCCTTTGTTCAACCAGTATATATGTAAATAATGTAAAACAACACATGAAACCACGTTATGCTGCTCCACCTACCCTGTATTATGACTGGCAGTGGATTACCAAGCAAAGAATGGTCTTTCCTAACGGTTGCTGTCTGAGAGTAAAGAAAGTGAGTGTTGAACAGGGCACTTCCGGCATGTACAGTGGATGCTCTAGACTACCAGTCTTACGAGAACACCCAGAGCTTCCAGCAGATTTTACAGGGAAATCCAACCCTCCCTGCAACGCTGCTCTAGAACGTCCCACCCAGAGGTGCCAACTCCAAGATCTCAGGCAGAAATCACTTACTAGGGTTTGGTTTTTTTAAAGTGGAGATGCCAGGGATTGAATTTGAGGCATTCTGTGCGCAAAACAGGTGCTCTGCTATTAATCCAGGGCCTCCGCCCACATTGTAGGGACACTGACGTTCATAAGGGATGGCACCTGAAGAACAGCACTACTAGTTCTGTACACACTAGAAGGGGGGGGGGGCGCGTCACATTCCTTAAACAGTCGCGCCTCCAATGCCGAGGAATAAACCATCACTGAAACAAAGGTGGATTTCATGAGCAGTTTCTAGTATTGGGTCTACCATTCAAAGGAAAATGTAAGCTCTCCACTGGGCATGCCCCAAACTTGTGGGAGCTCCTAACATAACTATGTAGAACCTGATCAAAGCATAGCATTCTCATTGATCTGTCAAACCATAAAGGAACTGGGCCCTGTGCCAATGAGGAGAACAGCAAAGCCAGGCCACCCACAAACAACATTAGGACTTCTGTCTGCTCAGGGGATTCCTAGGTATGCAGAAAAAATATTACATTTCTAAAATAACTAAAATTAAAAAGAGGGACCCCCCCCCCCGAAAAGCCATCTGATTAGGGACTGGGCATGCGCCACAGGGTGCAGAACATTGAGAGCCCATAAATGTCAGTGTAAGTGAAAACAGGGGAAAGGCCTCTTCCACACAGATTACTTGCCCTGTTCGATGAAGTGGGGAAATGTGATTTTCCCCCCACCTTGGTTCCCTATATATGGTTGCAAGGTCCCTCCCGGCAACCAGCATGGGATGGGGGGGGGGATTACCAGGAGAAAGAGGAAGACCCAGGGCACATTGTCGGCATCACACAGAAATTGACACCATCATATCATGACACTAGGGTTGCCAAGTCTGGGTTGGAAAATACCTGGAGACTTTGGGGGTGGAGCCAGGAGAGGGCGTGGTTTGGAGAGGAGAGGGGCCTCAACATAATACAATGCCATAGAGTCCACCCTTCAAAGCATCCATTTTCTCCAGGGGAGCTAATCTCTGTCGGCTGGGGATCAGTTGTAAAAGCGGGAGATCCCCAGGCCCCACCTGGAGGCTGGCAACCCTACGTGACACTCTAGTATTTGGGCAAAAACTCTATGGTAAAAACAGCTTCTACCATAGGGTTTCTGCCTAAATACCAGAACATCATCTGGACAGTGCCGGCGTGATGACGTCACTTCCTATGTGGTGCCAGTAACAAAGAAGGCAGCAAGGATTGCATCAGTGCTTAGTTCTTGTGGCCCTTTCTTACATGCCCAGGGAAATGCCAATTGCCACTTTGGGGTCAGGAAGAATTTTTTCTCCAGGCCAGTTCGGCCAGGGATCCTGGGGGTTTTGCCATCTTCTCGACATGGAGCAGGGGTCACTGGGGGCGTGGGGGGCAGGTAGTTGTGAATTTCCTGCATTGTGCAGGGGGTTGGACTAGATGATCCTGGAGGTCCCTTTTCCAACTCTATGATTGTATGATTCTACATAGAGGAAAACCCTAGTGCATCACTATGTAGGCCATTTTCCAGCCCTTTTCCCCTGAATTTGGCAAGGGTGGGGGTTTACCCACGGCTGGCAGACAGATGGCAAGCCTAGGCTGTGCTCTGCACCGACAAAGCTGGGCATACAAGTGTCCTCCTTGCTTGCATGGCCCACCCCACTCCACCCCTTTTCGCTTGACCCAGCTGAGCATTGGCAGCACTCTCCCCATGGCACTCAGCCCAGCAGCAGCAACTTACTCATGAGTAGCAGCTCAGGCTTAGCCGGGGGGGACTCAGGAGAGGCAGCTGCCCAGGTCATTAGCCCGCCAGGAGAAGTCCCAGTGCCCAGCCACAACGGTCAATCTGCCCCGCCGCTCCCCTACCCGATCCTCTACCCACTGCCCCACACCGGATTGTCAATGTCATCAAGATAGCATCATTAATATCCATCATCTTTTTTTTCAAATATGTGCTTTTCATGGTTTTTTAAAATCTAAGTTAAAAAAATTACCTTGGCATTTTTTTAAGTTGAAATTTTTAAGTTTTAATTAAAATTTTAAAAAAATTAATTTTTTTTTACCTCAGCAATCATACAACACACATATATTGTACATTCTGCAGGCAAACCTATGAATCTACAATTACGAAGAGTTTATCTGATTGTGTTTTATGGATACTGTACATCGCCCGAAGCCCTGCAATAGCAGGGACTGGGTGATTAATAAATCCAATATATAAACAATATAAATAAATAAAAAACAGCAAGGCCAAAAGGCTTTACTGTTTCAAAAACCATCCGTTTTTTAAAAAAAAGAATTTTGGAGCAGTAGACACTGACTAGTCACCTTTACTCTAGGTTATTTCTGAACTGAATAGTGGGAGGGCACATTACTTAGGGTTACCAATTCTGAGTTGGGAAATACATGGAGAGTTGGGGGGGGTGAAACCTGAGGAGGGCGGGGTTTGGGGAGGGGAGGGGCTTCAATGGGGGTATAATGCCATAGAGTCCACCCTCCAGAGCAGCCATTTTCTTCAGGGAAACCGAGGTCCATTGTCTGCAGGTCAGCTGTAGTTCTGGAAAGTCTCCAGACCCCACCTGAAGGTTGGCAACACTACAGTTTGTCTCCACTCTGTGGAAAATACACCCTTCACAACCAGGGACTCTCCACCCCACTCGTTTGGAGCAACGATTCCAGTGAGGCTTGCAAGTCACATTTTGGCAGAGTCCAAAGGCATAGCTGTTCGTCTGCAAAAAACCCGTAAAAAGTTTAGACCTCTCAGGCTTCCCCACCCCATCTTGAGAAACACGGTAGTCATAGGAAATGAAACAGCTGGGGGGGGGGAAGGAGGGGGAATTCCAGTTCCCAACCCACCCTTCCAAAACCAAGAGGCCACTGAGAATTCGACTGGTTCGAGCCACTGCCGTCCGTCCAAGAGAGCAA
Source organism: Gekko japonicus (assembly GCF_001447785.1). NCBI lineage: Eukaryota > Metazoa > Chordata > Lepidosauria > Squamata > Gekkonidae > Gekko > Gekko japonicus. Next base: position 1,349,609 of record NW_015164181.1, on the reverse strand, counting down.
ACGAACACAAGAGAGAGAGACAAAAAAGATCTTGTTAATTTTTTTAAATGGTTTTAACCACCGAAATGAGCTACTTTTTCGTAATAATTTATACCTGAATGGCACGTCTAGACATGACATCATTTTAAGGTATGCCTTGTGCTTTGTGGTAAGTTTACAATAGCCAGGATCTATAATTGCCTGGGTTCAGGTCAGCAAAAGGGGTGATTAAAGGAGGGGAGGGAGAGAAAATATCAAAAACTCCTCTCTCTTGAAGCAGCTGTTCTGGAGAATCGTTTTTACAGTCTCTTGTTTGCTAGAATCCACATTAAAAAAACACACAAAACCTTGGAAACGCGGGGTGGGGGGTGATAAATACCACAGATAATCTCATATCCACAGGAGATTTCGTGAGGTATGGTTCCTATTAAAGCCATGAAGGGAAGCATGGGAGAGAAAAGCCATGGAGGAGGAGGCGGTCTGCCCGTACTGGTGCAGACAAGATTGGCAGTGAGGATGGAAAGGAACTCGGCAATCAAATTGAGCACCGGCAAGGTGTAGTGGTTAGAGTACCGGACTAGCGAGAGCTGGCTTCAGATCCCAGTTCAGACACTGAGTTCTCTGGATGGCCTTGGGCCAGTCACACACTCCCCCAGCCTAACACCGTGCAGGGTTGTTGTGAGGATGAAACGGAGAGAAGAGAAGCAGGTACACTGCCCTGAGGTCCCTAATGGAAAGACGGGATAAAAATGCGATGGCTAAGATTCCAGCACTGTCAACTATGAGGGTGGAAGCAAAACAAGAGATGCTTCAGAAATTCCCCTCAGCCAAACTCCTCTTCCTAACTCTTTAATTGGTAGGATATTAGAAGCGAAAAAGGGATGGGGGAACATTCAAGTTGCCAGCTTCAGGCTGGGAAATTCCTGGATATTTGGGGGGTGGATCCTGGGGAGGACAGGGACCTCAGTGGGGTTCAATGCCATAAACCCCACCCTCCAAAGCATCATTGGCCCTGGTCACACGGCAAAGTTGCCGTGGGAGAGGCACGGGAGTCCCACGGATTTTCCGGGCGTGATCTCACCCCAACATCTGGGAAGCGCAATGCTCCCGTGGCGAACCTGTGGCTCCCCGCTGAAGGTGCGGAGTTAAAAACTAGTACCATGCCAAAAAAGTCCGCATGGTTAAAGCAATGGTATTCCCAGTAGTCATGTATGGCTGCGAGAGTTGGACTATAAGGAAGGCCGAGCGCCGAAGAATAGATTCTTTTGAACTATGGTGCTGGAGAAGACTCTGGAGAGTCCCTTGGACTGCAAGAAGATCAAATCAGTCAATCCTAAAAGAAATCAACCCTGACTGTTTCCTGGAAGGCCAGATAATGAAACTGAAGCTCAAATACTTTGGCCACCCAATGAGAGGGGAGCACTCACTGGAGAAGACCCTGATGCTGGGAAAGATTGAAGGTCAAAGAAGACGGGGACGGCAAAGGATGAGATGGTTAGACAGTGTCATCGATGCAAAGAACATGAAGTTGAGCAAACTTCAGAGGACGGCGGAAGACCGGAAGGCCTGGCAGGAGCTGGTCCATGGGGTCGCAAAGAGTTGGACTCGACTGTGCGACTGAACAACAACAACCTACGAGGTACTAGTTTCCTGAAACCGCGGGCCAAGGGCGGGCGTCTGATCGCGTTCCCGGTGGACTTATGTGGCATCCGGCGCCCGCCACTGTTTGTCTCCACAGGTTGAGCAACACTGCCCAACAGCGCATGCACACAAAGAGCGATTGCTAGTGCGATCGTGCGGCGTGGCTTCTGTGCCGCGCTGCAGAATACCCGTCTGATCGGCATTTACCCCGAACCACGGGACCTCGACCGGGACGTGTGCTCGGGCGGCCGCGCGTTAGTTTCCTCCGGGGCAATTAGTCATGCCTCCCCCCCGCGATATCCGGCCCATGTGACCGGGGCCTATGTTCTCCAGGGGAACTGATCTCTGTAGTCTGGAGATGAACTGTAATTCCAGGAGATTCCCAGGTCCCACCTGGAGGTTGGCATCCCTAGGGAACATCTTTCAGGTCCCACAAGCAGTACAGCTAATAAGGACGCTGCTGGATCATAATATTTCTTTCTGATAACCTTCAATGGACTTAGAATGTTAGAACGCTGCTCAGAACTGCATTGAAAGTAGAGCATACAGTCTCCCCATCCTTCACTCCCCAAAGGAGTCTCAGAGTGGCTTACAATCCCCTTTCCCTTCCTCTCCCCACACCAGACCCCCTGTGAGGTAGGTGGGGCTGAGAGAGCTCCTTCGAGAACTGCTCCTCAGGGAACAGCTCTGAGAGAACTTGTGACTGACCCAAGATCACAACAGCAGCTGCATGTGGAGGAATGGGGACTCAAACCTGGTTCTCCCAGGTTAGATTCCGTGCTCCGAACCATTACACCAAAGTGAAAGAGAGGGGGGGGGATTCACAAGATCCTCACTTCTAGGGCTGCCAAGTGGGGGCAGGTAAACCCCCACTTCGGAGGCCAAATTTCTGCTGCCGTGGAATCGGGCCCCGGGGGGAAATCTGCCCCCCGAAGCACAGTGTGGCTGCGTCACTGGAGGTGACGCAACCACGTCAAACACGTTGGGGGCGTGGCCCCGATCATCGGAGGGAAAACTCAATGGTTTTCCCTCCGATGATCGGGGCCACGTCTTCAACGTGATCAACGTCGCACGTCACTTCCGGTGACGTGCTGGCGGCGAGGGACGGCTCCCGGAGCCCAGCGAGGCTCCCCCGCCAATAAGTTATTTTGATTTGGCAACCCTACTCACTTCAGATCTCAATTCTGCCATGAACTCACTGGATTGACTTACGTAAGGCACTCTCTCAACACTTCAACTCCCATACCTAACATAGGGAGGCCAGCCTACAGGTGAGGCCTGGGGATCCCCTGGAATTCCAGCTCATCAGCAGACTACAGAGATCGGTTCCCCTGGAGAACATGGATGCTTTGGAGGGTGGACTCGCTGGCGTTGTACCCCACTGAGGTCTTTGTCCTCCCCAGGCTCTGTCCCCAAATCTCCAGGAATTTCCCAATCTGGAACTGGACCTGGTAACCCTACAAGGAGATGACAATATATTTGGCCTATATTGCAGAGCTGTTGTTAATGTTAAAACAAGATCATGTCAAAGGAGCCTAAAGACTGAAAATTCTATATACCATATTTACTCAAAACGAGGACGACCTTAACAACTCCTCTAAAAAAGAAAAGGCTATACATGAAAGATGACCAGTGGAGTCTTCTCCAGCCGATCTCTATCTTCCCAGTCCCTAGGGCTGCCAGACCTCCCCGTCTGGGCCGGGGTCTCCACTTTCGTGCGCTCCTTCCCCCAATTACCCCTTCTTACCTCTGAGAAGCCAGAAATAACCGTGACATGCCTACGTAACCCAGAAGTGCCATAGGCACGTCAGGGACATCAGATGGCGACACTCTGGTTTTTGGGCAAAACTCTATGATTTGTAGCTAATTCTACCATAGAGGTCTCCCCCAAAAGCCAGAGTGTCGCCACCTGATATCCCCAACGTGCCTATGTCACTTTGTGGTGATGTAGGCATGTCGCGGTGCTCCTCCCCGCTCCCAGAAAGTTCCATCCCACCCTTCCCCCTGCCATTGCGTCATTGGGACCTGGCAACCCTACCAGCCCCCCCAGCCCAAGCTGCAACCATTCAAGGGTTCCACTGTCATAGTCACTGTGCTTTTGTGATTGCCCATCCATCTCTCGATTGGCCCGGTTCATTCAGAGCCAGAAAACATGAAGGAAGAGAGTGCCAAGTAAGGTTGTCATATCTGGGTTGAGAAAGACCTGGAGATGTGAGAGGTGGAGCCCTGAGGAAGGCAGGGTTTGTGGAGGACAGGGACCTCAGTGGGGTACAAGGCCATAGAGTCCACCCTTCAAAGCAGGCATTTTCTCCAGGGGAACTGTTCTCTCTTGGCTGGAGATCAACTGTAATACTGGGAGATCCCCAGTCCCCACCTGGAGATTGGCAAATGTGGTGCTAAGACAAGTGTGGACAATCACGACCTAATCAGAGAACAAATGTAAAGAAAACAGTCATGAGAATCTGACCCACAGATCAAGCAGTCGACAAGACGGTGGCGGCTCCTATCTGGTGGAATGAACTCGCAGAGGAGATCCGGGCCCTGCGGGACCTCGTACAGTTCCGCAGGGCCTGTAAGACGGAGCTCTTCTGCCAGGCTTTTGAATAGGAGCCGCTGCCACCACTGTTCCATCAACGCCCTATAACTGCCGCATACTGTCATCGCTGGTGCGGGTGTCATCGGAGGGAGTGGGATGTGCCTAGGGACAACAGTGGGGCACTGTTATGCAATTAGATTATGGAGAACACCATCTTGACTTCAAAATCTGGAAGTAAGTAGAGGAGCACCGGAAAATGTTTTAAGAACTTTGGTTAATTATTTAATTGTCTATTTGGTAATTTTAATCTGTATTCTTATTGTTTTATTGTTATTACCTGGCGTTATGCCTTTGTTAGCCGCCCTGAGTCTGCAGGGAGGGCAGGATATAAATCTAAATAAATAAAATAAATAAATAAATTGCAAAGAAGATGCTTTCTGTATATTATGGGCAACAAGCTCTTCAACACAATAAACAAATCCCTTCAAATCGTTACACTAGGATTTTCTTATGATTTGAAGGAATTTGTCTATTGTGTTGTAGTGCTTGTTGCCCATAATATACAGAAAGCATCTTCTTTGCAAGTCTTGTCGACTGCTTGATCTGTGGGTCAGACTCTCACGGCTGTTTTCTTTACATTTGAACCCTGGTGCCAAGCCAGAAAGCTTGAAGGAAAATGGTGCCCCAACAGTTGCACTTTCTATGTGCCCAAGCTGCACGTCCTCTCACCTCTCTGCAGACAACTGGCCTTGTCTAGCCATTTCTTGGTTGGCCTTTCAAATTTTCGTTGAGGCTCTTTGGGCCTAGTCAAGTTACTGAAGGCTCCTCTCTGGGAAATTAATGTCAGAATGACTTACAGTTTCCAGAGAGATAAAGGATGAGATGGAGTCAGACACAGGTGCAAGTGAGATCATGGGCCGGGGAGCTTCAAGGGCAAAGACCCGGATGGAGTGCGGCACTCACACACATTCCATTTCATCAGCACAAAGAACCAGGGGCATGGGCGGGTCCCGTGCTAGCAGCGAAACAACAAAAGTCCGCTTGAAACTATTAAAATATTATAAGGAACTCGACAGTATTTCTGAAGACCATTTGGTAAAATACTGGTTTTGGTACTACAAGGAGGGGAATCAGCGGTCCAATTTGCTATCCCCTGTTCTGCAGTTATACTCCTTGCCCTCCTTAGAGGCTGTGAAGTTTTGGGACTCAAGCAAAATTTGTAATTGGCTTTTTTTAAAAAAAGATGCCCTTCGTGATAATTCGTATGGCCTGACAATCCAAATTCTCTCTGTGGTATCCTCGGATGAAGAAAAACAAATCCTTCTCTTGTTACTTAGCTGACCTTTCTAATGTTACGTTAAGAAAAACGTTTGCTAGTGCACATTTTCAAACTATGCCATTTATTTACAGGGCAGATTAAAAAAAAAATACCTGCGGGACAACGCCTCTGTCCTTGGGGTCTTAATCAGGTGGAAGACATTGTACACTACATTCTACATTGCTTCTTCAATGGGTTCATTTGAAACTGCTGAATCAACTTGTAAATTTTTCTGGCTCAGAAGAGGAATGTATTAATTTTTCATTGGCTGTTGCTATCGCTTTTGTTGCCCTCAAAGTATTGATATTTTAAATCAATAAATATAAGGAAGAAATTAGCACCTGCTAATCCTGCAAGAATTTTAGCTAAATTGTAATTCTGTGTTATCATATGGATTTTTTTCCCCAGTTGCATTTACTTCTTACCATCTTAGTTTTATACACTTTTTAACTTTTATTGTGTTATGTGAAAGTGTTTTAACCCTTCTGTTGTGGAGGAGGAGGAGGAGGAGGAGGAGGAGAAGAGGAACAAGAAGAAGAGATTGGATTTATACCCCACTCTTCACTATCCAAAGGAGTCTCAGGCTGTGGTCACACACACTAATTAATCCACTTTCAATCCAATTTCAGTGCGCTTTCCAACGGGATTTCACTGTGTGAACTGGCAAAATCCAGTTGGAAAGTGGATTGAAAGTGGATTATTTAGTGTGTGTGACCACAGCCTCAGAACAGTTTACAATCTCATTTCCCTTTCCCTCCCCACAACAGACACCCTGTGAGGTAGGTGGGGCTGAGAGAGCTCTTGAGAGAACTGCTCTTGAGAGAACAGCTCAGAAAGGACATGACTGACCCAAGGTCACGCCAGCAGCTGCATGTGGAGGAGTGGGGAATCAGACCCGGTTCTCCCAGATTAGAGTCCGTGCTCCTAAGCACTATACCACACTGGCTCTCCTAACCACTACACCAAACTGGAGGGTGTACTGCTATATGTTGATGTATATGCTGGGATGTTATAACTTGTGGCTACAACAATAACAATAAACTAAACTAAACTTATTACAGCTGCAGATGTATGTGGTCACCTGTGTTAGCAACACACCTGGTTGGCCAAACAGGATCAGGCCAGCTGCGGGCAGTCTGACATTAAGCAAGATCATTCATTCTAGTTTTGATCCTTCCTTCCATCTGGCCATCCTCTTCACTGTAGGTTGGGCCTTGTGTGGCCGGAACATCTGCCTCTTGGTTTTGTAGTTCTATCTGGATTTCATACCTTCAGTCTTGCTAGGTAACATTGGGGTCACAGGACTAAAGCCTGAATAAGTATTCTAGGCCCCCTGCCACATGGGGGGGGGGAAGCATGGGCAAAGTGCGGCTTTTGAAAGCTGCACCAAAAGAGACACACGGTGGCGGGACCACATAGATCCCCTGAGCCGCCGCGCAGTTCCTCCCTGGCACGATCAGATGCCGGGGGGGAAGCCACTGAAGGCTGAGCGCAGCAGCCAAACTGTGCATGTGTGCGCATGCGCAGTTTGGCCGGGAGCCTGCATTGCTCCAGACGACGGGTGCGCCAGCGATCCCACGGCCGCGCTTGATGCGGCGTTCCTGGTAAGTCCTCCTCTGTAGGAGGTTCTTTTTTGCAGCGGGTTTTCCGACTTTAGGGACGGATCGGGGACGGGTGTGCGCCGCTTCCCAGATGTTGCGGTAAGATCATGCCCGTTTGCTGCGCCCCCGATCCGTTCCTCTCCTGGGCCAAAACCTTCCGTTTTATTGTTTACTTCCACTGCTTCTATATTTGTATACTTTTGCACATTTCTTTTAATAAACCTTATTAATTATGCTCCACTGGTGTTATTTGGGGTTTGGGGTTTCAGTCTTAAACCCCAATACCTTGGCCTATTTTGGCTACAGCTACCAAGTAATTGTTTTTGAACTCAACTTGCAAGGGTCCTACCTTGCAGGGCTGACGTCTTGATTAACACCCAGTAGGGCTGAAGACCTGGTCCCTCAGTCTCTCAGCTCAGGGTTAGCTTAGAGGGGCTGGTGGTGGCTCCTTGCCTTGGGCAGTGAGGATTCACTCCCCAGTATTATACATTTTGTTCTTGACCTTCACTCAAAGCCTTCTTGTGAGCCGGGGTGGGTGGGAGCTCTGACACCACCCTCCTTTTAAAATGTCACTGACAAGTGTTTTAAGAAATCTTGTATTCGAGTAAATATAGTAAATACCAAGTGCAGTGTTTAACTGTTCATTAATCAATTATCAAATATTAAATCATTAATTTAATGAACAGTGTTGAACGATTCTAGGTGCCAAAAGCAACACATAAACCATTGTTAACTGTTGGATGTGAATCACATTAATAATGATTCAATTGTTATTCAGATCCCTTTTCTGTACCCTGAGATACGTTGAAATGTTTCCAAAGTTTAGAAAAATGGAAAAGAGCCTGAAGTCTTTCACCACTTCTGTCTTTTACTGGGGGTGAGGGTGAGAGAAACACGAGGCTTCCAATCACAACTCTGGTATAGTCCCAAATTTCTCTATCGGTTCTCCTGGGCAGCTGTCACGCCTGTCTCTGGAAATGTCAATACAGGGCAGTTTTTAAACCATTGTTCCTTCCCTCCAGGGAACTAACTGTGGGACTCTCCAGCAGAGAAATCTCAGGACTGTCCAGAAACTACACCTCCCAGGAGTCTTTGGGAGACACTTTGGCAGTTAAGACATGCAGCCTGGCAACCAGAAAAGAAGCAGAGTCCTTCCGTGAAAAGCACAGAAGGAAACAAGATGAACCAAGCCCAGAGCATGCTGATCGAGGGGCTCACCAGAACGAAGCATGTGGCCAGTGCGGCCCTATTCCGGATCGATGACGGAAAGGTCTTGGCTTCAACGCCTGGCTTCAACATCCACTCGCAAGCACAATTCCTCATCGAAGCTTTCTACAAGAACTTGTACCAGGTGAGGAGGAACGGCCTTTACTTTAAAGGCCAGCATTACGACTGCGTCCGGGCAGACGACAGCGCGATCTACGCCAAAAGCAAAGAAAAAGGGGTGGTGGCCGTGAAGACCAAATCCTTCATCTTGGTCGCTACGTACACCCAGGGCATGTACCCCAGCGTGTGCGTGGAAGCGGTTGAGAAACTGGCAGACTACTTCAGGGAGAAGGGAAACTGAGGCTCACAAGGGAAAGAAATCTAAGACAAAAAAACCAGATCTCCAGCAGAGTCAAAAGGGGACATGTCCTTCCCCCCTTGTGACTCTCTCGTCTCTGATAGATGGGCTGAAAAGGTTGATGGACTCTGCACGTTACTCCCGTGAAAGATTCATGTGGGATTCCAAAATGCTTCCAAAAAATTAAATGCATACAAAGCGACAACAACAACCTGGTATGTGTTTATTTAGATGTTTTATACCCTTGCTTTTCTCCTCAAGGAGGCTGAAGTCTTCATTCTGACTTAAACTATTTCATAACAACCGATCTGCAGGTTAGGTGAGGCTGAGAGCAATGCTCCCTCTAAGCTGTGGAGTCCTGTGAGCAAAAATTCTACTCTGTGAGCTACTGGCATTAAAGTTGTGAGCGAGCAATTTGGCTACTGCATAAATTAGCTTGCTCTGGAGCCATCCTTCCTGATCTAAGATAAAAAAATGTGTGAGCTGGAGGCTAAAAAAACTGTGAGCTAGCGCACACGAACTCAGCTTAGAGGGAACACTGGCTGAGAGAGAATGGCTGGCCCAGGGTCACCTAGCAAGCTTCCATGGCAGAGGGGGAATTTGAATCTGCTCCTCGGATCCTCACCGGACACTCTAGCCTGACACCACCCAGACTTTTATACGTGACTGAAATAAACTGCTAGAGGTGGGTGGGCCTTATAAAATATCAGAGTTTTATGGAAGGGGAAAACATCCTCCATTCCCCTAGTACAAGGCTACTGAACTTCAGAACTAACTTCCTGCTCCTTAGCCTTGAACATAATCCCCAGGTGCTCAACGAAACTTTCTACAAGAATTTGCTTCTGGTCAGGAGAGAAGGGCTGATTTCGCACAAGGAGCGCCGCCGCCGTCACGCCTCCCTTTGCCCCGTTTTTACTGGTCAATTTCCCACTCGAAGCCACGCGGCCGCATTTTGACCCGCAGCTTCGCCCGATTTTCCGCCGCGGTTTCGTGATCCTGTTTTTTGAGGATTAGGAAACCGCGGGGAAAATCGGGCAAAGCCGCGGGCCAAAATGCGGCCGCGCGGCTTCGAGTGGGAAATTGACCAATGGAAACGGGGCAAAGGGAGGCATGACGGTGGAACAACTCCTTGTGTGAAATCAGCCAAGGTGTTTATTTTCCTTATTAAATTTATCAACCCCCTCCTCGGTAAAACTAGGCTCCGTGTGGTGTACAGTAAAGGTAAAGGTAAAGGTTCCTTTGCTCGAAAACCAGTCGAGTCCGACTCTAGGGTTGCGGTGCTCATCTCCGTTTCAAAGCCGAAGAGCCAGCGCTGTCCAAAGACATTTCCGTGGTCATGTGGCCAGCATGACTAAACACCAAGGGGCACGGAACGCTGTTACCTTCCCACCAAAGTGGTACCTATTTATCTACTTGCAATTTCTTGCTTTCGAACTGCTAGGTACAGTCGTATAAAACATCAATAAAACAATAAAACAAATTAAAATTTACATGAAGCAATAAAAACATAATCATCTGATCCATTGTTTACTAACCATGCCAGTATCTTGTGGGAAATGGGCGGCCGGGGGGGGGGGGGAGAAAGCAGTGAGTGGGAGTGCCAAGACGGAACCATTGCTGACCTGAAAGCCAGTTTGGTGTAGTGGTTAAGTGTGTGGACTCTAATCTGGGAGAACCGGGTTTGATTCCGCACTCCTCCACTTGCGCCTGCTGATGTGACCTTGGGTCAGTCACAAGCTCTGGCACAGCTGACCTTGAAAAAGAGCAGTTTGTGTCAGAGTTCTCTCAGCCCCGCCCACCTCACAGGGTGTCTGTTATGGGGAGGGGAAGGGAAAGGCGTTTGTAAGCCGCTCTGAGACTCCAAGTGAAGGGCGGGGTATAAATCCAATCTCTTCTCTTCTTCTCAACCAAACGCCTGGCGGAACATGTCTGCCTTGACATTAAGAGGAACTTAATATGTCCCAGAGGGCACAGATGTTATTTGGCAGAGAGTTTCACCAGGTTGGAGCCAGGGGAAAGGAGGCCCCGGCTCTGGTCGAGTCAGGCAGATGTCTCTCAGGCCAGGGACCACCAATAAGTTCTGGTGTTCTGAGTGTAATGCTCTACTGGGGGTATACCAGGAGAGGCGGCTCCAGAGGTATGTAGCTCCCTGACCATTAGGGGCCTTAAAGGTCAACACCGTAACCTGATCCGGTACTCCACGAGAAGCCGATGCAGCTCGTGGAGGACCAGATGGATATCCGCGGTGTGAGGTGTCCCTGTAAGGACCTGTGCTGCTGCATTTTGCACCAGTTGCAGTTTCCAGGTCACCGTCAAGGGTAGGCCCACCTAGACCTAGTTGAAGTTTAAAGACAGGCGTTACCATTGCATCTAGACCAGTGTTCCCTCTAAGCTGAGTTAATGTGAGCTAGCTCACAGTTTTTTAGCCTCCAGCTCACACATATTTGTCTTCGCTCAGGAAGGATGGCTTCAGAGCAAACTAATGTATGCAGTAGCCAAATTGCTGGCTCACTGTTTTAATGCCAGTAGCTCATAAAGTAGAATTTTTGCTCACAAGACTCCACAACTTAGAGGGAGCATTGATCCAGACCAACCATTCCATCTTTTGCAAAAAGCAAAACTAAGAGTCTAGAGCAGTGATACTCAGTGGTTCAGAAGTCACACGTGGCTCCTTGACATGATACCTGTGACTCTTTCGAGTTCCGTTTCCCAATATGATGCATGTTCCGGAAAACTGGGCCTGGCTGTTACCCAGTAGGGCATATGGTTGGCAGATGGTTCGCACTAGGGTTACTAGGTCCTCCCTGGCCACCAGTGGGGGGTGGCGGGAGGGATAAGGTTCCCAGCTCCAGGTTGGGAAACTCCCTGAGATTTGGGGGTGGAGCCTGGGGAGGACAGGTACCTCAGTGGGGTACAGTGCCACAGAGCCCACCCTCCAAAGCATCCGTTTTCTCCAGGGGAACAGATTTCTGCAGTCTGGAGATGAGCTGTCCTTCCGGTCCCACCTGAGGGCTGGCATCTCTAGTTCACACTCTGAAACAGCCACTGACGGAGGGACTGAAGGATGGGTAAGCTGCTAACTTTCCTGAGCTGCGGACCTCATGCCAGGGCCAATCCTCTCCAACAACCACCCACTCTTCTTTTCGGCCTCTGGTTATAGTTATTCAAATTCCTAGTTATAACCATGACCTGGATAGCCCCGGCTAGCCTGATCTCATCAGATTTCGGAAGTGGAGTCTTGGGGCTGCTCCACAGAGGCAGGCAATGGCAAACTACCGCTCTCCCGCCCTCGCCTTAGAAACCATACAGCAGTGATGGCAAACCTTTTAGAAACTGAGTGCCAAACTGCGACCCAAAACCCACTTATATATCGCTGAATGCCAACACAGCAATTTAACCTGAATACTGAGGTTTTACTTTAGAAAAAACAACTCATACATTAACTTAAGATGATCCAGACAAAGTAAGGAAAGCAATCCCAAATGCTTTCATTTACTTAAAATTATTTGGCAGAGAATTCAACACTTTAATGATGGTCTGGGCCTGGCTGGGGCGATGGCACGCGTGCCCACAGAGAGGGCTCTGAGTGCCACCTCTGGCACCCGTGCCATAGGTTCGCCACAACTGCCATACAAGGTTGCCATAAGCTGGCTGTGACCTGATGGCACTTTCTACCACCAGTTATATTATTGTATAGGCATGTTTGGTGCCCAGGGCATGTGGCTCTTTTGGCTTACAGCAATTGCAAGTGCGGCTCCTCGTTGAGCCACAGAGGGAGTATCAACTGGTCCAGAGCTCTTGTGAAAGTGACCTACAGCACTAACCACTGGGTTCAAAGCTAGCAAGGAGCTACCCTGCTTCTATCCTGCCCTTCCTGTAAGGAATTTGGGGAAACAAGACACTCTTCTTCAGTGGAAGCTATATGAGTGGCCCAACAACACCCAGAAAGCTTTATGGGGATTTGAACCTGGGACTCCCAGATCCTTGTCCATCACTCTAACCACACTTGCTTTCTGTTGGGAGAGAAGAGGTAGACACTGTCTCTTAGCCTCCGCCTTGGGGGGGGGGTTACAAGAGAGTCAGATAGATAGACAGGCAAACTGGGAGCATTCCTTCCTGTTTGCTCTCTGCGGGGAGCGGTGGCACAGAGGATTTATTCTCTGGTTAGTAACATCTGAGCTGAACAGTATGGCTGTCAGTTCTAGCCCCGTGTTGGTGTGAGCTACCAACCTTGTCCCTAGCTCGCCGTCCACCCAGCGGTTCGAAAGCTTCGGTGAAAGTAGATAAAATGGGTACCACTCCTTAGAGAGGGTGGGCACACCAAAAAAAACCCTGGTGGGGGAGGTGTTAGCTGGCGACCGGAATGCTCAGCTCGCAAGATTGAAAGCCTAAGAAAAAAAAATATCTTCGACTCCGAGAAGCTTGTAATGGGCCGTTCCGGCCAGGCGGTGGCAGTGTGGCGCTGCAAGACCTGGAGAAGTTGACGTCATCTAGCCAAGCCGAAGTGAATATGCCGACGGAACACGTCTGACCCTGCAGCTGAACAAACCCTCCCCGACTGTGAATGTGTGTGATTTAAAAGATGTATGTTGTCCTCCCTTACCCCCATAAATCATTGTTAGTCCTGCGTGAATGAGTAACTGTAAATTGCTCAGAGCCAGCAAGCTCTGCAGGATTGAGCGATTAATAAATCGAAGGATTATTATTATTATTATTATTATTATTATTATTATTATTATTATTATTATGCCCCTGTACATTTGATGTGTAGACTGATACTCTCTGGGAATTGCTTCCTTCCTTCGGTTTACACTTCTCTCTCTCTCTCTCTTTCTGGTGTTTCCCAAACTTCCTTTGTCAATCAATTGGGGAGACTACACAGACTAACCCGCCCCCCCACCTAACTCCGAAGGTGGCGCGCCCAAAGAGAAGCAGCCAAGGGGGTGGGACGTCGCTCGTCCCGCGAGCAATCAGGCCAGAGTTTTGGCCGTACAGGGGCGGGGCGCGCAAAGTCTTCTTCGGACGCCTGTCTCTCCCAGCTTTTCATCCTTCCCCACCCCATTCCTTTCCTCACTTGGTTTATCCTGCTCCGGGCCCGGCTGAATTTGCAGCGCCGTGGGGGAGGGGGAGGTAGACGGAACCATTCAAACGGGCGTCGGAGGGAGGGAGGGAAGGAGGGTAGGAACAAAAGATCTCTCTCTCTCTCTCTCTCTCTCTCTCACACACACACACACACAAAGAGGGAGCATGTTGCTCTCCATCTTGACCACCATGGATGCTGATGCATTCTGCATCTGTGTCCATCCAGGTAGTTAGATTCTATTCCTGTCTCTCATCTTTCCTATCTAGAACGGAGTTCACTAAATACAGAACTCTTTATTAGTTTTGAAACAGACAACTGGCTCTGTGTAACTCTGTAGCTTTGCCAGCACATGTAGACTAAAGAGGCTCTGCTGTGTGTATCCAATAGTGCACTCTGCTAAACTTGATACAGGCTCATGGCTTACCATACCAGTGAATCTGTCTATCACTTTCTAGACTGCTCATCTAAGCCCCCATATTGTAATGGAGAGTCAGGGTAGGCGAGATGTTTACTCTTTCCCTGCCCATGTTGTATGGAAGACTTGAGGATGGAAGTGTTGGGGGCTACTCTCAACAATCTGTACTTTCTGAACCGTGTGCTAAAGGAGGAGTCCCCTGAAACCCTAACGTGATGACATCACGCTCACGCCTCCCGCTTTCCCCCAACCGTTTAAAGGGAACCTTCCCGTTAGTGCTTACAAGTGCCCCCAATGTGCTGACGGGTAGGGGGGGGGGGGGAAGTGGGCATTGTGCATGCCCTGCAAGCCGCAGATTTTCTATAGCATCAGAAATATTATATCTATTAAATCAGTGAAGCTGCATGCCCCCTTCTCCTAAGCTCTAAGAAGGTTTTTGCCACAGACTGGGGACTGATCTGTTGATATGAATCTCATGCGGTGCAGTGGGAACCAGAGTTTACACTGGGATATCAAACAAGGGAGACAAAAACCTGATGGGCTGCTGATAGTGAAATGAACAACGAGACCCACCACTCTCCATGTCTCCTCCCTGTTTTGCAAGATCTTATTTTGCTGGATGGAACAGTATAATGCAGGGGGGCCAGACTGCGGCTCGGGAGCCACATGCGGCTCTTTCACACATATTGTGCGGCTCCTGGCAGGGCAGCTGGGGAAGCGAAGGCATGCCTCCCTGACCAGTCTTCCCTTCCCTAGCCAGTGTTCCTCTCCCTGGGTAGGCTTGAGGTGGGGGGGGGAGCAGAGAAAGAAAACAACTTTAATTTCAAATGCATTCTCAAAGCCCCTACCCCGCCAGCTTAGAGAAAGCATCTGTCTCTTTAAATATCACGATCAATATCTGTCCCCCCCCCTTTTGTTCTTATTTCTGGCAGTCTTATTTAATATTAATAAAAAGTAAATTTGTATGTTTTCCAATACCGTGTATAATAATTGTTCATGTCTCGTGGCTCTCAGACGTCTGATGTTTCTACTATGTGGCTCTTACATTAAGCAAATCTGGCCACCCCTGGTATAATGTCTATTAGGGAGTCTGGGAGAGAATCAGTTAAACTGAAATCCAGTAGCACCTTAGAGCCCAACAAGATTCTTGGGGTATCAGCTTTTGAGAGGCATAAACTCCCTTGTCAGATGTGAGTACGAGTGGAGATCTGAGTCTTTTTATCTCAAGTCACAAGGTGGGAGGCATGCGGCAAGAATGCCTGTGAAGGATGCAAAGGCATAATGTGCATTGCATGCAGCATGACAGAGCAGAGGGAAAGTGCTTCGGGGCAGAAAACTAGCATCGGTGGTCAGATAAGAATCGTGTGTCCCTGTTCGGCCCTGGCGGTGGGGGTGTTCATTGTTCTGAACTTGTGAATGAACTTGAGGAGGAGAGAATCAGGAAGCATCTTCCTATCCTGTCCCACCAGCCAGTCTCCTTCCCGTGTTTCATGCCGTCCACACAATGGTGTAGTCCAGGAATTGACTGAATAAGCTTGGAATTCTGCACACTGGATCTGGCTCCCTTCAAACTGCTGGAGAGAGCGACTCAGCATTCCCGGACATTGGGGGGGAGCTTTTGTTGTTGTCATCATCATCGTTCAGTCACACAGTCGAGTCCGACACGCCAGGCCCTCCTGTCTTCCGTCGTCCTCCAGAGCTTGCCCAATTTCATGTTCGTTGCCTTGATAACACTGTCTAACCATCTCATCCTTTGCCGTCCCCTTCTTCTGTGACCTTCAGTCTTTCCCAGCATCAGGGTCTTCTCCAGTGAGTGCTCCCTTCTCATTTGGGGGGCCAAGGTATATGAGCTTCAGTATCTGGCCTTCCAGGGAATCGTCAGGGTTCCCTCCCCACAACAGACACCCTGTGAGGTAGGTGGGGCTGAGAGAGCTCTTTCGAGAAGTGCTTTTTCAAGGACAGCTCTTGTCAGGACTATGGCTTGCTCAAGGTCATCCAGCAGCTGCAAGAGGAGGAGTGGGGAATCAAACCCGGTTCTCCCAGGTTAGAGTCCGCACACTCAACCACTACACGCCAAACTGGCTGTATGAACTGTGTGAACTGACAAAACCCAGTTGGAAAGTGCATGGGAAGCGGATTAAAAGTGGATGATTTAGTGTGTGTGATCGCAGTCTTTGTCTTAACCTGGGAGCAGCCCTCTGACCCCTCCTCCCTCTTTGACCTCTCACTGTCGTTTCATATGGCCTTCCACGGAGGCACATGTCTCTGCAGCTCTCTCCTGTAGAGACAGTGCCCTCACCCTCCCACACTCGTGATGCTGCATTCGCTGGCCATTTGTGATGGGGAAAGGACTCTTTAGATTAGGCTTCTTTCTCTTCTTTTGATTGCAACCTGAATGTGAACTGGATCTACTTGAATAAATGTAAGTTTATCCTTTTCACAACACTCTTCTTGGGAGATTTATTTACTGCACTCAGGATTGTGCGTCTATGACTGGGCGAACTCTGCTTATATTAACCAAACATCCCAATACAAATGATATAAGAACATAAGAAGATAAGAGAAGCCCATGCTGGATCAGGCCAATGGCCCATCTGGTCCAACACTCTGTCACACAGTGGCCAAAAATACCAGGTGCCATCAAGAGGCCCAGCAGTGGGGCCAGGACACTAGAAGTTGATGGACATGTCTTTGTTTGAGAGCCAGTTTGGTGTAGTGGTTAAGTGCGCGGACTCTAATCTGGGAGAACCGCGTTTGATTCCCCACTCCTCCACTTGCACCTGGCTGGATGACCTTGGACAAGCCGTAGTTCTGACAAGAGCTGTTCTTGAAAAAGAGCAGTTTCTGTCAAGAGCTCTCTCAGCCCCACCTACCTCACAGGGTGTCTGTTGTGGGGAGGGGGAGGGGAAGGCGTTTGTAAGCCGCTCTGAGACACCTTTGGGTAGTGAAGGGTGGGGTATAAATCCAATCTCTTCTCCTCTTCTTCTTCTTTGTTGATGGATATGTCTTTGTGCAGATGGCCAAAAGCACTGGAGGTGAGGATGGAAGCGGAAAGTAAAATAGGATGCAACCTCGCCCATGTCACTCACCATCATGGCGTACACCCCAGTGTGAGAGCTTGACACCCATTGTCGCTTGACGCACAAACAGGAACAGCAAAGCTCAAACACAAAGGAAAACTGTGTCAAACTGCTTGCCTTAGATGGTGTCTCAGTTGCCAAATGGGTTGATGGATTTCTTTTCTGAGTTGCTGGATGCAACGAGGAGCACGCCAATCAGATTCCTGTATGATAATACAACTAAGTTGCGCTGGGAATATTTGGCAGGCCAGGAATTAAAAACACAGTCCAATCTTGATTCAAACAGGGAAACGGGCAGGGCTCCATTCAAGAAGATTCCAAAGCAAACAACACACACACACAAAAATGCTTGTTGTTCAGGGGCGGCAGAGGAAAAATGCAAATCAAATGACAGCTGTCAGGATGACTGTTGTGTAAGGATGAGGTTTAGGAAAGAGGGGGAGGGGTTAACGCACAAATGACCACAACTGCGACTCTGATAGCGATTGTCCTAAAAGTCTCCTCCACCTAAACTTCAACTTGGATCTTAGACTTTCAAAAAGGAACAAATATATTAGGAAACATTCACAGTTCTGTTTCCGGCTTCTGACTTTGTAGGGAGTGCTTTCCCTGGGTAGGTCACCACAGCTTTCAGTCATAAGAACATAAGAGACGCCAATGTTGGATCAGGCTAAAGGCCCATCCAGTCCAACACTCTGTGTCACACAGTGGCCAGAAATACCAGGTGCCATCAGGAGGTCCACCAGTGGGGCCAGGACACTAGAAGCCCTCCCACTGTTGACCCTCCCAAGCACCAAGAAGACAGAGCATCACTTGCCCCAGAGCCCCTATCTATACCATGTGGCTAATAGCCACTGATGGACCTCTGCTCCATAAGCTTATCTAATTCCCTTTTGAAGCCGTCCATGCTTGTAGCCGCCACCACTTCCTGTGGCAGTGAATTCCAAGTGTTAATCACTCTTTGGGTGAAGAAGTACTTCCTTTTGTCCGTTGTAACCCGACCGCTCAGCAATTTCATGGAGTGCCCATGAGTTCTTGTATTGTGAGAAAGGGAGAAAAGTACCTCTTTCTCTACCTGCTCTATCCCATGCTGTCACTTCAATTCATTTGCGTCTGTTTTCCACCCCCGCCCCATGCTACTGAAGCACATGTCCACAAGTGTTCCCTCTAAGCTGAGATAGTGTGAGCTAGCTCACAGGTTTTTAGCCTCCGGCTCACAGATTTTTTATCTTAACTCAGGAGGGATGGCTCCAGAGCAAACTAATTGATGCAGTAGCCAACTCGCTTGCCCACAACTTTAATGCCAGCAGCTCACAAAGTAGAATTTTTGCTCAGAGGACTCTACGGTTGAGAGGGAGCATTGGTCCACATTTGCCATCAAGTCACAGCTGATTTATGGTGACCTTGTAGGGTTTTCAAGGCAAGAGACATTCAGAGGTGGTTTGCCATTGCCTGGCCCCACCTCACCACTGTGGACTTCCTTGGAGGTCTCCCATCCAAATACTGGCCAGGGCTGACCCTGCTTAGTTTCTGAGATCTGATGAGATCCGGCTAGCCTGGGCCATCCAGGTCAGGAGAACATGTTACTAAAATACCACACACACACACACACACACAGACACACACACACACACAGACACACAAAGCGGCCCGAACACAGTGAACAAACAGCAGTATCAGGATTGGGATGGGGCATAATCTTTTGCCCACGTTCAGGAGTTTGTGTGTTGTTGTTTTATAGTGCAAAATCAAAGACTCCAATTTTAAAGCAGGAAGGAAAATTTGCCCTAACCCCAGAACAAACGCATACTGAGTCATGTCCACCCTCCTGCCTGTCCCGGGACACGATAACAGCCACTTTGCTAAAGCTAACCAGACCCAGGTGTGGCCAGTGCTGTCCTTTATTATGGATTCAAATGTTAGAAAGTCTGCTTGGTGGTCAAGGAAACTTCATTTGTTCCCTCCCATCCTTCACATGAAGCAAACGGAAGCCGGTGCTCCTGATCCGCAGGGCTGGGCAGAGGCCAGGGCCCCAGGAGGGCCTGCTGCCAACCTCTGACTGACAGGGCTCAAAGGGCGGCAGAGGAGTCAGAGTCTGCTCCAGGAAGAGAGAACGGGGGGGGGGGGGAATGAGTGGATCTCTCTTTTAGTGTTTAGGGTCCCCTGTGCTGTGGAGGGCTACGGTGACTCAAGTGTTTAAGATGCTGAACTGCAGACCAGAAGGTCAGTAGCTCAGCAGTTTGAGACCCGAGTGCCGCGTGACGGAGTGCGCTCCCGTCTCTGGTTTCTGCTCCTGCCAACCTAGCTGTTTGAAAGCAAGAAATTGCAAGTAGATAAATAGGGACCACTTCAGTGGGAAGGTAACAGCGTTCCATCCGGCTCGGCGTGTAGTCATGACGGCCACATGACCATGGAAACGTCTTCGGACTGCGCTGGCTCTTCGGCTTGGAGACGGGGATGAGCACCGCATCCCTAGAGTCGGATTCGACTGGCTTTCGAGCAAGGGAAACCTTTGCCTTTACCTATGCCAGCCTCCAGGTGAGACTTCGGGCTCCCCTGGAATTGACAGCTCATCTCCAGACTACAGGGATCGGTTCCCCTGAAGAAAACGGACGCTTTGGAGGGTGGGCTCTGTGGCCTTGTACCCCCACTGAGGTCCCCGTCCTCCCCAGGTTCCACCCCCAAATCGCCAGGAGTTTCCCAACCTGGATCTAGCAACCCAACCGCACCATCCCCTGCCAGTGGCTGGAGGGACCAGGCAACCCTAGGCATGGCTGTGTCAGCCAGGCCCAGTCAACCCACAAGCCACCTCTGCTCGGGGAGGATCAGGGCTGGGCCAGGCCATCTGTGCACAGAGACCTCCCCCACACACACACACCCCTGATCTTCTCTCCCCTTGCACATTTGAGCTATCGCTCCACTTCCCCAGCCACAAGCGGCACAGGAGGGGGAGGAGAATAAGGGTGCAAAATCCCAAGTGCCCGGGATAGCCAAGCATAGCGCTGCTGGCAGGGCTATTTTTGGGCAGGAACGCACAGGAACGGAGTTCCGGCTGGCTCCCAAGTTGGCCACGCCCAGCAGGAACTCATTAGCATAATAGGCCACACCCAACAGCAGAAACTCATCAGGATTGGCTACATTAGGGGTGTGTGGCCTAACATGCAAAGAAGTTCCTGCTACAAAAAAAGCCCTGGGTTTTTACAACAAACAAGGTAAACAGAATAAGAAGCAAAAGGTGGGTGTGGCTGGATGACCACACTTCTGGTAACATGGGGGTGTGGCCTAATATGCCAATGAGCTGTGCTGTCAGGGGTGTGGCCTAATATGCTAATAGATTCCTGCTTCTGGGTGTGGCCTATTATGCTAATGAGTTCCTGCTGGACTTTTTCTACAACAAAAGCCCTGGCTGCTGGCCACCGGGGGGGGGGGATGTGGGAGGGTGAGAGCCAGGGGGAATCTTTACATAAGGAACCGACAAGGCGGCTAACTCCAGCCTGAGAAATTCCTGGAAATATAGAGGCATTGCCTGGAGAAGGCAGAGGCGAGATCAGCTGGGATATGATGCCGTTTCCTCCAGGAGGACTGATCTCTGTAGTCTGAAGATCAGTTGTAATTCCAGGAGAATGTCAGGCCCCACCTGGAATCGGGCAACTCTAAGGGCTTATCAACAGCCCCGGCCAGTCTGTAAAGGTAAAGGTTCCCTTGCTCGAAAGCCAGTCGAGTCCGACTCTAGGGTTGCGGTGCTCATCTCCATTTCAAAGCCGAAGAGCCAGCGCTGTCCGAAGACGTTTCCGTGGTCATGTGGCCGGCATAACTAAACACCAAGGCTCACGGAATGCTGTTACCTTCCCACCGAAGCGGTATCTATTTATCTACTTGCAATTTCTTGCTTTCGAACTGCTAGGTTGGCAGGAGCTGGAACTAGAGACGGGAGCTCACTCCGTCATGCGGCACACTCGGGTCTCGAACTGCTGAACTACTGACCTTCCACAGCCTGCAGTTCAGCGTCTTAACCACTTGAGCCACCACAGCTCCCACACAGCTTTCACACAGTCTGAGACACACACAAAAAGCAACTCATCTAGGCAGCTAAAACCGGAAGGTTATGATAGCCTTTCCCCCAAGAGGGTCTTGCCCCTGTTTCTGCGCAAAAGAGCTTGCTTGGCTTTATACGGCAAGCAAGTTATCATTGCATAAAGGCTTTCTCGGGGATTTAAAGTGCATCGATAAATCCTTGCCTGCGTGCCGTGCCTGTCTCAGCCCTTTGATTCCCCTTTTGGGGTTTCCAGAATGGCAACTGTTACGGTTTCACAGTGGATGGCCACCAGGTTACAAGTGGCATGAGACGAATCATTTGTGATCCCTAGACAGGGCTTCTCTGTGCCTTAAAAAAAATAATAATCAAAAATCCTGTGCCATGCTCACCAGTCCCTCGACGAGGAAATCTGGACTTTGCAACTTGTACAGGGGGATGCAAACTTGAGCAAATTTTCTCTCATTTCTGCAAATTTTCAACTGGCTTGGATAAATGATCGCTTTTCTAATCCAGGGGAAAGGTTGCCAACTGACCAGGAACAGTCTTAACCTGCTCCTGACTCTTTAATGAGAGCTTGACATAAAGTAATTGGCAGGAGCTACGTGGAGCGGGAAAGGATCAGTCATTAATCTGCTGCAGACCAAATGGCTGGTAAAGATACAGTTATGTATCCAAGAGCCAGTTTGGTGTAGTGGTTAAGTGTGCGGACTCTAATCTGGGAGAACTGGGTTTCATTCCCCACTCCTCCACTTGCAGCTGTTGGATGACCTTGGGCAAGCCATAGTTCTGGTCAGAGCTGTTCTCTCAAGGACAGCTCCGGAAAAAGCTCTCTCAGCCCCACCTACCTCACAGGGTGTCTGTTGTGGGGAAAGGAAGGGAAAGGAGTTTGTAAGCCAATCTGAGACTCCGAGTGAAGGGCGGGGTATAAATCCAATCTCTTCTTCTTCTTCAAATGTTCGCAGCTCCACGTTTGGGGCACATGAATGAACCATCGCTCTCCCTGGTGAAAACCTTTTTACCCCTCTCCAAAGATGCTTTGACAGGCATTTACTTTCAATTGCATCCAGGGCTTTTTTTGTAGAAAAAGCCCAGCAGGAACTCATTAGCATATTAGGCCACATCCAACAGCAGAAACTCATTAGCATAGTAGGCCACACCCTGGCAGCACAGCACACCCCCATGTTACCAGAAGTGTTGTCATCCGGCCACACCCACCTTTTGCTTCTTATTCTGTTTACCTTGTATGTTGTCAAAACCCAGGGCTTTTTTTGTAGCAGGAACCCTTTGCATGTTAGACCACACACCCCTAATGTAGCCAATCCTAATGAGTTCCTGCTGTTGGGTGTGGCCTATTATGCTAATGAGTTCCTGCTGGGCGTGGCCAACTCAGGAGCCAGCCGGAACTCCGTTCCTGTGCGTTCCTGCCCAAAAATAGCCCTGATCGCATCAATTGCAAACTTGAGGACCAGAAACCTGGAAAGAGCTTTGCAATGAGCTGTGTTCTGACACTGCGTTCTGCACTCTCACGGCAAACCACCCGCCATGCCTGTAGAAGCCACTCAGAATGAGTGGTTTTGTTTCAGTCATACTGAACTTATTACAGGATCTTTCATTTACAGAATCATTTTATTTTTTAATCTAGGAGGAGGAGGAGGTGAGAGCCAGCATCAGATATTAGCAAAGTCAAACACAGTCATCCTTCGCTAGCCAATGTCAAATTGGCGCCACAATTCCGAGTGGACTGGGGACGTTCTTGCTTCCCAAGACAGTGCCTGGGCTTTGAACTTCCAAGTACAGGGAGGAGGAAAGGGCCGGGCTGCGATGTCAGCCTCATCTCGGGTTCTAATCAATCAAATTGATGCACGGCTGCAATAACTAGCCCACATCACCTCTGCGCTGCCCTCTTCCATATGGTCTTTATATCAGGCTGCAGCAGACTGGGTGGCTCAGAACGCTCATTTCCTGTTGCAGCTAAATCCCTCTAGCTTCACCAAAAAAAAGAGAGAAAGCGAGAGAAGCCGAGTTAACCTCATGATCTGGCAGGACTGTAGGAGTCCCGTCGCTTCAAAGCTGAAGCAACAACCACCCTGGTTTGCTTCATTATCTTATCAGCTTTGCTCCGATACCCGGATCAGCCCACGCAAGCCAGGTATTAACCAAACATCAGCCATGCCCTGAGTGATTTCTCGATGCAAGACTCACCGCCTTGGGGATGAAACGGCAAAGCAACAGAGATCAGATCAAGTTCTAGGTCTGGAAAGGCCCCGAGCGAGAGGACCTCTGGTGCCCCCCCCCCAGCACACTGTCCTTCCCCCCACATTTGTTTGGATGCCCCCACACTCATGGAAGAGGACCCAATCTCACCGCCATGGCCACCATTTGGAAAAAAGATCAGAATGGCAACGTCTCTGCGGTTTGTTGTCGCAAGGCTGTGGCTTTCAGGGGGTCAGCAGCAAGCACTCCTGGGACCCCAATGATGCAGGCCCTGCCAGGGGTCTCACACCAGAGGTCCTGGCAGACAGACTTAAGTAAGCAGGCATTGCTTCCAGTGTAGAAGAAAGCACCTTTGTTCCTTTGCGCATTGCTCTTGGGCACCCCTAATGCATGAACAAGGTATTGCAGCTTCCAACTGGATGGTTGCTGGGTGCACGAACCTCCTACCTGGCTCTGTATATTAATCTGTCTCCTCCATCTGAGCCTCTTCTGAGGAAAGACCAAGCTCCGTCTCAGTTATACACTTCCTGATTTGCCAGCTGACCCCAACCTGTTCTCTGCAAGCCTGCCTGCTTGGCAGCGACTGGCTTTCAGCCTAGACTGTTCCCTCAAGATGGCTATTCCCGTCAAGCAACAAAACATGCTGTATTTCAAGCTTCTTAGGAAGAATTCTCTGCCAGAATTCACAGTGGGATGGCCAAACCAGTCTTCCCCCAAAGCAGAGTCATGTGCCAGGAGCTCTCAGCCTCCATGGAATGAAGAATAAAGCTTTTGGGATAGCGCTCATGCCCTGTTCAAGTATCAGGGAAAAGGGAAGGGACAGAAAATTGTACTGGAGATGGGACATTGCAATGGAGAACTTCAGAGCGTAAGGGGTAACCTGTTGGCTCAGACCAGTGGTCCATCTGGGTCAGCATACTATATAACAAGTGGCCAACCAGTCGCCCTGCAGGACCAATAAGCAGGGCCCAAAGGCCAAGACCTTCTCCTGACATTGCCTCCTACCTCTGATATCCACAAGTTCATTGCCCCCCAGAAGGGGAGGGGGCTCAGTCTGCTCCATGAATGCTTCTGCCTACATACATCTACCTACCTGCATCCTGAATTTTGTTGCATCAGACATTTATAATGCTTGGCTGCCACTGAGGACTGGTCCACAATTTGAGTCCGCTAGGGTTGCCAGCCTCCAGGTGATGGCTGGAGATCTCCTAGGATTACAACTCCTCTCCAGGCGACAAGAGATCGGTTCACTTGGAGACAATGGCCACTTTGGAAGGTAGAGCCCGTTGAAGTCCCTCTTCTCCCCAGCCTGCCCCCAAATCTCCAGGTATTTTCCAGCCAGGAGCTGGCAACCCTACTCCCTGTGGCTGTGTATCAGTTGGAGGTGTACCGGGAATTCCATAATGTAACTTAATTCCCAGGTGCGTGCAGTCCCAATTTGGATCCGGTTCAAGGTTATGGTTGTTGTTGTTCAGTCGCACAGTCAAGTCCGACTCTTCGCGACCCCATTGGACCAGATCACGCCAGGCCTTCCTGTCTTCCGCCGTCCTCTGAAGTTTGCTCAATTCCATGTTAGTTGCATCTATGACACTGTCTAACCATCTCATCTTACATTCCAGGTTCCTATGCAGTATTGTTCTTTGCAGCATCGGACTTTCCTTTCACCATCAGACACATCCACAGCTGAGCGTCCTTTCGGCTTTGGCCCAGCCGCTTCACTCTTACTGGGGTTACTTGTACTTGCCCTCTGCTCTTCCCCAGTAGCATATTGGACACCTTCCGACCTGAGGGGCTCACCTTCCGACGTCATATCTTTTAGCCTTTTGATACTGTCCATGGGGTTTTCTTGACAAAAATACTGGAGTGGGTAGCCATTTCCTTCTCCAGGGGATCACGCTTGGTCTGAGTTCTCTGCTGTGGCCTGTACGTCTTGGGTGGCCCTCCATGGCATAGCCCACAGCCTCATTGAACCACGAAAGGCCCCTCGCCACGACAAGGCAGTGATCCATGAGGGGGAAGGTTATGGAACTAACCTTTAAAGCCCTATGCGGGACTGCCTCTTCCCCTATATGCCCCGGAGAGCCTCGCGCTCTGCCGAGCAACATCTGATGGTAGTTCCTGGCCTGAAAAACATCCATTTAGCCTCGACCAGGGCCAGGGCTTTCTCTGCCCTGGTAGAACATGCTCCCACTGAAGATCAGGGCCCTGCAGGATTTAATGCAATTCCTCAGGGCATGTAAAAGGGAGCTGTTCCGCCAGGTCTTTGGTTGAGGCAGTGGACCTCTAAATACTTTGGCCTCCCCTAAATACTTTGGGTCCTTATCCTTCTCAGCACATTCCCAGCACCGGCAGCGCCAGTGGACACTGGAAACTGACATCTTCTGCCATTTGTTGCTGCTTTTAGGAATTTTAACTTTGTATGAATTTGTATTGGTATTTACTATGATGTTTGTATTTTTGTTGTTCTTCAGTCGCACAGTCGAGTCCGACTCTTCTCGACCCCATGGACCACATCACACCAGGCCCTCCTGTCTTCCATCGTGCTCCAGAGTTTGCTTAATTTTCTGTTTGTTGCCTTGATAACACTGTCTAACCATCTCATCCTTTGCCGTCCCCTTCTTCTTTGACCTTCAGTCTTTCCCAGCATCAGGGTTTCTCCAGTGAGTGCTCCCTTCTCATTTGGTGGCCAAAGTCTTTGAGCTTCAGCTTCAGTATCTGGCCTTCCAGGGAACAGTCAGGGTTGATTTCTTTTAGGATTGACTGATTTGATCTCCTTGCAGTCCAGGGGACTCTCAAGAGTCTGTATTTAACTGTTGTTAAATACAACAGGCTCAAGGCAGGATATAAATCCGAGGAGGAGGAAGAAGAAGAAGAACCCTGATGCATGCACAGATTGGGCTTAAAAACTTCCTCTTCCTGCTGTTTTCCCAGTCTGAAACCAGACTATTTCATGGCCTTTTGGTCTCATAGTTGAAAAAATATATGTGTTGTGTCAGAAGCCCTGGTGGACTGTGTCCATGTATATATCTGCCCCCTGAGGATATGCTTCATGCATCTGGCGAGGTGGGTTGGACCCTACTAAAGCTTCTCCCACAGCTAATGAGTTAGTTTTTACATTGCCAGAAGACTCTTGATCCATTTGGCCACAACACACTAATCCAACTGCCCCTCTGACAGAGTTAGCAATAAAATTCCAAGAGAGTAAAGACCACAGAGCTTGTCAAATTCAAGAGTTTCCTAAAAAAGACCCAAAGTTCAGTTTTACAGGAATCTTGGTTTTCTTCCCTGAGAAGAAGAAAAAAATATTCTAGACATCTTATGGGGTCCTCCAGCATTTTCATTGGCAGCGAGGGAAAATTAATCTCTCGGCAGCGTTAACTGAGCTACAGTCATCTTCCCGACCCCACAAAAAGGGGAACGGTAGGGGGAAAGAAGGAGATATTTATGGGAGCAAAGTGAGCGGCTTTAAAACATTTCATACAGCCCTGTAGCTGAAAAAAGTCCTTAAATGTTTTAAATGCTTTAAGAGTGTTTTAAGTTTTAAAGGTTTGATGTACAGGAACCTTGGCACACCGTGCCAGGCAATGCGAGCCGCCCTGAGCCCGCTTGCGGGGAGGGCAGGTTATAAATATAATAATAATTAAATAATAAATAAATTTATCCGATGGAGCTGACAGGAGCAAATAAAGAAGTGTGCTTCTTCTGTAGCCATCCAGGAGAAGGGTTTCCTTTGCTGAGGGGAAAGAGCATAAAGGCGCAGTTCCCTTTTGCAGAAATGTCGCTGAGACAGAAGGTAATCTTCTCTCTCTTCCTTCACATCCCTCTTCAGATGATGGCACTTGGATGCAACTCCTGCACAGTCCAAAGCACAGCCAGGGCACAGGGGTGAATAAGACTTACCGACTCTATAAGGAAATGTTCTATTGGTGATCGGGCACCTGGTTGAGACTGATTTAATACCAGGATTGGTTTTTTGCCTGTATATACTTTTCTGAAGGCTTCTGTACATTATGAGTGCTTTATGAAATCTGATGAAGTTTTTGAAGAAGAGCCATCGAAACAAAGATTGAAATCCGGAGTCTTCGCCTGTCTTCTGTTTCCTCTGTACTACTGATGTACTTGCGCATCACATGATAGTTCCTTGTTATTCGTTAGTATTGTGTCATCTTGTTATATAAACGTTTTCTCGGTTGTCTATATTACTTGGGCACTCTTTGGCCTGCGTTATTTATACAGTGCTCGCTCGTTTCATGATCCAGTGTACTGTGTTGTCACACTTGTTTCCTAAACCAATGACAGCACTCACTGCTACCATGTGATCAGCTGAGAGTTTATAGGCACATATATAAATGGGAGGAGGGGGTGGCAAGGGCTAGAAATTGCAAGATGTCCCACAAGGATTCACAATTGGGTTGCCAGGTCCCCTCCTCGCTCCAGCCCCGTGACAGCCCCTCTCCCTCCCTCCTGCTAGATTTAAAGGGCCCTCCAGCTGGTTGGCAGGCAACGTGGTCACTGCCAATCGGCTGAAGCCCTTTAAATCAGGCAGGAGGAGAGGGAGAGGGGTGGCTGGGCGGGTGGTTGGGCTTGGGGGCGGGGCTTGGGGCAGGGTTTCCCCCACCGGCCACCTGGCTGGGGGTGGACTGGAGCCTCCCAAAGCAGGGGTTCCCTTGCCCGGACCTGGGGGCTGGCAACCCTGATTCAGAAACATTTCTATCCTTTACCTAGTAGCACAGATGCAACAAAAAGGCCAGGAGTAAACCTAAACTCCAAGGGGTAATAGGTAGTAGGGTTGCCAACTCTGGACTGGGGAATTCCTGACAATTTAGGGGCAGAGCAGGGTTTGGGGAGGGGAGGAACCTCAGTGAGGTAGAATGCCATAGAGTCCACCCTCCAAAGCAGCCATTTTCTCCATGGGAACGGACCTCTGTAATCTGGAGCTCAGCTGTAATTCTGGGAGGGCTCCAGGCCCCACCTGGAGGTTGGCAACCCTAATGGGGATAAAGAAGAGAGAAGGGATTGGATTTATGCCCCGCCCTTCACTACCCAAAGGAGTCTCAGAGCAGCTTACAATCTCCTTTCCCTTCCCCTCCCCTCCCCACAACAGACACACTGTGAGGTAGGTGGGGCTGAGAGAGCTCTTTCGAGAACTGCTCCAGAGAGAACAGCTCTGAGAGAACTTGTGACTGACCCAAGGTCACGCCAGCAGCTGCATGTGGACGAGTGGGGAATTAAACCCGGTTCTCCCAGATAAGAGCCCGCGCACTTAACCACTACACCAAACTGGCTCTCAAGTCCGGAAAATAGCCAGTAGGGTGTAGCAGTCAGACTCTGACTAGCAGTTGGGATAGCCATGTTCAGATCTCCACTCATCCAAGTGTGTCAGTCACTTCCTTGCAGCCTAACAGGGTTGTCATGGAGGCAGACCGGAAGACAGGAAAACTGTGTATGCTGTCCTGGTCTCCTTGAGAGGGGAGTTGGGATACAAGTACAGTCAATAAGTACATGACAGATGAACAGCCAGCTGCTTGGAATCAGCAAACTCTTAACTGCCCAAGGGGGCCCTCGTAGAGCTGGGAAACATGAGCCGTGGGAGTCAATACATTCGGCCTAATTATGCTGCCAGCTTTTTGGATGTCCCCCTACCTATTGGCAGAGATGACTCACAGCCACTAGGATAATGAGGAAATAATTAAAAGTTGCATTATCAAAAGAGTCTGGCTAGCACACGATAAGCTGCTGGCGGAGAGAGGAAGGTTCTCCTTGAGGGATCATTTGCAAAAAAGACAGGGAGGCCGGAAGGCAGGTTTCAAAGTATACAACCTCTGCCCTAAGCCTTTGGACAAAGCAACATGGGACACAGATGTCCCAGAATAGCCACAACCAGGGGTCATTTCGTAGAAAAAGAGGTGCAGGAGTTCATTAGCATACCTCATTAGCATAACTTATTTGCATATGCCACACTCCCTGGCATCACCGGAAGTGTGTCAGAAGGCCACACCCATCGCTCAGGCTCCACTGGACTGTTTTGGATTGCTAGCTATGGGGGGGGGACGACGTGCAGATCTGTCCTCGCAGAGGAGGGAGAGCTTGTACCTGAATAAAACTTGGTCTTAAAGATGCCACTGGACTGTTTTGGACCCCGGGGGCCGGGGAGGGAGCTCTGCAACTTACCTGGCTGCTTCTTGCTCTGACTGAGGGCTGCTGGGAGCGGGGGTGGGACTTGTTGCATGTGCCCGCCCCCTGGGCTCTTTACTGCCGGAGCTCCGCTCCTGTGCACTCCTGCAGGAAATGACCCCTGGCCACAACAGGCAGTGCCTTGCCCCCAGTTGGTTCATACTCCGCTTTTCTCCCCAACAGGAACCCAAAACGAATCACAACATCCTTCCTCCATTTTATTTTTGTAACTACCATCCTGTGGGGTAGGTTAGGCAGACAGAGAGAGAAACTGGTCAAGGCCACCTAGCAAGCTTTCATGGCAGTGCGGAGATTTGGATATGGTTCTTCCAAATCCAGGTCCAAAACTGTGGGGCTCTAGAGAGCAGATCAGGCAGGGAAGGTGACATGGTATAGCCTGATCTTGTCAGATCTCACACATGAAGGTGCCTTATGCTGATTCAGACCATTGGTTCATCGAGGTCAGTTATTGTCTACTCAGACTGGTGGCAACTCTCCAGGGTCTCAGGTAGAGGTCTTTCGCATCACCTACTGCCTGGTCCTTTTAACTGGAGATGCCGGGGACTGAACCTGGGACCTTCCGTATGCAAAGCAGAGGTTCTTCCTCTGAGCCACAGCGTCTCCCCATCTCAGAAGCTAAGCAGGGTCAATACTTGGATGGGAGACCACCAAGGAAGACTCTGCAGAGGAAGGCAATGGCAAATTCACTTGCCTTGAAAACCCCTTGCAGAGGTGGCCATCAGCCCATTGCAACCAGACAGCACAGATACATAAGGAGTAGATCAGCCAACCCCGTATCCTTGGTGCACATCTCTGCATTGGTCAAGACTTTGATGGTCTCTGCTTAGATTACTTCAGTTCAGCAATGAACCATGGGATTTGCGAATCTGTTACAAGTGTCCATGGGAACTTGCAATGGGTTAAGCCTCGGGGAAGTCTAGGAACCCATCAATGCCTCCCACTGTGGGAAACCTAAGCACAAGAATGGCCTAAGTAAACACAGCCGTGGCACATATCTTCAGGAGGAGGACAGCCCCACGATGAAGATCTGCAGTTCTCCTACCAGGAGAGAGGAAATCTTCAGAGAAAGTTTGAAGTCTGAGTCTTACACCGCCTAACTGCCAGCCAGACTTCCTCCGCAAGCCGGGGTCCTTCTTTGTCGGCTGCCCGACTAAGAGTTAAAATTCCTTAGATAATTATAATCTAAACAATCTGTAGCCGTCAGCATTAAAGAAGTGCCCACCAGCTGGTGATGGTTAAGTGGTTACTTTTCTCCAAAAACCTGAACCTATTAGCAAAGGGTCAAAGCATTCGGTAATACTCCAGAGCGAGTTTTGACAACGGTTCACTCTATCGGAGGGCCAAGGGTTGCCAACAAACAGGAGAGACAGATTGCTTAGTTGAGAGAAAGAGAGAAGGTTGGGAAAAGAACAGGATAGGATCCAATCCACCCTCCCCCCCCCCCCCCCCCCCACCACCTTACTGCGCCGCTCCAAAAAAAAACCCAAAATGTGAGGGGGGGGGGGGCAAATAAAAGCCAGCTCCTGGAAGACTTCCTTGATAACAGAGTTTGCTCAGTTTCAGGTGGGTTGCTGTGTTGGTCTGCAGCAGAAAAACTAGATTCAAGTCCAGTCATATCTTAGCAGTCAAACAAGATTTCCAGGGGATATGCTTTTAAGAGTTCAAGCTTCCTTCCATCAGATTCTGAGAGATGGCTCAGAATCTCTCTCTCTCTCTGGGCGATTCTGCATCTAGCATTTGCTCCACGTTTTCTCAACCGGGAGGGGAAAGTACAGCTCAAAACCACATTCAGATACCTCGGGGCAATGCCGTACTGACTGCAAAGTCACCCCTGAACGGCCATAAATCTATGCAGAAGGTATCATAAAATCATAGAATCATAGAGTTGGAAGGGGCCATACAGACCGTCTAGTCCAACCCCCTGCCCAATGCAGGACCAGCCTAAAGCATCTCTGACAAATATTTGTCCAGCCATGAAAAAGTTTTTCCTAATATCCAGACGATACCTTTCCGCCTGTAATTTAATCCCATTGCTTTGGGTCCTATCCTCTGCTGCCAACTGGAACAGCTCCTTGCCCTCCTCCAAATGACAGCCTTTCAAATATTTAAAGAGAGCAATCATGTCCCCCCTCAGTCTCCTCTTCTCCAAACTAAACATTCCCAGTGCCCTTAGCCTTTCCTCGTAGGGCTCAGTCTCCAGACCCCTGATCATCCTCGTCGCTCTCTTCTGCACCCTCTCGATTTTGCCCACATCCTTTTTGAAGTGAGGCCTCCAGAACTGCACACAGGACTCCAGGTGCCACCTGACCAAGGCAGTATACAGAGGGGCTGTGACCTCCTACGATGATCAAACGAAGTGAAAGCAGCATGCAATGCAGAGGGGAATTTCTGTTCCAACAGGATTTCATAAAACCACGGAGGGAAAATCCAATGCAGAATCAGCCTGTTTCTCACACACACACACGCACGCACGCACACACACTTGACCCAAGGATAATGATGTTGTGAATATCCATGCTGTTCCATTCCTGATGTGAAAGCCGTATCTTCACCATTGTGTGTAATAAGGATGATCTGGCATCTCTCACTCCTGCTGTTGACCTGGAAAAAAATCCCTGTTATGGTTTCACTCTGCCAATTTAACCCACAATTGTTTATCATGGTGCTGTTTTCTCATTCCTGATGCCAGCTTCTTCTCCTCAGTCTACAATTTTCAAATGCTACTGGTGCCATCAATAATTTAGCAATGTGCTTAACACATATAACGTACCTCTGAAGTGCCATTAAATGGGACCTAGAAATACCCCATAAAGCAAGCAAGGAAGGAATACAAATTAATCCACAAAACAAACAGCAAAAAGTAGAAACTGGCAAATTGGCAAAAGGTATAAACAAACATATAAAAGGAACAAAGAATATTTGCTCATCCCTAGGGAATGACAGAGCAATCCTATAGCACTGAACTTGGTGGTCTTCGATTAGAGTAACATTGCACAAGATTGCACTGTAAGTGTCATGAGCAGGCAGAGGTTTGAGAATGTTACTGCTGTTTCAGTGGATATAAACATATTGTGCTTACAAGTAGACGCACTATTAAGTTACTTCTGCACAAGGCTCTTTTTGTAGAAAAAGCCCAGCAGGAACTCATTAGCATAATAGGCCACATCCAACAGCAGAAACTCATTAGCATATTAGGCCACAGCCCTGACAGCACAGCTCATTAGCACATTAGGCCACACCCCCATGTTACCAGAAGTGTGGTCATCCAGCCACACCCACCTTTTGCTTGTTATTCTGTTTACCTTATTTGTTGTCAAAACCCAGGGCTTTTTTTGTAGCAGGAACTCCTTTGCATGTTAGGCCACACACCCCTAATGTAGCCAATCCTAATGAGTTTCTGCTGTTGGGTGTGGCCTATTATACTAATGAGTTCCTGCTGGGCGTGGCCAACTCGGGAGCCAGCCGGAACTCCGTTCCTGCACGTTCCTGCCCAAAAATAGCCCTGCTTCTGCATGCAATGCACAGAAATTATTCATAGACAGGATAGTCATTATGCTCCTTGGAGAAAGGGAGGCTTTTGGATGGGGAATGTATTGCACAATTAAGCCAACTGCTGATAATATGTAGGCTTACCATCTTCCTGGCCACAGTGGGTTAACCTTCACCCACAGCCCCAGTCAAATGCCCTCAATTAATTTTAGGAGGAAAATGGGGTGTTAGTGTTGATGGTGACGCTCTAGGAACTTCTCCGATCTCTGTGGTAAAGACCATTGTTGTGAGAATTTTCCTGTTTGGATCAGAAAATTGTATCTCTGATACTTAACATCAAAAATACATTACACATATTGCAGAACCAAACTCCCAGAGAGCATTTCAAAGCTTCTCCCCCTAGTCATGTATACAGAAAGCAGTCAGCATTCTTTCCCATGAAGGCCTGGCAGACCAAATGGTTAGAGGTGTCAACACTGGAAATTGCAATTTGTTCACTCCTTGTTCCTTAATTGCAATAGCAGCTAGAGCCTGGCTTATCTCTCAGAGCTCAAACAAAGAGCATTTAGGACACCAAGAAAAGAAAACATATCTTGTAACTGAAATGTAATTCTTTAAGTGTAATTCAATGTTGTTTTGCATGTGAGTTAGTGTGACATTGAAAACTTTGGAATGCTTGCTTTCGAAATCATTGATCTTTTGTGTATAAATTAGGGTCTTCAGCGAGAGTTCAGGGCTGCAGTCTGGAATCTTGGAGAGACTTTACACTCCCAAGGTTCTCATTCTTAGCCCGAGAATTCTCCTTTGTGGGAGGGACTTTTGGTTGCTTTGTGGGGTTACCTTAGGCATTGTTTTAGATTCTGGCCAGGTGCCTCTTTGGCCACTAGGCTGGACCGTAGCTGGTATTTAACATTGATAGTTTATAATAAAGAGATATTGTTGGTCTTCTGGTTTTGGCGCTTTGAACGATGGCGGCGTCTCTGGGGTCCTCCGAGAGACGTGTGCCATGAATCGGGGATTAGGAGGGAGCGTGATTGTGCACGCTCCCCCATGAATCCCATAGCCAATGGGCTTCTAGCCAGGGGGCTTTGGAGAGCTCTACCTACGGCCGGCAGCCGGTACAGGGGGGCTACTCTCTGCCCTGAAGGTCCTGCCCTGATTCCCAGTACTGGACTAGAAGCGACCACTGGAACAAGCAGTTGGAGGTTTAGCGATCTTCTCTGCCTAGCGTGATCCCAGGGGCCGTCTTAGGACCTGGTGGATCGATTTAAGGATTGATGAGTGAGTTGTCGTTGAAACGAGACACTAAAGCCTAGAAGTGAAGTCCCTCTACTACAAGCGTATAAACGGAAAGGGGGAGGGGACGCCCTATCTCCCAACGTTTTAAGCAAATGCGAAAGCAAGGAGGGAGGGACTGATCAAACTGTGGCGATGGACTGTAGCGGAGAGTTTTTCTAAAAGAAAGCGGAGCATTTAAACAGACCTTAGAGACTTTGGCATTCTTTCTCAGCTGATGTAAACATCCCAAAAAGATGGCGACGACAGGTGAAGACGGAGGCGGGATCAATGTTTTCTTCAGAAAGGAGGACAGTGGAAAGTTAGGTTGTGACCTAACCATAGACTCTGTCTTTAAAGTGAATCGTGGGCCCCTGGAGTAAAGGGATCGCTACCCTAACTTTATAAGATCTGCTTGCTAAGAGAAAGGTTGGAATCTCCAATGAGGGTGTTGTTATTGCAACAAAAGGAAAGACTCTTTTGATCTAAGACATTTAAGGAAGCGAAGGTGTCCCAGGAAAAAAGGAACTTGGTTTATATCATGAATGGACAGATCCGGACTTATAAAAACTAAAAGATAATTGAAGAAAGAAGGTACATCAAAGACGGAAGAAGGAAAACATGTTGTAATGTTCTTACTGAAGGAACATTGGTTTTAAAGATTTTGCCGGGGGGGGGGGGAGTAAAGCGTGGAGATGCTAAATTTTTCTTAAGGGCTGTGATTATGTGTGTTATAGCTTTGGAATTACTCTCTGTTCAGTCAGATAAGCAGGTTTTGTCAGCAGAAGCCATGATTGGCTGGCACTCTTCATGTTTGAAAGCAAATGTATAAGAGTAACAACTATGTTTTAAGCATTGTAAAACCTCCATTCTTGGGTTTTTAATTAGGTTCTCTTTACTTTTTCCTATAGATTGTAGACTCTCCCTCCCCAATTTCTGTTGTAGTTTATAGAAATGCAAACAAAAGATTCCCCTTCGGGGGGCTAAAAAAGAGAGAGAAAGAGAGAGAAAGAGATTGTTTAAGGAGTTTAGCCTTGTAGTTTATTCTAAGAAAATCCAGTGTTGTGTGCTTGCCTTGGTGAGTGGCAAAACAATAAAGAATTGAGCTTTTAAGGGGGAGCTCTGAGAGGCAGATTCCCAGAAATTCTCCCCACAACCATAAAGATTACAGAAATTCTCCCCACAACCATAAAGATTACAGGGATGCCAAGAACATCACCCAGAAGTGATATCAGATTCTCCAAATGTCCATCTGGAACTGACATCCTCCATGACAGTCTAGGAATTTTCCCAATATTTAGGGTCTTTACCATAAAGACTACAGAAATTATCAGGTGTCACGGAGAATGTGATGTCACATCCCCTGAAACTCCACCCTTCCCAGGCACCACTCCCCAAATCTCCCAGCAATTGCCAGTGCAGGGCAGGAAATGCTAGTGCACAATGATGGATCCAGATCTGCATACCAAAACCAGCTTTAAAGGATAAGTACCTCAAATATGTTGTACCAGCATGCAGGAAGATGGCAATGTCAGCAGAAAGAGAGGGACCAGTTTTACACATCTGTTACATGTTACCTAATTCAGAAAATATGAAGGTCGATATTTAGGAGCTGCAAGAGAACTGAGTTGCAACAGAAAGGGGGGAAATCGATGATCACCCTAGTTGAAAGAAGACATAACACACTGGAAACAGCCAGCCCACACAACTCTGCTTTCTTGACTTTTCCATTTTGGGGGCAGATGTTGATAACTTAGGCAAAGGAGTTTTCATTGGCCTCCTCCCTTTCCCCTTAAAGCTCAATCCCACTCCGTACATAAAATCCATCAGCATATCTCTCCTTATATAGAAAAGAGTTTTCGTGTCCCTCTTGCCCACGCTCCCACAGCTTTTGGCTCCCAAACCTGTCAGTCACACGGTGTGCCAATGCCTGCATGGCTGAAGTCCTGCCCACAGAGGTGGAAGGGGCAGACGGGACTCTCCGTGGGGCTGGGCATGCCCGGGGCCTCCTTCCCTCCGGCTCACGCACGGTATCGGGACTGGGGAGGGAAGCCCTCGCTTCAGTCCTCTCCTGCCGACCCCCCCCATCTCTTGTGCGGCCCATGAATGGAGCACAGACCCAGCGTTCCCTCCTCATACTGCCCCACCGACTCACCTCTCCTCCCCGCCGACGGCTGCTCAACCTGCCTCCACCTCACGTGCCGCTCTGTTGCCGGCCTTGCGCTATTTACAATGGCTGAGAGGCAGGGTGGGGGAGGAGGACTGTGGAAAAGCCGCACAGCCGACAGTCGGAGCACGGCAGAAACTGCCCAGGTGGAGGACAGGGGATGGCCGCCCACTCCGGAGCCAGCTCTGCAGCTTCACGCAAGCGCCAGTCATGGGGAAGAAAGGGAGGCGGGGGGAGAGGATGGGGGCGGCAGCAACACGGCTCCTGCTGGGGGGGGGGACACCGCAGTGGTGGTGCTGACATGGGAGGCTGCAGGGATGGAGCTGACCGGCCCATGGGACAATAGGGCCGCCCCGGCAGATAGGCAACATAACGTGAGCGACTGAGAGACCGGGCGGCCAGGCAGATCGCTGCGTGGGACCTCCACGAACCTCAATACGGCCTTACTTTTCTCTTCCTTGCTTACTCTTTCTAGATAATGTTGCATTTATTCCGCAACAGGCCTTATTTCCTAGTAATTATATATTGAAGAGTCGACAAGCCACCAATGACACCACAAACCATGATTCAATGCCACTGCCACCAGAGGTGCCACATTTTATGAAGAAGCTGGGGGACAGAGTCCATCTTACTTCAACCATCTTACAATCTGTGTACCTGATGAAGGAACACAGATACACAATTTACAGGTAGGACCGGATGATTCCAGATACGATCGCAAGTGAGCCAAAGAGTCAGCCACCTCTAATGCTTGAACATCTGGAAGTAGTGCTGAGTCCAACAGCAAACCCTAAACCGGGATCCCAAGCCCTTTTTTGAGACTGCAGGCCTCTTTGGAATTCTGACACAGCACGGTGGCTGCGGGCACAAAATGGCTGCTGCAGGAGGTGAAGCCAGCTACAAATTGCCGCTGCAGCAGCTTACCTTCAGTCACACGGTGAAGATCCTTGTGGTGGGCCGGCAGCTGTTGCCAAGTCAATGTGGTGTTTAAAAAAAAAATATTACACAGACAATCGTATTTCCAGTGGCCAATCAGAAGCCTTAATGGGCCAAAGCTCAATCTGGCCCTGCCCACTTTCTAGGAACACTTGGCGGGCATCATGTTGGGGACTCCTACCCAAAACTAATTATTAATAATAAATTAATGAAATGGTAAAAGAAGCTGTATGCACCGGCTGTACACCCTGAAAAACAGAGACACTGTTCATACTAAACCAGTACAGCTGAAGGTTCCACCAAGTCCCAGCAGACCTGAGCAGGCATCCAATGTAGTCCAACTTGGGACTTACCTTCCTCGCAGCTGTTTCCAGTGAAGCCAGGACAGCAGCGCCATTCCAGGGCAGTCACCGTTCTGTAGGAGATCCTGTACGTGGGTCTGATGAGGGTCCTGTAACTAACACAAGCAAAACATCAGGTGGACCCAACCTGGCCAGCTCTGCAACATGAAAAGGCTGTGGCTCACTAGTAGAGCCTGCAGAAGGTCCCAGGTTCAATCCTCGGCACCTCCAGTTAAAAGGATCAGGTAGGAGGTGATGTGAAAGACCTCTGCCCAAGACCTTGGAGAGCTGCTGCTGGTCTCAATAGACAATATTGATGATGAAGAAGAAGAAGAAGAAGAAGAAGAAGAAGAAGAAGAAGAAGAAGAAGAAGAAGAAGAAGAAGAAGAAGAAGAAGAAGAAGAGGAGGAGGAGGAGGAGGAGGAGGAGATTGGATTTATACCCCGCCAAAGGAGTCTCAGAGCGGCTTACAAACTCCTTTCCCTTCCCCTCCTCACAACAGACACCCTGTGAGGTAGTTGGGGCTGAGAGAGCTCTGACAGAAAAGCTGTGCCAGAACTATGGCTTGCCCAAGGTCATCCAGCCAGGTGCAAATGGAGGAGTGGGGAATCAAACCCGGTTCTCCCAGATTAGAATCTGCACACTTAACCACTACACAAAACTGGACCAAGGGTCTGATTCAGTATTAAGGCAGCTTCATGTGTTCATGTATGTGTTCCCCTTTCAGGGTTTTTTTTCCTCCAGGTGAAATCCCCCCACCTTCAAATTTGACCAGATACAAAATGTGAGGGATTTAATTATGGATAAGGCCTCACAACAAAACCAAACCCAACAAGACCAAGCCCTCCCTCCCCCCCCCTCCCAAAAGACAGAAACCTATACCATGGAAGGAGGACACTGACTTGCCAATAGTTTTCTAGGCGATAAAAAATACAGGTCAACCAAATATAAAAATCTATACTATGAGAGTAACGGGAAAGGCTACTGCTAGTGATAGGGCCAATATGCCCTGGAATTTCGGTTTGGTTTTCTTACTTTTTTTGTCTTGGGACCATTTGTCTTTTAAAAAAACAATTTAAAATATTAAGAAGTAGTTTTAAAAACACAGTTCACCTGAACAGGGATAAAGTCTGCCTATAATTTTATTCAAAATTCATAGAGGCTGTGATCACACACACTAAATAATCCACTTTCAGTGCACTTTCAGTGCACTTTCAGTGCACTTTCAGACTGGATTTTGCCAGTTCACAACAGTAAAATCCAGTTTAAAAAGTGCACTGAAAGTGGATTGAAAGGGGACTATTTAGTGTGTGTGATCACAGCCAAAGTGACACCCTTTTAGGTTTAGAACGGTTTAACTGCTTAGGACGGCACACCAAGGACCTTATTGTTATTCTTACTGTGTTTCCAGCATAAGAAGCACATCCACCAAAGACAATTTAATATGCAGTTATTATTACCCCTTTACTAAAAACAGGCATAACCTGTCCTCCTGTCCCAATTATATAGATTCAGGTGGGCAGCCATATTGGTCTGAAGCAACAGAACAAAGTTTAAGTGTGCATGCACACCGAAAACTCATACCCAGAATTAAACTTTGTTGGTCTTAAGGGTGTCACTGGACTCAAACTTTGTTCTGTCCCATTCACGTTCACAGAATATTCCCACCTCCTAGCATTCCGTACCGAGGACAGTTATCTACTCCTGGAGACACATGGCCGATACAGAGTGGATCTGAACCATGGCTGCCGATTACCCAAACTGCACATCAGGTTCCTCGCTAGGGCTGCCAAGTCCCCCAGGGGGCGGGGAAACCCCTGCCCCAGAGGCCCGTTCCCCACCGCCGGCGGATCGGGCCCCGGGGGCAACCCCACCCTGGCGTGCGCATCACCAGGAAGGGACGTTATGATGCCGGGCACGCTGGGGGCAGGGCCACGACCATCCGAGGGGGAAACTCTATGTTTCCTCCTTGGATGGTCGTGGCCCCACCCCCACTGTGCCCGGCGTCATAACGTCACTTCCTGGTGACGTGCGTGCGGCGTGCGCGCATGGGATGCCGGACGGGAGTCCCCCGCTCCCGACGATTTTCGACTTGGCAACCCTATTTCTCGCTCAGGTAGCAGCATAAATGAAGGCAATATTTCCCGTTCATTAATTAATTAGGTTCCCATCCTTAACTGCACAGCAACTCGTCCAATTAACCCTCTGCTTTTCCTGTATCCGGCCGTAATATTCATAAACCTGCTGCGTGCTGGAGACCCTTGCCCAAAATAGCAAATATGCAGTGTTCTTTTGGAGAGTCAGAGTCATGGATATTTGCAGTATTACGCAAAAAGACAACTGGGAATCATTCAACAGAAAGGCTATATTAAATTTATGACGCAGGCAGTTGTCTCTGGTCTCCTGCCAGGCTGCAAAAGCCCAGCATTACCACCAACTCCCTGTAGCGCAGTTACTCAGAAAACCAGGGAATGGAGATACGGTAACCCAAGGGCTACAGACTAATCGCCACAGCCCTTGGCAAGCGTGTACAGGCTACCACACAATTCTTGGGAATATATTTTTCAAAGCCTTCATTAGATGGAGAGCGGAGATTTCTCCTCTCTTTGGGGCATTGCTCAAAACAGAAGAGAAAGTAGATTCCAGCTGGCATGACTGACTCCGTCGTTCCCAGCTGCAGCCCGGGGGCGGTACCAACAAGGGTCCAGGAAAGCTAGCAGCCAGGGCTGGCCCCAGGGTGTCCTAGACGAACAAGGACTTTGGCAAAAAGAAAACAAACAGACTAATTCAACAGAAGAGATCTGTGATCAGCATTTTACTTACTGGGCATGTGAAACAAACAATGTAAAAATAAAAACAGGTAAATGGGGACACACGGTTGATACAGAGCGGATCTGAATCCTGGCTGCAGATTACCCAGACTGCACATCATGTTCCACGTTCCACCACTGCAGCTGTACAAGACCAGAGTCAACTGTAGGGCTGTCAGGTCCCCTCGGCTTGCTGGCGGGGGGATTTGGGGGGCATTCGAGGGGTGGCCGGGGATGTTGTCACGGAGAAGTGATGTAATCATGTCTGGGACGTTGCACAGCAACGCTCTGTATTTTGGGTAAAACTATATGGGCTTTTGGGGCCTAAAACCATAGAGTTTTGCCCCAAAAGCAGTGTGTCGCTGCACAATGTCCCGACAGAATGACGTCACTTCTGCATGATGTCATCACATTGGGGACATCGCCGCAGGACATCCTTGTTTGGGGGCATGGCTTCCCCGCTGGGCAGCTGGCCGGCAGTGAGTAGAAGCCTGAAAAATCAGGAGAACCCCTGCCCAGACTGGGGGTCTGGCAACCCTAGACTGTGGTCTATACTGCTCTGTATAGCTTCCTGTAAGGAGGATTATGTGTCATGTGAATCCTTATGCTACACTTCAGTTCTACCTATTAGATTTCTGGTTGGTTCCAGACTTCTACAATCCTAGCGCATTGCTGATTGAATGTTGTCCTATTTTGTTGATTCACAGACTGACTCCGCATAATCCACCTTGAGTTCCTGTGACAAAGATGGGATGCGAATAATTTAAACAAACAGACACAGAGACCGATTTCACACAAGAGCTGCCCCGTGATCGCGTCTCCCTTTGCCCCACTTCTATTGGTCAATTACCCACTCGAAGCCGCATGGCCGCATTTTGACCCGTGGCTTTGCCTGATTTTCCCCGCAGTTTTGTGATCCTCAAAAAACAGGATCAGGAAACTGTGGGGAAAATCGGGCATAGCCACAGGTCAAAATGCGGCCATGCGGCTTCGAGTGGGTAATTGACCAATAGAAGTGGGGCAAAGGGAGACGCGATCACGGGGCAGCTCTTGTGTGAAATCGGTCTGAGTGATTCAGAGCCCTACTATTATGGGGGGGAAAGATCTATGCTTTGTTGGGAATTGCTTAAGTGGCTAAAACAAATTGCATACAGTTCTCCATTTCATGATGCAGAGATATGTATATACGTATTCACATAAGTATTTTTAAAAGAGTGCTTCTGATACGCATCGTTTTGAATGCAGAAAACAAAATCGACACTTAGCATTGAAGTTTTGTTTCATAATCCAGGATTTTCAAGAGCAGAAGCAGGTCAGGCAGACAAGAAAATAATTGTGGAGACCAAGTTTGGATCAGGTCAAGGAAA
Organism: Gekko japonicus; assembly: GCF_001447785.1. NCBI lineage: Eukaryota > Metazoa > Chordata > Lepidosauria > Squamata > Gekkonidae > Gekko > Gekko japonicus. Next base: position 1,307,562 of record NW_015164181.1, on the reverse strand, counting down.
AGTGGAGAACGGGGACCCAGCAAGACCACACAGGAAGTGTCTCTTTCCTGCATGTTTAAGATACTTTCCCTGCAATGTTTAGAATTTTTGCAAGGGGAGGCATTTGCACACGGAACTGTGTTTCAGATTAGGATCAAAGCTGCTTCCATTCTGCAAGATAAGAAGTCTGGTGTTTATCTTCCCCTCCCATCTGGTTTGTTCCCCAACAGAACACTTGAGAGATTCTTGGGGGGGAGGGGGGGGGGACACTTCCAGTTCCATTTACAGAGAAGGAGTTAGAAATTAGGAACACCGTTTTCCCTCTGTTCCTTAATTACATGTATTTACTGCACTCATATCAAACCATTGTTGAATTCAAGTTAGGGCTGCCAAGTGCCTTACCTGGCGCAGCGGGGGAGAGTCGGTCCCAGCCTGGGACATTCATAGAGTTTTCAGGCTGATTGCTAGAGCGTCGCCCAGCAACGTGCCCAGCATGATGATGTCACTTCGGCCCGATCTGGGCACTTTCGTGGTGGGGTTCCCCCCACCGGCCAGATCCAGACTGGTGGGTTGGGGGCCCTTTGGGCAGGCAAACCCCCGCCCCCCGGGGGACTTGGCAGCCCTAATTCAAGTTGGTGTACAAGAGGGGAGAAGTTCACCCAGGCATTGACTGGATACAGAGCTGTTTCGCTTCAACAAGGGTCTCTTGCTGCATCTCTAAACCAGCACTTCTCCAACTATGACACCCTAAGGACACCCATTTGGATTTAGTCTTCTTGCCCGCCCTTACTGATGCCCGGCCTATGTCGGAGAGCCCCCTTCCAAAGGGCACTCAGCAAACCATGCATGGATGGAGAATTCCTGCCTCTCTTGGGATCCTTTCTCATATTAGGGTCTGATCTGATGACACACTAAATGTGAGCGGGGCTGGGGGGAACCCAGTACCCATTTCATGTGTGACACACAGGACTCGCCTTGAAAATAGCACGTGTGGGGTGCCAAACCTGTCGCCCGTGGCCATTTCCTTCTAGCGAAAGCGTGCAGGGTGGAAGGGAGGGAGCCCCTCCTGCCACTGCACTCCAGAATTGGTTTGACCCCCCCACCAAGCTATTTTTAAGGTGAGTCCTGACTATCATTTACTGTAGTAATACCAGGGGTCATATCGTAGAAAAAGAAGTGCAGGAGCTCATTAGCATAACTTATTAGCATAACTTATTTGCACATGCCACACACCCTGACATCACCGGAAGTGTGTCAGAAGGCAACACCCACCGCTCAGGCTCCACTGGACTGTTTTGGATTGCTAGCTATTGGGGGGGGGGGGATGTGGGTCTGTCCTCGCAGAGGAGGGAGAGCTTGTGCCTGAATAAAACTTGGTCTTAAAGGTGCCACTGGACTGTTTTGGATTGCTAGCTATTGGGGGGGGGATGCGCAGACCTGCCCTCACAGTGGAGGGAGCGCTTGTACCTGAAGGTGGGCCGGGGGGGGGGCCCTCTAGAACTTACCTGGCTGCTTATTGCTCCTCATGATCCGACTGAGGGCTGCTGGGAGCAGGGGGTGGGGCTTGTTGCATGTGCCTGCCCCCTGGGCTCCTTACTGCCGGAGCTCCGCTCCTGTGTGCTCCCGCAGGAAATTACCCCTGAGTAATTCTATAGAAAACTGTGCAAGCGTGTGAGTGATAATAGAAGAGAATTTTCTACAGAATTACTACAGTAAATGATTTTGTTTCAACCTCCAGGAGGTGGCTGGAGATCTCCTGAGGTTACAACTGATTTCCATGCGGCAGAGTTCATTTCACCTGGAGAAAATGGCCACTGTGGAAGGCGGACTCTATAGCACTGTATCCCACAGAAATCCCTCCCCTCCCCAAACTCCACCCTCCTCAGGCTCCACCCCCCCAAATCTCCAGGTAGTCCTCAATTTGGAACTGGAAACCCTAGATTTCATACAAGCACTTCCTTTATGAACTGGGGGTAGGCTTGCCAAGTCATTTATGAACTGGGGGTAGGCGTGGAAACCCCCGCGTGGAAACCCCCGCCCCAGGGCCCATTCCCCGCCGGTGGCGGATCTGGCCCTGGGGGGAACCCCACTCCCACGTGCACGTCACCAGGAAGTGACATGACGACGCCGGGCACGCTGGGGGCGGGGCCACGACCATCCGAGGGAAAACTTAGCCCCAGCGTTGTCACATCAGTTCCTGGTGATGTGCAGGCGGCGTGCGCACGCACTCAAGCCGCAAGCCGGGAGTCCCCCCGCTGCGACGATTTTTTCACTTGGCAACCCTAACTGGGGGGGGGTTGCATAAATGAAATAATCACACAGCAGCCCACCTCTGCAGTGTCGACACCAAACAAAGATCTTCAAAACGAACACTGTGTGTGCCAAAAATGCTGCTGATTTCATGACAGCCAAGAGCACAATGTCGCTCTTGTGCCTCATAACAAAAATTTAAAAAACAAAACAAAATGTTTCAGGTGTGGACTCACACGACTGACTGCTCCGCCATGCTAAAAAACCCTTGCATACGGAAAGCTAGCAAAACAGAGAGAAGGGGGGGGGTGTCTTTTGGCGGGAAAAGGTATGTGAAAGAAGTACCTTGGATTAAAACAGCAGTCTGAAGGTCAGATTTTGCTCTGATAAGTCTAAAGACAAACCTCACAGCCTAAAGAGAAGGATACAAAAACCCGACCCTCATTTGGAGAGTCTGAAAGGAAACAGAGATGCGTCCTGCAGAGCCGGGCTGGCAACGTATAGAGTTTGGCTCAGCCTCCCTTTCTATATATAACATTTTGCCTTTCTCACCAGACACTGTGGGGATTTAAAACTCTATTCCGATGATTAACTGAGACATGTTTATAGGCAGATAGGGGAGGGGGAGGTTCCTAATTGTAAACTGAGAACTTTTCCCCCTTATTGCAATGTATGATAATTTTTTTAAAAAGGGCTTCTGTTGTATATCTGCATTGCGCCACAAAGTGAGACGCCAAACTCTGAAATATTCTGAATTATGGGGAAGCAAAAGGAGACGAAGAGTCGGTTTTTACACTCTGCTTTTCTCTCCCCTAAGGAGTCTCAGAGTGGCTTACAATCTCCTTCCCTTCCTCTCCCACAACAGGCACCCTGTGAGGTAGGTGGGGCTGAGAGAGTTCTGAGAGAGAACTGTGACTGGCCCGAGGTCACCCAGCAGCCTTCATGTGGAGAAGGAGGGAATTAAGCCTGGTCCTCCAGATTAGAGTCCGCCACTCCTAACCACTACGCCACCCTGGCTGTGTACAGGTCAGAACAGGGGTCCCCGACATTTTTATGCCTGCAGGCACCTTTAGAATTAGGGATACCATTTCCCAGGTGAGGGCAGGGGATCCCCACGTTCATGGGCTTCTGCCCACCGCCAGGCAGCTGGCCAACAGGAGGACATTCCCCCCACCCCCCAACATCATGCGCAACGTGCTGACATCACCGGAAGTGACATCAGCATATCGGTGATGTTGGGGGTGGGTGCTTTGCTTTTGGGGCAAAACTCTATGGTTTGAGGCTGTTTTCACTTCCAGGTGACATCAGTGTGTTGCGTGATGTCCTCGCCCACCCCTGGAACAGCCCCCCGAATCCCCCCACGGGGACAACGAAGGGACCTGGCCAATGTCCCCTCTAAGCTGAGTTAGTGTGAGCTAGCTCACAGTTTTTTAGCCTCCGGCGCACACATTTTTGCCTTCGCTCAGGAATTTTTTTTCCTTTTTATGTTTATTAAGAGGAAGTATAACATATCAAGAAATATAATAACTGCAAAACAGTATACAACTGTCCTGAAAATCCAAAATTACAAACCAACCAGTTAGTCATCAATACAAATTTTTACAACATACCTCAACAGTCATAACAAACTAAGTTAGTACTAAATCTGATCACCTATACATAGATGCTATGTGAGCTATGATTCCCACAGAATTGAGTCAAGTTTAAAAGATAACATCTTCAGGAGTCTGCTGCTCTGATTCACAAGCTAATTGATGCAGTGGCCAAATGGCTTGCTCACAACTTTTATGCCAGTAGCTCACAAAGTAGAGTTTTTGCTCACAAGACTCTACAGCTTACAGGGAGCATTGCAAACCACCCTATTTGGAATGCTGATGGAGGGTGGTGGGCCCAATTACAAAATGGCTGCCGCAGGTGGCGGAGCCAACCAAAAATGTCAGGGAGGCGGAGGTCGTGCAAAATTCTGATAGCGACTCAACAGGCCAGGTGGAAGTTCTGCTTAACAGGATACCCTTTTAAATGAACAAACTGCTTTAAAAGGTTTTCTTGCAAAGGCACGGCTTCCCTTCAGTCACATCGCGAAGATCCTTGTGTTGTGGCGGCGGCAGCTGCCCAAGAAACTTTGTAAAAATCTGCACAGTCAGTTTCACTATCATTTATTTCATTAATCCATTTATGCCCCTTTTCTAACGGGGACCCAAAGCAGCTTAACATCATTCTCTCCTCCTCCATTTTATCTTCACAACAACCCGGTGGGATAGGTTAAAATGAGAAAGTGTGACTGGCCCAAGGCCACCTGGTGGGTTTCCATGGCACGAATTGGTCTCCCAGAGGCTAGTCTGACACTCTTAACTAACACACCGCACTGGGCCTCAATTAGATCTCCAATGGCCATTTAGAAGCCCTGCTAGGAGAAAGCCCCAACTGTCCCTGCCCACTTCCCAAAACACGTGGCCAATGCTGGGAAAAGTGTCCCTCGGAATCCGGGCACTCATGGGCACCGTGGTGGGGCCGCCTGGGTCAGAGTGTTCTGGGAGATCTGGATTAAAATCCTCCCTCTGCCATGGGTCAGCCATTTTCTACCTCTGGGCCTAACCTACCTTACAGGGTTGTTGTGAGAATAAGTGGGGGGGGAGAACCATGTATGCTGCCCTGAACTCGTCGCATGGGAGACAGGATAAAAATGTACTGAATAGGTAGCACAGAGCTGAACACAATCAGGTGCTTATTGCTGCAGATCTAAGATGATGAAGAAGAAGAGACTGGATTTATACACCGCCCTCCGCTACCCGAAGGAGTCTCAGAGTGGTCTCCAGCCCCCTTCCCTTCCCCTCCCCACAACAGACAGCCTGTGAGGCAGGTGGGGCTGAGAGAGCTCTCTCGAGAACTGCCCGTGAGAGAACAGCTCTGAAAGAACGTATGACTGACCCAAGGTCACACCAGCAGCCACATGTGGACGAGTGGGAAATTAAACCCGGTTCTCCCAGATTAGATTCTACACTCTAAACCACGACACCAAAGAGGAAAGGTTGAACTCAACATATGACAGCTATGAAGCTTTGGTCTATTAAAGTCTACTCCGACCAGCAGTAGCTCTCTGGGCTCTCAGGCTGATGTCTTCCAATTTGGTGTAGTGGTTAAGTGCGCGGACTCTAATTTGGGAGAACCGGGTTTGATTCCCCACTCCTCCACTTGCACCTGGCTGGGTGACCTTGGGCAAGCCGTAGTTCTGATAAGAGCTGTTCTTGAAAAAGACAGCAGTTTCTGTCAAGAGCTCTCTCAGCCCCGCCTACCTCACAGGGTGTCTATTGTGGGGAGGGGGAGGGAAAGGAGTTTGTAAGCCGCTCTGAGACACCTTTGGGTAGTGAAGGGCGGGGTATAAATCCATTCTCTTCTTCTTCTTCTTCATCACCTCCTTCCTGATCCTTTCAACTGATGATGATGGAGACCTTGTGGATTCCAAGCACGTACTCTACCATTGAGCCACAGCCTCTCCGCAGCTAGAAGCAATGCAAATATCCTCCATCCAGTCCCTTTAAAAACATGGCAACCGCCATATAATGATCCTACACATCGGGGTCTGAACACACACTGTGAAATCCTTAATCCATCCTCCCTGGCGGTGGCTTGAGAAGAGAGTCGCGACAAAAGATGGATTAGGAACGTTGCCAAATGCCAAGGTCCTGCTTTCAACTGGCCATGTCCGGAATGCTTTCCCCCAGTCCCCTGGAGAGCCATGGTGTGGATTCCTCTCTGCTGTCTATTCCCCCCCCCCCCCAAAGAACCACTCTCTCCCCAGCTGGGTTCAGTCAGGCTAAATGGCCAAGCGGGCTTTTACCTCACTAAGTTGGCGCAAGGTCCTGGCCACCGGCAGCTTTGATAAACCCTCTGGATCACCGTCTCAGAGCCGTTCTGCACCTGGCAGGAAACTGTCCGGGTGACCGTGTAGTGACACCAGTGCCTGTGGAGGGAGAGAGGAGAGCGGGAGGTTAGCCGAAGCGGAACTGTTTGTCCCGGCAAAGGCATTTATTTGGAAGGCAAATGACAAAAACCCACAGATCTGTACTAAGAAGAGATATGAATACACAAAAATACTGCAAATCAATCCTGCTCATAAAGTCAAGAGGGTAATTCTGAAGCCTGGACATTCATTATCCCAAACGTTGCTGAACGTAGCAGACGGCCTGATACTGGGTCAGAATACTGGTTCATCTAAAGTTCAGTATTCTCTGCTCTGACGGGCACCAGTCCTCCAAAGGTCTTTCCCAATACCTGCTGCCTGAGATCCTTTAGCTCTGGGGTGTTAAACAGAAGGCCCAGGGGCCGGAACCGGCCTGTCCAAGGTTCTTATCCGGCCAGTGAGCAACTGGTGCAAGGGAGAGAACAGGAGGCTGCTTGGAAGGGAGTGGGCAAGGGCCACTCCAATTGTGGCTTCAACAAAAGTGGAACAACCTCGTCTGCAGCAGGCAAGCAGAACCCCTTTGCTTCAGTGACAGCCTCAATGGCAAGTTGGGAACCCCCGCAGCGGCATTCATGCCAGCTCAGGGTTGGAGGTCTAATCCTGCCATCAGGCACATGACTCAGTTTATATCAGCTTAGCCTAGGAAAGAAGAGGTTTAGAGGGGACCTGATTGCAATCTTCAAATATTGGAAGGGCTGTCATGTAGAAGATGGAGCAGATCTATTCTCTCTTGTTCCGGATTGCAAGGCTAGATCTGATGGGTGGAAATTACAAAGGAGTCGATACCGGCTAAATATCAGGAGAGACTTCCTAACTGTAAGAGTGGTTGAGCAGTGGAACAGACTGCCTCGGGAGGTGGTGGATGCTCCTTCGCTGGATGTTTTCAAGCGGAGGCTGGATGACCATCTTTCGGGTATGTTGTAGGGTTGTCTTTCGACTATGCTCCTGCAGAGTGCAGGGGGTTGGACTAGATGACCTGCAAGGTCCCTTCCAACTCTAACGTTCTATGATTCTATGATCTCCGGTACCTGGCATTACATTTTATAGCACACATGACCCGGCCCGACAAAGTCACATTTATGTCAGATCCAGCCCTCATAACAGATGAGTTTGACCAGGGGTCATTTCATAGAAAAAGAGCTAGGGGAACTCATTAGCATAACTCATTAGCATATGCCACACCCCCTGACATCAGGGGCCCGGCGGTGGACCTGCAAGGCCAGTGGGAGTGCGAGGAAGCCCCGCCAAGGTCCTCCCTGGCCCCAGGCAGGCAGGGGTGGGGAGAGGTGGGGAGGAAGCAACTTACCCTCCCTCTTCTCCTGCCTCCTGCTGGCTGAATGAGGGCTGGAAGCGGGCAGCCGGAAGCAGGGGGCAGGGCTTCATCATGTGCCCCGCCCCCCTGCACCTCACCCAGGGAAACTGTGTTCCCCTGCGTTCCCCCCCGAAATGACTTCTGAGTTTGACACCTCTGCTTTAACTGCACATGCCAGAGGGCTGATCCTGAGACTTTCGGAATGTGCTTACCACCAAACTATGGCCCTACTCCCTATCAAGCCATGTATGTCCCCCCATTTTACATTGTTTTTAAAAATGTACACCCCCAAATCAGGCTACAACATCAGTCCCCTCTCTTCCATTTTATCCTCATAACAACCCGGCGAGGTAGGCTAGCCTGAGAGAAAACGACTGTCCTGAAGCCCCTCTGCAAGTTTCTTTCTTTCTTTCTTTCTTTCTTTCTTTCTTTCTTTCTTTCTTTCTTTCTTTCTTTCTTTCTTTCTTTCTTTCTTTCTTTTTTTAAAAAAAGATTTTTATTGCATTTTCTAAACTAAACCTCTATGGGGTCGGGGAAAGGGAACAACCCAAAACTACGAGTAACAAGAGATCATTAATACATATTTTGAATTAATCGATGTTTCCCTAATATCAAAACGGTAATACATGAGAGTTAGTGCAATAAAATTGTAGAGAATAAAGTGAGCATTCAAAAACAGATTTGACTAAAGCGTATGCTTCTTATCTTAAAGAAAGCTCTGAAAGCCCAACTAAATTCGAGCTCTGCGGGATCTCCACCAATTCCGTAGAGCGGTAAAGACTGAGCTGTTCCGGCAAGCGTTTAATAGCCCAGAGCAATCGTTCTAGCACTTTAGAAAGGATGGCCGCCATGTACAAACTGTAATGTTCTAACTGTAATCTTAATAAGTTATATTGGCTTCTTTATTGATGGATTTTAGACGTGATGTATTCATTTTTACTGGTTTTTAATGGTTGTAAGCCGCCCTGAGCCACTTCGGCAGGAGGGCGGGATAAAAATCTAATAAATAAATAAATAAATAAAGTTATTGATTAATAATAGGTATCAGACAGAGTTACATTATTATATTTATTTTCTTCCTTTACGTTTCTTTTCAAACTCCCTTTTATTTTTAGGAGGCTTAGGAGCCACAGCCCCTAATTCTGCTTTGGGGGTGGATCCAGGAGGGGAGGGGCCTCAGCAGGGTCCAGTGCCACGGAGTCCGCCCATTGAAGAACATAGCTGTAACCATAGCTTTATGATGAAGTGAATCAACAGTATATTTTCAATACGTCACCAAGAGAAATGAATTGTTGAAAGACAGTTTATGTACACATCCTTGTTCAGAAGAAGATCGTTGTCGAAACAGCACACCATTCCGGAGACCACCGTCTACATTCACTATATATATTATTTTCTGTTATTGTATATTATGATTTATGAATATATTACCAAGCGCTAAATTGTCACGGTTCTTTTTCCTTTTTTCATTAACCCTGCACTCTAACCACTACACTACATTGTGTCTCCAGGTTTGTACTTTTCTTCAGAAGAGCTAATAAGATGCCAGTTATGAAAACAGCAAAACGAAGCCCACCAGAGACAAGGATGGTGTTCCCATGTGGCCACCCAGTCGAAAGCAGTTCCCCGTAGAGCTGTAATTGTGTCTGAAATGATGCTGGGAAGATCAATTCACAGACATCCCATCCGACCTTGACAAGAAAACTTAACTCTACCCTTGGAGCAGCTGTCGTGTTCATGCCAGGAAACCTTGAGAAAGGAAGAGGCGGGAAGTAGGGCGAAAGTCTAGAAAACAGATTTAAAAGGGGGGGACGGGACCGAACTTTGTTTACATTGCCCTATGCAGTTAAGCCTGGCATTCCAGGATCAAGGATTTCCTAGCAATAAAACATTATTAAAGGCTTTCCCATTTCTGTCGGATGCAACCCTGTAATCTTTATGGGAGTGACATGACTTTGACCACATGGAGCTAT